>NC_057004.1:5998840-6298840 GCF_000002595.2 Chlamydomonas reinhardtii | reverse complement strand
TCTGTCGTGGACGGCTAACCCCCACGGCTAACCCCCCTATGTATGTGTGTCGCGCCTCTCGTGTCGCCACGTGCGACCACAGGTGTACACGCCCGACTCCATCCGCGGCCTGCTACAGCAGCTGTGCGTGGAGGCCTTTCAGATACTGCTGTTCCTCAAACACATCCAGAGGCTGGAGGTGGGCGGTGGCAGCGTGTGTGCGTGCGTGTTTGGGAGGCGGGGAGGCTTGGGCTAATCAAGTTGACTTGGGCGGCATCTCAACGCACGTATGTGCACACCTGATACACAGGTGCACGAGTGGGCGGAGGGCGCGGCCGGGCCGCACCTGCTCTTCAGCTGCCACGTGGCTAATGCCAGTGCGGCAGTGGCGGACGAGCGCGGCCTGTTCGCGCGCGTCAGCGGTGAGCGGCCCTCCAGCATGCCGGCAACAGGGCCCGGCGGCGCGCGGCCGCCGCTGCCGGAGCTGCTGCGCAGCTACCAGCTGAGGCTGCAGCGGCAGTGGCACGACCCCGCAGCCATGGCGCCGCCGCCGGCGCTCGCGGCCGGTGGCGGTGGCGGCGCGGGGGGCGCGGGGGGCGCGGCGTCGTGCAGTGAGGAGCGGGCGTACATCGTCAGTCAGGCTCGCGGCGGCGGCGAGGTGGCGGAGGTTGCGGAGCAGCTCAGCAAGCACTTTGGCGTGCCGCTGGTGCCGTGGGGTGCGGTGGCGGCGGACGTCACCGCGGCAGTGACGACGCAGCACGGGCCCACGGCGGCGGCGGTGGCGCCGCCGGAGGACGGCCGGGCGTTTTGCTTCCTACCGCTGCCTGCGCGCACGGGTCTGCCCGTGCACGTGAACGGTTATTTCGAGCTGTCCAGCAACCGCCGCGACATCTGGTGCGTTCAGAAGCTAATGCTGCAGTGCGAGGTCTTCTGCTTCTGACTGCTTGCGTGAGCCTTGGCTGTGCGCGCTCTGCCGCCACTGCCGCAACTCCGCACGCATTCACCGGCGCGGTTGCCGCTGCGCCTTGCCGCCATCCCTTTGCCTATCTTGACGCATGCGTTGATGAGAGCCTGTGACGCGACCTGTCATGCAGCCCGGCCGCTCAAACCGACTGTGACTGACGTACACGCCTGACTATTGTGCTTACTTGTGACTTCAGGCACGGGGAGGACATGGCTGGCAGTGGCGCGCGGCGCGCCCAGTGGAACTCGCTGCTGCTGGAGCGCGTGGTGGCGCCCGCCTACGCCGCCGCGCTGCAGCAGGCGGCGGAGCAGCTGGGGCCCGGGCCCGCCTACGACCGGCTGTGGCCGGCGGCGGATGTGGCGGCGCCGTGGCAGACGCTGCTGGTGGCGCTGTGAGTGCAGGGCGCAGGGGGGGCGGCGGCGGGGGTGGTGGCGGTGGCGGTGCTGGTGGTGGCGGTTGTGGTGGTGGCGGCTCCGGGTGTTATGTTTAGGAGTGCGAGAGGGAAGTGTGCAGGTGGGCTGCGCTCGGGCAGGCTAAGGGCGTTCTGGTGCTGCTTCGAGACATGGTGGCCAACACGCAGTGCTGTCCCCTCCGCGGCGGCAACACTGCTGCCTCCCATGCTGGTGCAGGTACCGGCGCGTATCGGGCCTGCCCGTGTGCTGGACGCAGCTGCGCGGCGGCCTGTGGGTGGCGCCCAAGGACGGCGTGCTGCGGGACGCGGCGGCCTCGGCGGCCACTGCGGCGGCGGTTGGCGGCGCCGCCAGCAGCCCCGGCGGCGCGCTGGCGGCGGCGCTGGTGGCGGTGGCGGCGCTGCCGCTGCTGGAGCTGCCGCCGGGGGTGGGGGAGCTGATGACTAAGCACATGGTGGGAGGTTGGGTGGGTTCTGACTCTGTTGAACTTGGGCGAGCAGGTGCGGAATGGAATGGGCGACAGGATAACATGCGGCTCGTTCTTGCAGCGCCAAACAAGTCGTGACGTCTGGAGGTATTCGCACATACATGACGCAGGTTACCAAACCGCGCGTGTGCTCTCCATTGCTAGCGAGGCAAGCGCTGGCGGCGGCGGCGGCGGCGGCTCCTGCAGGAGGAGCCGCCGCCGCCGTCGCCACTTCCGAGCCGTCGCCCGACCCGCAACTGCGCTCCCACGCCCCCGCACTGCTGGACTACTGCCTCAGTGACCTGGCGGTGCCCTCGCCGGCCGCGGCCGCTGTCGCCGCCGGTGCGGGCGCGGGTGCCGGCCCGGCAGCGGCTGCGGTTGCGGCGGCGGCGGCACATGCGGGTGCGTAAGGACGGGTTCTGCTTTCGATGGATTGCCGCGCCTGTGACCTGCAATGGTTCAAGTCATGACCGCATAGTAGGTAATGACAATTTCACCGGTGTGTGTATGTCTGTGTGTGTATGCGTGTGTGTGTTTGTTCCCTTCCTGCTACAGCCGCCCAGCTGGCGGGCCTCCGGCTACTGCCGCTGCTTGACGGCACCACCGCGGGGCTGGCGGCGGCGGGCCGCGCCACGCACACCTTCACGACAGCCGCCGCCACCGCGGCAGCCGCGGCGGGTGCCCGCGGCGGCGGCGGCGGCGGCGGCATGGGCGGCACAGAGCTGCTGCAGGTCTGGCAGCAGCAGCTGCAGGCCCCGGCCCCTTGCTTCTTCGTGCCCACCGCGGATGAGGCGCGCCTGCTGGCCCGGACCGGTGCGTGCGCTCGTCGGCGTGGCCCTGCTGGCTCATGCAGTACACGAGATTGTGTACCGTACATGCACACTGTGCACAACAACCGCTTCCAGAGCTCCACAGAGCCTCACGCAGCCTCTGACATAAGCATGCACTGACTACAAGCACGCTGACGTCCTCTTTATCTCTCTGCCATCTCACACCTCCACACACCTCCACACACCTCCACACATCTCTACACCTTGGTGAACTGCAGGCGGCCTGCTGGTGGACTTGTCCGGCCTCAGCGCCGCCGCCGCCGCCAAGCTGGCGGCGCTGGCGGCCAGCCGCGCCCTCAACCTGGCGCCCCTGGACGCGCCCGCGCTGGCGGCGGTGGCGCTGCCGCGGCTGCTGCCGGCGCCCTGGCTAGCCGCTGCCGCAGCCGGTCGCGTGGTGGACTGGCAGCACGACGCCGCCGCCGCTGCCGCCGGCATCGATCGGGAGTGGCTGACGCAGCTGTGGATCTGGATCCGAGCACGCACGGCGGCGGCGCCGGCTGCCGGCGGTCCTGGTGCTACTGCCGGCGGAAGCGGCAGCAGTAGCAGTAGCGGCAGTGGTGTTCCGGCTGTAGCACACTTCCTAGGGCTGCCGCTGCTGCCGATCACCGGCGGCCGGCTGGCTCCTCTGGCGGATGCCGCGACCTGCACCGCCATCCTGCCGCCCGCTGCTGCCGCCCTGCCGCCCGCCGCCGCCGCCATCCTGCCGCCCGCCGCGCCCGCCTCTGCTCCAGATTCGCCACATGCAGCCGCCACCGCATCCTCCACACCTTCCCATCCACCACAACCGCAACAACCGCAACAACCGCAGCAAGCGCAGCAAACAACTCCAGCAACCGCCGACCCGGCGGGTCAGGTGTGTGAGCTGCTGACGCAGCTGGGGTTGCACATCGTGGACACGCCCGCCTTCCCGGGGGAGTCCTGCCTGCCGCTGCCGGCGCTGCTCCGCGGCGGCCACGTGCTCCCCTGTGACGGCCCCGGCATCCTGGCGGCGCTGCAGCACCTGTCCGCCGCCACCTGGGCCCGCGAGCAGCGCGTGCTGCAGCACCAGCAGCAGCAGCAGGCCGCAGGCGGGCGCCTGGCGGCGGCGGCCGCCGCCGCGGCGGCGGCGGCTGTCGCCGCCGCCAGCACTCTGGCTGACGGCGTGTCGGGTGCGCTGAGCGACATGCCTCCCGCCGCCTCCGGAGCCGGTGGTGGCGGCGGCGGCTCTGCCGCCGCCGCTAGGCCGCTGCTGTCTGCGGCGCTGGCGGCGCGGCTGGCGGCGCTGGCCGCCGCCGACAAGCGGCTGCTCCGCGGCCTGCTGCTCACAGAGGGGTGCCTGGCGCTGCTGTCAGGAGGCGGCGGCGGCGCAGCACGGCAGCAGCAGCAGCAGCAGCAGCAGCAACAGTACCAGCTGCAGGACCGCCGGGCGCAGCCGCGGGCGCCCTCGGTGCAGATGTCGGCTGCCGAGGGCCGGGCGCTCATGCAGCTGCTGGCGGCACTGCCCATCTACGAAACGGCTAGCGCCGCCGCCGCCGCCGCCGCCGGCACGTCGGCGCCGGCGTCAGCAGTGGTGGCGGCGGCGGCGGAGCCGCAGTTTGTGCCGCTGCTTAGCGCCAGTGGCGGCGGCCTGGGTCGTGTGGTGCTGCTGGCGCCGCGCGGTGTGGATGTGGCCGTGTTGGCAGCGCTGCCGCAGGCGGCGGCGGGCGGCGCAGGCGCCCCCGGCGCGTGTGTGTTTGTGGTGGGCGGCAGCGAGGTGGAGGGGCGGCTCATGTCTGTGCACCTGGGCGTGCGGGCCATCAGCGCGGCCGAGACCTACAGGTGGGAGGCAGGATGGGGAGGGGGAACAGCCGGCAGGATGAAGAGGGGGAGGAAGAGCCGGCAGGATGACTGTGTCAGTGCTGTCGTACCCCAGTCGGAGCGGAGACCCAGACGTGGCGGAAGCGCAAGGGGATGCGGCACCTGATGTGTTGTCGACATTATCACATGCACACAGCTGTCGTGTTTATGCACACACACACACACACACATATACACACACACACACACACACACACACACACACACACACACACACACACACACACACACACACACACACACACACACACACACACACACACACACACACAGGGTGTATGTGGTGCCCGCGCTGCGCGCGCTGCCGCCCCGCCTGCTGCACGCGGCGGTGCTGGGGCTGCTGCGGGGGCTGCCGCAGCTGGGCGCACAGGACCGCGGCTTCCAGGCCTGGCTGGCGCAGGCGGCGTTCGTGCCCAACAACAGGGTGAGAGGGGGCGGCGGGGGGAGAGGGGGCTGCGGGGGGTGGTAAATACCAGCCCAAACTAAACCAAAACCAACGAAAATGAGCGGAGCGGGGGTGAGAGGGCCGCGGGGGGCGGGGGAAAGGGGGCCGTGGGAAGCGAAGCGAGGCCGCTGGAAGAGGCCGCGGTATTGGGGAGTAGTGGTGAAACGTTGCTAGCGGGCTGTCTGTGTATGGCGCGCTACCCAGTGTGTACCGGGTGGGAGGCCTTGTGCACCTGGGGTGCCGCACTGGGGTGACACGTGCTGTATTGCTTGACGCTGCGCGAAGCGGGGCGGTGCGTCGCTGTGCGGGCCGTGCCGTGCCAGCCACCCTCCACGCAGCAGGCATGTCTCCTCCTGCCCCTTGACCCCTGACCCTGGCGTTTCCTGCCGGACTGCCGCCTATGCCACTGGCTCCCCTCCTTCCCCTCCAATCCAATCCACTCCACACTCCACCTGCAGGGCGAGCTGCACAAGCCCGGTGAGCTGTACGACCCCCGCAATCCGGATCTGGCGGCGCTCCTGGATCCAGAAACCGATTTCCCCTCCACCGAGCTCTTGATGGAGGCCGCAGCGAGCGGCGGCGGCGGCAGCAGCAGCACTTCTGCTGCTGCAACTGCCGCTGCTACGGCTGCAGCCGCTGCCACCGGCAGTAGCAGCACCGCTGCTGCAGCTACAGCAGGGGCGGACAGCGGCAGTGGGGCGGACAGCGATGGGCCCTCAGCCCGCCGGCGCGGCGGCGGCGGCGGCGATGACGGCGCCGACGGCGGCGGCAGTAGCAGCAATGGCGGCGGCGGTGGCGGCGGGGACGCGTCGCTGGTACTTTACATGCTACAGCAGCTGGGCATGCGCACGAGCGCCAGCATGGACACGCTGCTGCGCGCGGCGCGCTTCGTGGAGCGTGTGGCGGACGCGGCGTCGGCTGCTACAGCCGCGGCGGTGGCGGCCACGGCGGGTGCTACAGCCGCCGCCGCGGCTGCGGATGACGATGAGGATATGGACATGGCGGTGGCGCGTGGCAAGGTGCGCGCCCGGGTTACAATGGGGTTAAAATGGGTTACGAAGTACGATACGTGCATGTGAGAGTTATGGTAGCATGGAACCCGCAGTAACGGTACGTCATGCTTTCCTTATGTCGCCGCCGCAATGTCACAATGTCACAGGCCCTGCTGGCGTACCTGGAGGCGGAGGCGGGTCGCATCATGGGACCTGTGACCGCGGCCGCGGCAGCAGCGGCGGCTGTAGCAGGCGGCGCTGGCGGCAGCAGCGGCAGTAGCACGCAGGGAGCTGCAGCCGGGGGCGGCGGCGGCAACGTTGCGCGCAAGCTGGCCGTGGGGCTGTTCTCCAAAGCTCGGGAGCTGTTCGGGCAGCAGGGCGGCGGCGGCGGTGGGGGAGGTGGAGGCGGAGCTGGCGGGCAAGAGCAGCCGGCGGCGTCCGAGGTGCAGAGGTAGGTGTTGGACTCGACCTGTCTTTCCTCAAAGGCCTCACCAAAACACCTCCTCCTGCCTCCTCACCACAGCTCCCCCTCCCATACTTCCCCAACTACTCAAATGCATCTGCTCTTCGCCCCCCATACCCCCTATCGCCTCATTCCCCAACCGCCAACCGCCCCACCGCCAACCGCCACCCCCGCATCCCCCAACCCAACAGCTTCTGGCAGGAGCTGGCCCGCATCCGCTGGGTGCCGGTGCTGCAGGCGCCGCCTGCCGCCGGCCTGCCCTGGCCGCCTGGCCGCTCGCTGCCGCGCCTGGCGCCGCCGCGCACGGTGCGCCCCGCCGCCGACGCCTGGTTGTGCAGCGCCACGCTGTTCCTGGCGGCCGGCGAGGGCGGGCGCAGCAGCAGCAGCGCGCTGGCGGCGGGGCTGGGATGGGGCGCGCCGCTGGCGGGGTCGGTGCTGGCGCAGCAGCTGCTGCAGCTGGGTGGGTGCGATGCGGCGTATAGTGTGTGTGTGTGGGTTACACTCATGATTAGTGAGGGAAGTGGTGGCGGGGGGTTGCAAAGATTGGTGCAGAGAAGGGGGGGAGGGGAGGGGCGCGGAGTTAGGTGGGGCTAGGCGTTAGGTAGGTTAAGGCGTTCATGATTAGCTAAGGAGTTGGTGTACGGGGAGGGCTGATGAGTTAGGAGGGGTTGGGCGCCAGGATGACAACATTATTTGGACGTAACGAGGAACTTGGGTGCGGGTTTGCGGTGTGAGGGGGTAAGGCTTGCTGGGTGGGTGTTGCGCGGGATCTGTGGCGGCAGGTGCCATCAGGGCACGGTATGCCTGTTCCTCCTCCCCCACCTCCGCCGCGTCCCACTCCTCCCTTGTCTGCTTCTGCTCCTCCTCTCCGCCCAGGCGAGATGCACGCACGTGTGTCGGACGCCGGCCTGAGTCAGGAGCTGGCGGGGGTGGTGCCGCTGCTGTACCGCTCGCTGGGGGCGCTGGCGCCGGCGGAGGCGGCGGTGGCGCGCGGGTTGCTGGCGGGCAGCCGCTGCGTGTGGGTGGGGAACGGCTTCGCGCCGGCCGGCCGCGTGGCGTTCAAGGTGCGTGTGCGGTTGGGCGGGTGGGGTGCGTTGTGGTGGGATGCGTTGGGTGGCGCATCGCTGTCCTTTGTCGCATTTTGATGGCGCGGTAGGTTTGTAAGCGCGGTAGGTGCCTAAGGGCTGGAAGCTGCAGCACGTACGGCAGGTGTGTTAGTGTTGCCTCCACCTGCCTGCAGCATCACCTGCTCCGCCTCGCCTCCCTGCCTGCCTACAACTTCGCTTTTCCTTCTTCATCAATCATGACTGTAACCCTCCCTCCCCTCCCTCCCCTGCTCTCCCTCCCTCCCCTCCCTCCTGCTGCCCAGGGCTCGCTGGACCTGTCGCCCTGGCTGTACGTGCTGCCCGCCGAGCTGGCGCCCTTCAAGGCCCTGCTGCTGGGATACGGCGCGGCGGAGGCCTTCAGCGCGGCGCAGTACGCCGCGTTCCTGCAGGTGCGGTGGCGTGGGCGTGGGCAGGCGGGGTGCAATTGTTGGTGGGAGTTTGTCAGTTCCATGTCGCTCAAACGCAAACAAAATTGCTGGATTTCATGCGGCGCATTGGTTACAAGCATCTCAACACGCATGCATGCACACACGCACCGCTTGTCCTCTTGCGTATGCGCACAGGAGATGGCCGCCGCCACCGGCGCCGTCCCGGCCGGCGCCGCTGCGACGTCAGGCGCAGTGGGGGGCGCGGCTGCTACAGCCGCCGCGGCGGCAGTTGACGGCGACGACACGAGCGGCGGCGGCGGCGGCGCGCGGCCGCTGAGCGAGACGCAGCTGGGGCAGGTGGTGGCTGTGGCGCAGGTGGGTGCGGGTGCGGGTGCGGGTGCAGGTGTGGGAGCTGACGTGCGTTGGTTTGCTCGCTCGTGCCGCCCTCCTGCGTGCACCCGTACACGCGCAGCATCTCCTAACTCGCTCACCTGCATCCTCCCTCCCTCCCTCCCTCCCCTCCTCCGCCAGGCGCTGGCCGACCTGGCCCTGCCGCCCCACGCCGCCGTGTTCCTGCCCGACGAGCGCGGCGTGCTGGCGCCCGCGCCCGCCCTCGCCTTCAACGACGCCCCCTGGCTGGCGGGTCAGCCCGCCTCCGCCGCCGTACGGCTGGTGCACCCGCGCATCAGCGCACACGTGGCGGCACGGCTGGGCACGCCCAGCCTGCGGCGGCTGCTGCTGGCGCAGAGCTCGGACATGATGGCGCTGGGCTGGGCGGGAGGAGGGGCGGGAGGAGGGGCAGGAGGCGGAGGAGGTGGGGTGGGCGCGGCGGAGGCGTTCGGGCAGAGCGAGGCGCTGACGACGCGGCTGCGGCACATCATCGGGGACTACCCCGAGGGACCCGGTGAGAGGGTGAGGGGGAGGAGGTGTGGGGGGAGGAGGGGGGCGCGGGGAGGGGGAGGCGGGGGCTCTCTGAGGGAGCAGGGAAAGCGGGGGAAGTTTCAGGAAAACGCTTTACTCGTCTTTCGGAGCTGCCCGTGTCTGTCTGTCTGTGTGTGTGCGTGTGCGTATATGTGCAGATTGTGTGTATGTATGTGTATATGTGCCGCATCCAGGCGTGCTGACGGAGCTGCTCCAGAACGCCGACGACGCCGGCGCCTCCAGCCTGACGCTGCTGCTGGATGAGTGCAGCTACCCCACCCGCTCCATCCTGTCGCCCGCTATGGCGGTGTGGCAGGTGCGTGTGTGCGGGCAGGGGTGAGGGGGAAGGGGGCTTGGGAGGCTTGGGGGCGCGAGGACATGCGGCGTGGGGTGTGGGCATGTCGTGTGTGTCCTTTGTTGGAGCAGTAGGGAAGCAGATATGGGCTTCGTGCAGCGCTGAGGAACAGGTAGCGGATGCTCACCGCACTGCGAGTACGCATTTACGCTACCCGAAATCACACACACACACACACACACACACACACACAAATTGCGCTATGTTTTCCTTGTGCTCTTTAACACACACGCACACAAAACATACACACACGTTTATCCGCACAGGGCCCGGCGCTGCTGGTGGCCAATGACGCGGTGTTCAGTCCGGCCGACTTCACAAACATCAGCCGCATCGGGCAGGTGCGTGCTTGCGTGTGTACCCCTACCCCTGTACACCGGAACATGTATGTGCGTGGGAAGTCGGGCCCGCCCGGGGGGGGGGGACCATGTGATTCCTAGGTTCCACCACGCCACCCGCCCACCTCCCTCCCACCCCCTTTTTGTACCATCATTGCGACCCCCTCCCTCCCTCCCTCTCCTCTCCTTCCCCTCCCCTCACCTCCCCCTCCCCTCACAATGCGCAGGACTCCAAGGCCTCCCGGCCCACCTCCATCGGCCGCTTCGGCCTGGGCTTCAACGCCGTGTACCACTTCACCGACCTGCCCGCCTTCGTCAGCGGCGACCACCTGGTCCTGTTCGACCCGCACGCCAAGTACCTGCCGGTGAGGGGGCGGGGTGGGCTGGGGGGCGGCGGCGGCGGCGGGGGCGGGGGCGGGCAGTGGGAGGAAGGATAGAAGAGGAAATGGGAGCGGGAAAGGGGATGAGCTCCTAGGGAGACGAAGGACACTGCCCTGGTATGATACATGCAATATCTATGTCAACGTCGCATTGCGTCCACCCGCTGATCCGGTCCCACGTGCTCGCTGCTTCCTGCCGCCTGCCGCCCCGCCTCCGCCCCAGGGTGTGAGCGCCGCCCAGCCCGGTCTCAAGATCGCCTTTGCGCGGGCGCAGCTGCTGCAGCAGTTCCCCGACGCCTTCACGCCCTTCACGCAGCTGGGCTGCAGCCTGAGCGAGAAGTACATGGGTGAGGCCGGGGCGGCGGCGGGGGGGGGATTTGCGTACGGGCGCATGCGTACACGCACGCGGGATAGTGCGTGCGCGCGCGCTTGCGTGCGCGGTTGCGTGCGTGCGTGCGTGCGCGCGTGCGTGCGTGCATGCGTGCGTGCGTGCATGCTTGAGCAGATGGGGGCAGGCGACTGAGAAAGACCGGGATGCGCGACCGGCGTGGCGGTCTCGCGGTGGGCACACCGGCGGCTCACGGCGCGGTTGTCCAATGCGCCCCCCCGGCTCCCCTCCCGCGCGCAGGCACGCTGTTCCGCTTCCCGCTGCGCACGGCCGCCGCCGCCGCCGTCAGCGACATCAAGTCCACCCCCTGCACGCCCGGGGAGGTGCGGGCGCTGCTGGAGGCGTTCAGGTGAGGCCGGCTGCTGCAGGGCAGCGTGTGTTTCCGCCCCTGCCGGTTTTCGCAAAGGCGCACCTGCATGGCGGCATTCTTCTTTGTTTTGTTGCTACTTGGCTGTAAGGGGTCAACAGAATCGCATTTGCCGTGTTAAAAGCACCCGCGCTGCCGCCGCACATTTCTTTCACGCAAATTACCCAATGCAGGCGCCAACTGCCCGCCGCGATGCTGTTCCTCAAGAACATCCGCAAGGTCACCGCCTACGTCCGCGTGCCCGCCTCATCCGCGCCGGCTACAGCCGAGCCCGGCGCTGCTACAGCCGCTACAGTCGCTGCAGCCGCTGGTGCTGGTGCTGCTGGCGCTGTGGGTGGCGGCGCTGACGCGGCGAGCTCCAGTCTGCAGCTGCTATTTGAGGCGACGCGCGAGGTGGTGGACACCGCGGGTGGGGGTGGAGGCGGTGGTGGAAGCAGCATGCTGCAGTCCGCCATCACCAGGTGCGCCTGCCGCGCATGCACGCCAGGGCGGCGGTGGCGCAGAACTGGCGCACTGCTCTGTTCGTCGCCTCGCCAAAATACACATGCAACGGCGGAGTTCTGCCATAATTCATGTCGCCACCAGATTGCCCCATACACATCAAGGCCTTGCCTGGCCACTGCCGCGGCCAGCTCCTGATTCTTTTTCTCCAAAACCTCTTCATTTCCTCCCCCTGCCCGCAGCTTCATCGCCGGCATACCCTCCGACCCAACCGACCTCGCCACCTTCTACAAACGCCTGGCCGCCGCGCCCGCCTCCAGCCTGCCAAGCGAGCTGGGGCTCATGCGCCTCAGCCTCCACACACACGCCTCCCCGCTGCCGCTGCCCCAGCGGGCCCTGCCCGCGCCCGCCGGCAAACCCGCGGCTGGGTCTGGTGCCGATGATGACAGTGGCCATGGCAGTAGCATCAAGCTGCAAGACAAGGCTGTAGCTGAGCGCTGGCTGGTGTGCAACGCGCTGGGCGGCGGCTCGGCGCGCGAGCTTGCGGTCAAGTCGTTCCGCGGCAGCGGCGCCAAGATGGTGCCGTGGGTGGGCGTTGCGGCGCGGCTGGCGGCGGCGGACGTGGCAGAGCCGATGCCGGCGCCGGCGGCACAGCTGGTAGCGGCAGGCGGCGGCGCGGAGGAGGAGAAGCAGCAGGAGGCGGCGGATGTGAATGCGCTGGACGGCCGGGCGTTTTGCTTCCTTCCGCTACCAATCCGCACCGGGCTACCTGTGCACCTCAACGCCTACTTTGAGCTGTCCAGCAACCGCCGCGACATCTGGTGCGCAGGGGTGAAGAGCGACGTTGCTGCAGGAGAGGTTGCTGCACTCTGTGTCTGGTAGCGGCGGATGCTGTGGTCGCTAAACCGGGAGCCTTTCAGCCGCCCTTCCTGCCTGTGCTTCTGGCGATCGCACCACGCTGACACCCGCAGCTCCCACACACATCCCTTGCACCACCTATCCCCGCATCCTCCTTCTTGCCTCACTCCCTCTCTCTTCGAACTCATCATGCCTGGCCCCCTCGGCCCTCGGCCTCCTGCTCCCCCCACCCTTGACTAATCATGAATGTGACCCACCAGGTACGGCGGCGACATGTCGGGCGCGGGTGCGGCCCGCTCCTCCTGGAATGTGTCGCTGCTGACCGACGCCCTGGCGCCCGCATACGCCCGACTGCTGGCGGCGGTGGCGGCGCAGGCGGGCGGGCCCTCCCCGCAGCTGTACAGGTGCGTGCGTGCGGGTGTGCGCCCTCGCGCCTGACTACCGTAGAGCAGTTCACCCGCTGGCTCTCCTCGCACCCGCCCACCTCCACCCTGCCCCTTACCCTGATCCTTGACCTGTGCAACCTCTCGCCTTTCGCCTGTCACCTCTCACCGCCTCTCACCACCTGCTCACCCGCCAGGCTGCTTCCGCCCCTGGACGCGTCTGAGCCCTGGTCGCACTTGGTGTCAGCTCTGTACCGCTACCAGCTGGCGGAGCTGCCCATTGTGTGGACGCGGGCGGGCGGCGGCCGGTGGATCAGCCCCAGGTGCGACTGGGGTTGTGGAGAGCTGGGTATGGCGGGTGGAGAAATGAGTAGCGCTGACCATGCTTGTCCGGAACGGCGCCTGACGGCCGTATGGCAGCCGTCTGACATGAAACTGGGCGCAAGGAAGGAGGTTTTTTCCCGCAAGACATCGTGGGGAAAACATGCGTGTACACCCGGCGTGTGCGCAGAACGGCGTTGTTCTCTGACGCCGCCTGCGCCATCGAGCCGCTCCTGCGGCCACTGCTGGTGGCGCTAGGAATGCCGCTGGCCTGCGACGTGCCGGCGGCGGCTGAGGCGGCCCTGCTGAGGGGGGTGCCCGGCGCCGCCGCCGTCGGCCCCGCCGCCGTGCGCCGCCATCTGGCGATGGCGTTGCGAGCCGCCGGCGGCGACGCGGCGTCGCTCTCACGCCAGATCACTGCCGCGGCCTCAGCGGCGTCGACCGAGGTAGCGGCGGCCGCCAAGCTACAGCCGCCGCCAGCGGCGGTGGCGGCGCTACCGCCAGCTGCTACGCCGGCATTTGGTACAGACGGTGGCGGCGCCGCCGCGCCAGCGGCGGCGCTGGCGCCGGTGGCGGCAGCTGTAGCAGTGCTGCTGCGCTACTGCCTGTCTGACCTGGACGACCTGACGGATGGCGACAATGGCAGCAGCGGCGGCGGCGGCACTCCCGGGAAGCAGCAGCAGTCGCAGCTGCAGCAGCAGCAGCAGGCTGCGGCTCAGCGGCTACAGCGGCTGCAGCAGCTACAGCAGGAGCTGGACGGATTGCCGCTACTGCCGCTGGCGGACGGCGGCGTGGGCCGACTGCAGGTGGGTCCGCGCGGCCGCGGCGGCTACACTGCCAGGGAGTCTAGGGACGAGTGAACACCGGCGCACATAGGCGTCCTTGCGACCTTAAGCCTCTTGTCTTGCGTTCGTGTGCCTTGTTCCCATGCAACTCTTATGCACGCCAGTAACTCTTATGCCCTGTGGCGTGGGACGTAGTGCACGTGTGCATTGCAAGTTGTGGCCACTGCTGGCACATGGCACTGGCCCAGCTTTGGCTATCTAATGCCTACCCGGCTTCTGAATCTTTCCCGCTGCGCAGGCGCTGCTGCCGCCGCTGCCCGCGCTGCAGGGCCGGCCGCAGCCCACGGCCCAGCCGGGCACCGCCTCCGCCGCCTCCACGACGGCGGCCCAGATCGCGCCGCGGCGGCTGCCTCCCGGCGCCCTGACGTACGTGCTGTGTGCGGCGCCGCTGGAGTCGCGGCTACTGGGTGGGCTGGGCGGCAGGTGCCTGGCGGCGGGGCTGCCGCCACAGCTAGTGTCGCAGCTTCAGCAGGTGAGCGAGACAGCTGGCGGCTGCATAGAGAGAGGGAGAGGGGGAAAGGGTATGTGTGCGCTGCAAGCGCGGTGCTGTTGTTGTATTGTACCTACCGTGCACATGCCTCCGTCCACCCGTCCGCCCTCGCAGCTGACACTCCGCTCGCCCTCCGCATCTTCCTGCCCCGCAGACCATCGACTTGGGTCTGTTCAACGTGCAGCGGCTCACGCCAGGGCTGCTGGACAGCACACTGCTGCCGCTGCTGCTGCCGCCGGCCTGGCAGGGCGCGGCGGAGGTAGAATGGGCGCCGCCCGCCCCTGCGGCAGCCACCGCCGCGACGGCAGCAGGCGGCACCGACCCTGTGGCTGCTGCGCTGCAGGCAACAGGGGCAGGCGCCGCAGCGGCCGCCGGAGTTTCTGACGGCGGTGCGGAGGTGCCTGCAACACTGGCAGCAGCCCCGCAGCAGCAGCAGCAGCCCTCTCAGGAGTGGGTGCGGCTGCTGTGGCGCTGGCTGGCCGAGCGGCCTGATGTGTTGGAGCTGGCGACGTGGCCGGTGCTGCCCATACAGGGCGGGCGGCTGGGCATGCTGCAGAGCAAGTCGCTGGTGAGGGGCACTGGGCCCTGGGTGTCGAGTGGTTCATATTTTTAGCGGGATGTCACACCAGGTTGGCTGATTGCAATCAGCTTTTCAGTTTAGATAGGGTTCTCATTTCTCCTCCTGACCTACCCCCGTGCAGTACATCCTGTACCGCTTTTCCAACCGTCTTTGCAACCCCCCCCCCCCCCCCGCCGCTGCAGGTGCTGCGGGAGGGCGGCTGGACGGAGGCGGTGACGTCGGCGCTGCTGCGGCTGGGCTGCCGGCTGCTGGACACGGCGCTGCTGCCCGCCGCCGCCTCCGCCGCCTCGCCGGCGCTGCAGGTGAGCAGAAATCACCAACTCGGTCTAGCTGCTCGTAGTGTGAAGGACCGTGGAGCTGTCTCCCCTGTAGTCTCCACGCTTCCTGCAACAACTCTGAACGTCGCGCCAAGCGCTGCTGTATACTTGCTTGATTGCCATGACTCTTCATCAGCTGCTCGGCGTCTCCTTGTATTCCTATTCCACATGTCCACACCCACACACGTGCCTTCGCCTCATGCAGGCATGCGTGCAGCAGCCCGACCTCGCGGGCCTGCTGGCGGCGCTGGCGGCGGCCCGGTCGCGCGCCGGCGAGGGACCCGCCGCCGGCGCCGCCTCCTGGCCCGCCCGCCTGTCCGGCCTGACACCCGTGGAGCGGAGGCAGCTGCGCGCATTCCTCCTGCAGGTCCGCTGGTTTGGGCCAACTGCCTCTGCTACTGCCGTTGCTGCAGCCGCCGGTGCTGGTGCGCTTGCTACAGCCGGCACGCTGTCGCCCGACCAGCTACAGCTCCTCCGCTCCCTCCCCATCTACGAGGTGTACCCCAGCCCCTCCTCCCCCGCCTCCACCACCACCACCGCCTCTGCTACTGCCGCAGCGGCGCCCGCCGCCTCCTCTCCCTCTGCTACTGCCGGCCCAACCTCCGCCTCCGCCTCCGCAACCACTGCGTTGTTTACGGCTCTGGACCCAGCTCGTCACCGGCTGGCGCCTGCGGACACCGATCCCCGCGTGCTGGGCCCGGCCTTTGTGCGCTTCGACAGCGGCGAGGAGGAGGGGCTGCTGGCGGGGCGGCTGGGGCTGCCACGGCTGGGGGCGGCGGCGCTGCTGGTGCAGCACGTGGGGCCGCAGGTGGGCGGGCGGGCGGGTGTGCAAGGATGTGTGTCGTGCAGCGGCGTGTGTATGTGTGTGTGTGTGTGGACATGGCTGCAGTGGGTTTGGTCTTGAGCCTGTGTCTAGTCCTGGTTACGGTACCTGCGGCTGCCTGTTTGCCACATCACGTGCAGGCCAAGGCTCTACCATGCGAGGCACTGGCGGCGCACGTTGCCGGGCTGCTGCTGCGCCTGCCCGCGGCCGGAGCCGGGGCAGCAGCGGCAGGAGCCGGTGGTGCACTGGAGCTGCAGCAGCTGCGGCAGGCCCTGAGGTGAGGGATGCCGGGATGCTGATGCCAGTGACGGCCTGTAGGTGCAAGAGCAGTGGCAAGACAGCATCCCGTATCCTCTTTTGCTATGCTTTCTCGAATGCGCTCCTTATTGAGTCCTTTCTTTTGCAACTGTCAACGCTCTATTGGTTCGGCCGTGTGCGTGCCTGTGCGTGTGCACGTGCAGTGAGCAAGCGCTCATCCCGACCGCCTCGGCTGATGGCGAGCTGCGGCGCCCGTCAGAGCTGATGGACCCCCGGGTGAGCCAGGGGGCGAGGGAGAGGGCGGGCTGGGGGCTGTGAGCAGGAGGGAGGTTGAAATTGTTTCATGCTGTAACACCTTGGCAGTTTACCGTAGCACCTTCACAGCTCCGCATGCTCCTTTGATCTACATCCTCTGTACAACAACTTTCGACCCTTGACGCGTTGCCCTCAACGCCCTCTCACCATCCGCAGTCGCCGGTGCTGACCTCGCTGCTTCCGTCCACCAGCGCCTTCTTCCCCGCCTTCCCCAACTCCGTCCTGGCAGCCTTCGCCCGCCCCGCCGCTTCCACCACCGCCACCGCCACGGCTGCTGCCTCGGCGCCTGCCGCCGCCGCCGCCACGTCCAACGAGGGCATGGTCACAGTCCGGCTGCTGGACGCCCTGGCGGGCCTGGGCATGGTGACTAAGGTTGACCTGGTCAACGTGCTGTTGGTCGCGGCGCGTGCGCTGCATGACGAGCATGCCGCGCTGACCACGGCAGCGGACGACGCCGCACAGCATGCTCAGCGCGCGCAACAGCAGCAGCAGGCACAGCAGCGTCAACCTGCGGTGTTCCCGCTGCCGGGTATCCAAGGAATGGCCGGAGCCGCGGGGGCGTCGGCAGCTGGCAGCGGCGCTGGCGCAGGCTCAGCGGGGGTGGTGGTGGGCGAGGCGGAGCGGGCTGCCAAGGCGAAGGCGCTGCAGGCCCGCGGCCGCGCGCTGTTGCAGCAGTTGGAGCAGTGGGCGGCGGCGCACCCGCTGTCGCAGCGCCGGGGCGCGGCGGCGCAGGCGGGCGGGCCGGCGGAGGCGGCGGAGGAGGAGGCGCGACGGGCCTGGTCGGTGCTGACCGGACTGAGCTGGTGTCCCGTGGTCAAGGACGCGCCCGAACCAGGTCAGTACGGGCACAAGGATACTGCTGGCGTGGTCGTGCGGGAGTGTTTGACGATTGCGACGGTTTCCACTACGTACTACATACTATATCAGCAAAGATGACAACCCCGAGTGAAGCTTTGGGGTGGGCATCTATCGCGTTCCAAGGAGTTGATGAGGAGTTCAACGTCCCAAATGAGCTACAACAGCCCGTTCGATCTGTACTAAGCCGAGACTTAACACGTGAGGACCCCGTACGTGCAGGCCTGCCCTGGCCCGCCGCACCGCAGCCGCTGCTGGCGGCGCCGCGGCTGCTGCGCCCGCCCGCCGACGCCTGGCTGTGCAGCGCCACCCTGCACGTGGCGGAGCGGGCCGTGGCGCCGCAGCTGGCGGCGGCGCTGGGCTGGGAGGCGCCGCCGCGCGTGAGCGTGCTGGCGGCGCAGCTGTTGGAGCTGGGGCGAATGCACGCCCACAAGCCCAAGCGCATCGGGCTGGCGGCGGCGCCAGCGCCAGCGCCAGCGGAGAGTGAAAGTTCGCCGGTGGCGGCTGTGCCGCCGGCGATTCCGGCGGAGGCCGTGGCTGACGCGGCGGAGGCAGACGCAGGGGCGGAGCCAGGTGCGGCAGCCGTGGACCCCGCAGTTGCTGCAGCGGCGGCAGCCGCAGCCACGGCAGCGGCGGTGGCGGAGCAGCAGCAGCAGCAGCACCAGGCCGCGGTGGCGGCGGCGCTGGCGGCTGCGAACCGCCTGGCTCAGTCGCTTGAGTCGGCGGTGGCTCGTCTGTATGCGGCGCTGGGTGAGGCAGTGGACGGGCCGGAGGGGGACCTGGTGGCCATGTCATTCGAGCGACCCGACACGCCCTGCGTGTGGGTGGGCATGACCATCACGCCGGCCCCTGCCGCTCCCACGGCCCCCGCCAGTCCTGCGCCCGGATCTGAGGGCACCGCAGGGGCGGTCGCGGCGCTGGTGGAGGTGTCGGGTGGGTTTGTGAGCCCGGCGGCGGCGGCGCTGCGCGCTGACGGCGGCGGCGACTTCCGGCCCTACCTGTGGCTGGTGCCGGAGCCCCTGCAGCGCCATGGGCGGCTGCTGGGGCTGATGGGCGTGCGGGACAGGTGCGCCGGAACGTTAAAGCACTGCTTAGTTTGTGTGAAGACGCTATTGTTTTGAGTCTCTGCTGGCCGGCTGGGTTGCTTGGCGTCGGCATACTGTCCGTGTGCCCCCATGCGCCTGTCCACAGCCTCGGGCTTAACTCGTGCCCTACCCTCACCCACCCTCCCCCTTGGTTTTGGTTGAGTTTGGGCTGGATTGTACAACCCCCCTTGCCTCTCCCCGCCCACACACACTGCCGTCCTCAGGTTTACGGCACAGCACTTTGCCTGGGGCCTGGCTTCCATCGCCGCCGCGGCGGCGGGCGCCGCGCTGGACGACGACGGGCTGGCGGCGGCGCTGCAGCTGGCGGACTGCGCGGCGGAGGCGGCGGCGGCGTACGGGCGGCCGCCGGGCCACGGCGTGTTCTTCCTGCCCGACTCGGACGGCGTCATGGCGCCGGCGCCAGAGATGTTCTACAACGACGCCGAGTGGTGAGAGCAAAAAAGACTGTGTCGCTTTTGCATATATGTTTCTTTGGCCGCGGTTGCGGTATGAGCATGTGCGGCAGCGTTCCTATCTTGTCGTGCCGTTGGGCGGGGCGGCTGCAAGAGGCACCATCACACCGTGCCACCTCGTGCCACCCCGTGCCACCTGGTACCCACCCCGGGCCACCCTTGATGTCACCTTGTGCCTCGCGATGCCTCCCCGTGCCGCCACACAGGCTGGACCTGGCGGCCCGCGGTGGCGGTGTGCTGCTGGCGCACGCCGCGCTGCCGCAGGCCACGGCCGAGGCTCTGGGGGTGCGCAGCCTGCGGCACGCGCACGAGGCGGAGGCGCAGCTCACGTCGGCACTGCCCTGCCCCTCGCCCGCCGAGCTGCGGGAGCGGCTGGGGCTGGCGGCGCAGGTGAGGTCCATTCCTGGCGAGGCTGCTTCCAGTGACACGGCGATGCCAGCAATCACCAAGAATATGTGTGGTGCCGGTAACAAGCCCAGAACAGGCTCGCGTATGCGATTCGGCAGCGTTATCGTCGTGCTGAACTAGTCAGCACTCAGCAGCTGACCGCACACGTGCTCCTCACACATAGCGCACCTCCTGCCAATCCGCTGTCCTCCGCCCGCGCCTCTGCCGCATCTGTCGCGATCCACAGGGCGAGCCGCTCCCCACCTCCTCCTCCTCTGACGCCTCCGCCTCCGCGGCCGCTGCCGCCACCTTCCTGCTTGAGCTGATGGAGCTGGCTGACGGGCTGGGGCTGCGCTGCCTGCGACTGGTGCTGGACGGCCGCAGCCACCCCGCACAGTCCCTGCTGGCGCCAGGGCTGGCGCAGTTCCAGGGTGGGTGCGCGGGCACTTCTACAGTACAGTAGTCATGCGGCCAAAACGATCTCCATGTGACACCGCACATGATTGACGCGCTTTTGAGCTTCCATTCAGTGTCTCTCTACCGTGTCTTGAAGCCTGCCCGAGCACATCATATCATGCGCCACAGACACAAACACACATTCCGCCCCACCTCTTACCTCAGGCCCCGCGCTGTGTGCGGTGCTGCCGGATGTGGTGCTGGGGCCGGATGACCTGGCGGCGCTGCTGGCGGGCCGCGCCTCGCCGCCGGCGCTGAGGGGCGGCCGAGCAGCCGCCTACGCCTCCGCCGGCCTGGCGTCCGCCTTCCTGGTCACAGAGCTGCTGCAGGTGATGGACGGCCCTGGTGCAAGACCTGTGATGAGGGACTGCCGAGACCTCGGTAGCAGCCATGACTTCGTGCCAAGAGAATCGATTTTGCACTTGTCATACCTGTCGTAGGATTTCAGCTTGCGCCCGGGGCCGCTGGCGTGCGCACCCTAAGTTCTACCTAGTTCGTTCCTGACGTGGATTTGCTCCCTGTGTACATGTTTGTTAAACAGGTGGTGGCAGGGACCTCAACCTACCTGTTCGACCCCAGCGGCGCCTACCTCGGAGCAGCAGCCGCCGGCGACATCGGTGGCGCCGCGGGCAGCTACCCCGGCGGCCTGAGCCGCGCCGGCCGCGGCGCCGCAGGCGGCGGCGCGACGCCGCGCGCCAAGCAGTATGTGCACGTGGGCAGCGACCTGCTTTCCACCTTTGCTGACCAGTTCAGTGTGTGGAGTTTCGCAGACGGCTACGACGTCCGTCACGACGTCAACGCCACGCTGCTACGCCTGCCGCTGCGGCGGGAGGCGGCGGCGGCGGCGGCGGCGGCGGCGGCAGCCGCTGCCGCACGCGGCGGCGCCAGTGGTGCCAGGCCGGCGGGAGGCGCAGGACAAGGCGGAGCAGGGGCGGTGCAGGGGCTGCGCGTTGGCGGCGGGCTGGCGGCGGCGACGTATGAGGGCGTGGAGGCGGCTATGCGCACCTTTGCCACGCAGGCGCCGCGCAGTCTGTTATTCCTGCAGAGTCTGACCGGGGTGGAGGTGTCGCTGCTGCGGCCGCAGGCCGCCGCCCGCACGCCGCAGGCGCCGGCGGCTTCAGCCGCCTCCCCGCAGCACCAACCACACCAGCAGCAATCCTCCCAGCAGCACCTGCACCGAGACTTCCTGTTGCAAGCAAGTCTGGTGTCGCTAGACATCGACCGGCCGCGGCCCGACTTTGGCGCGGCGGCGGCTGCGGCGGCGCGTCAACGCGGCAGTGGCGCGCCGGCGGCCCTGGGCAAGATGCTGTCGGCTCTGGGGCGCGGGCTGTCGGGCCGTGGCGGTGGCGGCGGCGACGGACCAAAGCAGTACATGTGTCCTCTGGTGCGTGCTGTGTCGCATCTTCCATACAACTTTGTATACGTATTCGGGGCTGTTTCTTACGGCTGTCAAACTCACGCCGGGGCCTGTAGCAAGTCTTGGGCATATGCTGCGAACGTTGATGATTATGCCGCTTGTTGACTTTGTTGTTGTTGCTGTTGTTGTTGCCGGTGCCGCAGGAGCTGCACGTGATGGTGCACAACGCACTGCTACTGCCGCCCGCCGCCGAGGCCCCAGCCACCACCCCAGCGGCACCCGCCGCAACGCCCACCCCGCCGGCCGCCAGCGCTAGCAGCACCGGCACCGGCAGTAGCGGCACCGGCACCGGCAGTAGCGGCACCGGCACCGGCAGTAGCGGCACCGGCACCGGCAGTAGCGGCACCGGCACCGGCAGTAGCGGCACCGGCACCGGCAGTAGCGGCGCCAGCTTGCTCGAGGACGAGGGGGTTGCCGAGCTGGGCAGCACCTTGTACCGGGAGCGCTGGCTCATGTCGGCGTGCCACGACGTGGAGGGCGTGCAGCTGCCCATCGCCGCGGCTGCTACAGCCGCAGCCGCCGGCATGGGCGCCCGGCCGGAAGCTGTAGCAGCCGTGGCGGTGTGCATTGGCCGCGACGACACGCGCGACCTTTTCCCCGTCAGCGGCCTCTTCGCTCCAGTGTACCTGCCGGCGCCGCCGATGGCTGCGGGCCGGTCTGGCAGTGGCACCGGCTTTGCTGCTGGCGGCGGCGGCGGCGGGCTGGCTCTGGGCCGCATGCCGTTCCTGGTGTGCGGCCACTTCTACATGTCGCGGCGCGGCGGCAAGCACGTGCTGTCGCCGTTCACGCGCAGCATCTCAGCCGCCGCAGACGTGGCGTCTGGGCATGCAGCTGCCGCCGCCGCCCACCCCAACTCTGCCAGCCACGGCCACCACCACGGCACGGGTGGAGGGGGCTTGCAGCCCGGCGCTAGCGGCCCTACGGCGACGATGGCGCTGCCACCGCTGCTACAGCACCGCTGCGACCACAACCGGCGAGTGCTGGACCTGGCCTCGGCGGCGTGGCAAACCCTGGCGGTCTACTTCTGCTCCCCCGAGCAGTACGCCGGCCCCCGCGCCCACTTGTACGACACCGTGTTTCCAGACATGGCCGCCATCACCGGTGCAGGTGGCGGCGCTACAGCCGCTACAGCCGCGACTGGTGCTACAGCCGGCGGCGCACCGGGTGCTGTGGCCGGCAGTAGCAGGGACGCCGCCGGTCCGGACGAGGCGGCCCTGTACTGTGTACGGCAGATATACGCGGCGGCGGCGCGGCTGCCGCTGTGGCGGCTGCGCACCGGCCGCTTCGTGCACCTGCCCGAGGGCTGCTTCCTGCAGCCCCTGCCCGCCCCCACCTCCACCTCGTCTGGCGGCGCAGCTGCTACAGCCTCCTCGGCTGCTACAGCCGCCAGTGTGCCCAACCCGCTGGCGGGACTGGGCCCAGCGGCCATGGGGTTCATGGCTCGGCAGCTGCCGCTGTTCGACGTCCCGTGGGCCATCAAGCAGCACCTGGAGGCAGCGGACGTACACGGCCTGCGCGCAGTCAGCCCCGCCGTTGTGCGACCGCTGCTGCGGAACCTGGGCCGACGCGGCGGCAGCGGCAGTGGCAGCGGCAGCCTCACGTCCGGCGGCTCTGGAGGAGGCGCCGGGTTGGGTGTAGCAGGAGGCGGAGGTGGCGGATTTGGCGGATCTGGCGGGAAGCTGGTGTGGCCAGGGCTGACGGTGCTTGAGGCGACGGAGCTCCTGGTGTTCTGCTCCGGCGATCTGGTGTTCAGCGCGGCAGAGCTGCAGCAACAACAGCAGCAGCAGGCGGAGCGGAGCCGGGCTGCGGCGGCGGCGGCCGGAGGTGGCGGCGCAGGGCTGACGGGGGCGGCAGCGGCGGGCACGGGCGGCGGTGGCCTGGCGGCGGCGATGCTGGCGGCGGCGGGCGGTCGTGAGCTGTTGGACGACCTCACGTCCCAGGTGCGGGCAAGACGGGGCTTCCATGGCCGGGGTCCGGAGCTCGTGCTTGTGTTCCTTTTCGCCGGTGCTCTTGCCAGGGTGCCCAAATGCTCAAAGTGCCAGAGTGCCCAAATGGCCCCGCCGCTACTGCTATTGTTTTCCTGTGGCCGGCGGCGCCAGCACCTCCCCTGCGTCGCTCTGACCTGCCGGTCCCCCTCCCTCCTCCGCCGCCGACCAGGTCCGCAACGTGGTGGGCGACCTGGTGGGCCCCGCGCTGTACGAGCAGCTGCGCCTGCAGGCCCTGGGGCTCATGCCGGGAGGCACCGCAGGCGCCGCAGGCGCAGACGACCCGGCCGCTGCCGCGGCGGCGGCAGCCGCCGCTGCCGCGCAGCAGCAGCGCGGCGCAGCCGCCGGCGCCCGGTCTGGCGGTGCGGCTGCGCCGCCGCCGGCTGCTGCGGCGGCTGCGAGGTATCACGTAGCGCGGCTGCAGGACTGCAAGGGGCTGCCTGTGCCCACGGCGAGTGGCGGCGTGGAGGCGCTGGGCTCGGTGCCGCTGCTGGCGGCGCCGCCGCTGGGCGCGGCGGCGGGCGGCGTGTCCAGTCCGGCGGCGCTGCTGCCGCCGCAGTGCGCGGCGGAGTTCGTGCACCCCGACTGCGTCGCGAAAATGACTGAACACTTCAAGGTGGGGAGAGGGGGTTGGCTGTGTGTGCGTGGACTGTGCGTTGAGAGAGTGAAACACGCCTGGCCGCATGTCTAGTCGGGCATGTCTGTCCTTGTGCGAGACCATGCTCGCGAATGAGCCGGGACGTCGCCCGTGACCCTTGCCCATGTGGTTGTACGACCTCCGCCGCCACACAGCTGCCAGAAGGGGCTCCGCCCCCAGCCCGCCCGAATCCGAACTGACCTGCCGTCTTGCCCACTGCCCACTCGCACACACGCCTCACACAGGACCCTCAGTACCGCTCCAGTCTGGCTCTGCGGCTGTACTCACTAGACGACCTCGCCCGCCACCTGCGCACCGCCCTGCCGCCCGGGTACGACCACCCCATGCCGCCGCCGCCCGCGCCCTCCCCTGCTACAGCCACTGCTACAGCCGCGCCGCTGGGACGGCCCTGGGACGGCGGCTACAGCTACAGCTACGGCGGCGGGCTGGGCGGCGGCGACGCCAGCGACAGTCCCAGCGGCATGTGGCTGCGGCAGCTGTGGGCGCTCATCAATGGGCTGCTGGCGGCGGCGGCGGAATGGCAGTCAGGCAGTAGCGGCAGTAGCAGCGGCAGCGGCTCAGAGGGGCGGCTTGAGCCGCTGGCCAACTGGCCGCTACTGCCGGTGCTGGGGCCGGGCGGCCCCCAGCCGGGGCTGCTACTGCCAGTGCGGCACGCCCGCCTGGCCATCTGCCTGCCGCCGCCGCGGTCGCTGCCGGTGGCGGGCAAGGAGGGCGCTCAGGCGCACGCAGCGCCGGGTGATGCTGCCGCGTCCTCAGATGGCGGCGGTGCGGACACCGGCGCGGCCGCCGCCTCGGCAGCGGCAGGTCCCATCCCGTCCCTGCAAGACCTGGTGCGCGCAGGGTTCGTGTCATGGCCGCTGGGGCGTAAGCCCCGCATGCGTCGCATTGCATGCTGGTGCACGCCCCGTTTGAACACGTCAACCTGCAAAACGCCCTGCCTACCAACCTCTGCCCTGGTCCCGCCCTCGCAGGCGCCCTCCCTCCCTGCGCCCTGGGACTGGCTGGCGCCTGCGCTGCACTGCCTGGGTGTGCCGCTGGTGGACCCGCGCTTCAACGCCGTCGCCGCCCGACACTGCGGCCCACAGCCCGCAGAGCTGGGACTGCCGCCCAGGGCCCTGGATGAGGCAGCGGCGGTGGCCGCCGCGCCGCCGGCGTCGCTGCTGGCACGTGTGGCAGGCGCCGCCGCAGCGGCGGCGGGTGGTGGCGGAGGAGTTGGCGGCGGGGGTGGGGGTGGCGGCGGCTCCGCCGCTGCGGGCGCGGCTGTGTCGGCTCTGGTATCCAAGCTGCGCCAGGTGGACGCGACGATGGGCGGCGGCGCGCTGGCGGCGGCGATGGCGGCGACGTGGGACGGCCGCACCCGCGCGGCGCTGCTGGGGCTCCTGGCTGAGGCCACTCCCAGGTGAGGGCGGGCGTGTGGGGGCGTGTCGGCTTCCCGTGGAGGCGGGGGCCGGGGGGCGGGGTGGCGTGGGGAGAAAGGTAGGGCATGGGCTCCAATGGCTGATGGCGTTCCTGATACTTATGTGTACGGGCGCAGTTGCGCTGTGCACGTTCGTGTCTCCTCGCTGTTGCTGCTTTGCCCCGCATCCAACCTGTCTCCCTCCCTCCCACCATGCCTCTGTGCGTTGCGCAGCACGTTGGACCCAGCCGACATCCTGTTCCTGCGCCGACTGCCCATCTACCCCACACACGCGGGCACGCACACGGCCCTGGACGAGCCATCCGCACAGCAGCAACAGCAGCAACCGCCCAGTGGAGGCGCCGCGGCCAGCCCGGCCCGCGGCAGCGGCCCTGCCGCCCACTCCGGGGCTGCGTCTGACGCCGCCACTACCTCCGCCACCTCTTCAGCGGTGGAGTCGGGCCCTGCGGTGTGCTCTCCTGAGCTGCTGCAGCTGGTGCCCGGTACGTGTGCAGGTGCTCACGTTCGTCGTCAGCCCGCCCATCACACTAACCGTTCCTTGTGCCAACCCATCAACTGTTCAAACCTAAACCTTTACCCCACCTTACCCCACTGCGGCACACAGGCCTTGCAGCGGCGCTGCCTGCCTCCGTGCCCGCTCGGCTGCTGCTGCCGCAGCCGGGCGCGGCCCGCCTGTACGGGCTGCTGGGCGTGGCGTCCCTGGCCGCCGGCGCCTTCCTGGGCGGTGTGGTGCTGCGGCCGGGGTCGGGCGTGTTTGAGGCGCTGCCGGACGGCGTGCGGGCGCTGCTGCTAACACACGTGCAGGTGGGCGGCGGGCCGCTAGGCTGCCTTGCCGAAACCTTGGCTCTTGTTCACTAGCCTGCACTCTGAAGTGTATTGCCAGCTGCCGTCGCGCTCCCAGCCGCTGCTCCCTCGCGCGCCGTACCCACCTCCCTCTCCTTCCCAACCCGCCGCCACCATGCAGACCCACTGGAGCCGCCTGCGCGGCGAGGAGGCCTTGACGACGGCCCTTCGCGACACGGCCTTCGTGACCGCCGCCGACGGCGCCGCCAAGAAGCCCAGTGAGCTGTACGACCCCGAGCAGCCGCTGTTCGCCGCCGCATTCCTGGGCTGCGCCGTGTTCCCCACCGACCAGTTCGCATTCCCCGCGTGGCTGGCGCTGCTGAGGGAGGTGCGTGCGCGTGCGGGGGGCAGGGCGCGTGTGGGGGGCTCGTGCGTGGGCGTGTGGATGCGTGGCTGCCCGCCAGCCACTCCGGCTGGTTTGTTGATACAGCCCGCACACCTGCCTTGCAAAGCTGTATGTACCCAATAGGCGCGGAGAGAGATTGTCGGCGTTGTGAGAAAGGGGCGATGTTGCAACGCGTGGCGCTCGGGACTGACTGTGTGTGCCTCGCCTCTGCGCCGCACCGCCTGCAGGTGGGGCTGCAAGCCAAGGTGACGCCGGCGGCGTTCGCGGCGGCGGCGGAGGCGGTGGCGAGCCGCGCAGCCGCGCTGCACATGGGACTACCGCGGGAGGGCCTGCCCGAGGACGGAGACAGCCTGGAGGGTGGGTGGCGGCCTGGCGGGGTGGCAGGCGGGTGGATGGAGTGGCAGGGTGTGACGCGACAAGTGCTCGACCCTGTCTGAGGTCCAACTAATGCAAGCACTCCAGCTGTCTCGCCCGCCCCTCACGACACACCACGCAGACCCCTTCCTTGCCAGCGGCGCCTCCGAGCTGCCGGCGGCGGTGGCGGGCGCCCGCGGCCGCGTGTGGGCGGCGGCGGAGCAGCTGTGCGCACACCTGGCGGCGCAGTCGGCGGCGCCGCCGCTGGCGACTGCGGGCCGGGAGTGGTGGGCGGCGTTGGGGCGCACCGCGTTCGTGCCGGCCACACTGGGGCTGCCGGGCAGCCGCCGGGTGCGCCAGGTTCTGACCAGGTGGGAGGCGCACGCGGGCGCGTGTGTGTGTTTGTGTGGGGGTGTGTCAGGCCTGGAACAGTCCTGGCATCATGCAGGACCACCGCTTTTCAGTCGTCATACGCCGTCATATTTGTCACGCCCAACATGGAACAGGTATGGCATCATGTAGGACGGCCACTGACACGGCGTCCCTCCATCACCTGCCTCCCCGCCACTCCCTGCCCGCCTCCCTGCCTTTTCCTGCCAGGTACTCTGACGCCGCCGCCGCCTCCGACTGGCCGCTGGTGTGGTCGGTACTGCCGCTCGTGGCGCCAGACAAGGCGCCGCCGGCCGCTGGCGCCGCCGCCGCCGCCGGCTGGTCGCAGCTGCGCATCAAGTCGCCGCCGCCATTCGCCGCCGTGGCCGCACACCTACGCCGCATCGGTGCCGACGGAGGCGAAGAGGCGCTGGGCTCTTGGCCCGCCGCCGCCGGGGGCGTGGAGGAGGCCTTCCGGTCCGTGCTGTCATACCTAGACCGGGAGGGCGTGTCGGGGGCGCGGGGGGCGGCGCTGCGGGAGGTGTGTTTCGTGCCGGTGGCACGCGGCACGGCGCTGGCGGCGCCCTCCCGGCTGTATGTGCGGCTGCGCGGCGGCGAGCTGCCGCCGTTCGCGTACGAGGTGCCGCCCTCGCTGTCGGCCTTCACGCCATTGCTGAGAAGCCTGGGGGCGCAGGACGAGCCGCGGCCTCAGGTGCGGGGTGCGGGGTGTGGGGTCAGGGGGCACCGCCCTGAAAGAGGGCCGACATGTGCGTGTGTCGTATGCTTGTTCCTGTTCCTTATAACACGCGTTTCCATTTGCGCCTTCGTGCTTCTTATCAACACACACACGCAAACGTGCGGCCACACACAGGACCTGCTAGAGGCGCTTCGCGGCATGGCGGCGGCGGCGGGCGGCGCACCACTCAACGCCAACCAGCGCGCCGCCGTCGTACGGCTGCTGTGCCAGGTGGCGGGCGCGGCGGGCGTCGCGGCCGGGGGGGCCGCGGGGCCGGGCGGCGGCGCGGCCGGCATGGGCCACAGCGCGGCTGATGTGGCAGCCCTGGCGGCGGCGCGGCGGGAGAAGCGGCTGCTGGTGCTGAGTGCGGACGGCAGGTGGGCGACCTGAGTATCCTGATTAGAGATGTGTGTGTGTGTGTATGCATGTGTGTGTTGTAAGCAGGGGCATTGTCTTGGACGGCAGAGCGCTCGTCAGCTAGAAGCGCCACCTAACGTCCAGCCATGGAACGCTCTCACCACCTTGTTAGCCTGGGCCTGGCATGCGTCGCTTCAGCGCGACACACACACGTACACAACCACCGCCCGCCCATACGCACCCTCGCCTTCGCCTTCGCAGGCTGGTGCCGGCGCACACGGCCGTGAGTGTGGGCGCCTCCTCCGCCGGCGGCTCCGCGGGCCGTCTGCTGGGTCGCCTGGACCCGCGCTGCCTGACGCTGGCGCACCCGGGGCTGCCCGAGCCCGTGAGCGCCTGGCTGGGTTGTCCGCGGCTGAGCGACGTGGCGGAGGAGCGGCTGGACCCGCAGCATGGACTGCAGCCCGTGGAGGAGATGCAGGTGTGTGCTGTTGGCGGCGGGGAAGGGGCGCACGTGAGGGGCGGGTGAGGGCGGATGAGGGTGGCTAATGTCAAGGCAAGGGCGAGGGCGAGGGAGTGGCATGTCTCGGCCCTCGGCCACCAGCGAAGCCCGGACGGCTGAATCAGCTTGACGCCAGCCGCACCTGGTCTCCCGTCCCCTGGCACCCGCGCAGGGCATGACGCTGCGCGACGCCCGCGCGCTGCTGGCCTCGCCCGCCTTTGTGGCCGCCTGCCACAGCATGTTGCGCGCACACGCGCCCGTGCTGCGGACCGGCTTTGCCACAGCCGCTGCTCCCGCGGACACCGGCACCACAAGGAGCGGCCCTGCTACAGCCGGCTCCGGCTCTGCTGCTACTGCTGCTGGTGGTGGTGGCGCTTCTACTGCCCCGGGCTCGATGCACGAGGTGGCGGCGCTGCTGCGCAGTGCGGCGGGGCGGCTGCTGTTCGTTCGCAGCCTGCGCACCGTGGCGGTGCTCAAAGCCACTGGCGCGCAGCTCAGCCCGCAGGCCGAGGCCTCGCGCGTCACCTACGAGTTCATCGAGGCGCCGTCCACAACCGCCGCCGCCAGCAGCTACGGCGGCGGCAGTAGCAGCAGCCTTGGCCGGATCCTGGTGGCCGAGCCGCCGCCTTACCTGCAGCTATCGTGGCTGCTGTCGTCAGTCGTGAGCCGCGTGCTGGGCTGCCCGCACCCCGTGGTGCTGCCCCTGGAACCCCTGTTCACAACCCCGGCGGCGCAGCTGTCCGCGCTACAGCCGGTGCTACTGCCGGGCGGCTGGGACGAGCGGCTGGAGAGCGCGGCTGTAGCAGGCACGCCCGGCACGCCGCTGGTGCCGGCCGACGCGGCGCTGCTACAGCTCAAGCCGTTGCGCCGCTACTGCGCCGGCGAGGTGGTCGCCTATCAACGACAGGTGGCGGGCGGAGTCGGCGGTGCTGACGGCGGCGCCGGCGGCGTGGCGGCAGCCGCCGCCGCTGCCGCAGCGGAGCGGCGCTTCCAGGCGGCGGCCGCCGGTGGCGCAGGCGGCCTTGAGGCCGGCCTGGGGTCGGCTGTAGCAGCTGAGGGCAGCGCCGGCAGTAGCAATGGCACTGGCACTGGCAGTAGCAGCAGCATGTGCTATGGCCGCGTTGCGGCGCATTGCTCGCCAACGGACTCGGGCGCGGCGGGAGGGGCGGCGGGAGGTGCCGGGGGCGTGTACCGTGTGCTTGTGGAGACGGAGCCGGGCATGGTCACGCCGCTACTGTCCACACAGGTGTTCTGCTTCAGGTGAGCCGCTTCCATTGCTGCCGGCTGTTGTTGCAACGCGTGTGGCTGGCGCGCTACCCTCACTCCTCAGACTTGTCCGTATGCGCACATAAACATCTGACACAGCATACATTCTCTGACATCACCTCGGCCGCCCCCACTGCAGGAGCCCGACGGGCCAAGGCGACGGCGCAAGCGGCGGCGCAGCCTCTGCCGAAGTGCCGCTGCCCCCAGCCAACGCCAGCACCAGCGCCAGCGCCGCCACGTCCTCACAGCAGCAATCCAGCACGGCACCGCACCCCGCCTCTGCCGCATCCGCAGCTGCTGCCGCTAGCGCTGCTTCTGGCGGCGCCGTGAGCGCGTCGGAGCTGGTGGCGGCGGTGCGTGACGTGCTGGGGGCGGCGGGGCTGCCGCTGGACCCGGCGGCGGGGGCGCTCATGGGCCGCGTGGCGGAGCTGCAGTCGGAGCTGGCGGGAGCCAAGGCGCGACTGGGCGAGGTGCGTGCTGTCGTGCTGTGCGTGCTGTCGTACCGGGCTGTCGTACCAGGCTGACGTGGCGGCGGGTTACCCTCCTACCCTCGGTGATGTCTGTCCTGTCTTTGGTTTGTGGTCTTCAGCTCCTGGAGCGCCTGGTTCGCGTTGTGCCTAACCCCACTTCCCTACTCCTCGGCTCCGGCCGTGCCAACCTGAACTCTCACCATCGCAGACCCAGCGGGAGGCGGAGTCCGCAGCCGCTGAGGCCGAGAACGCTCGCTCCGCGTGGCAGTGCAAGATCTGTTTCAGCCGCGACGTGGATGCCGCATACACCGGCTGTGGCCATGTCATCTGCGCCCGCTGCGCCGCCGCCACCGCCACCAACCGCTGCCCCGTGTGCCGCAAGCCCAGCCCAGCCCTGCTGAAGCTGTACCGGGCGTGAGGAGCAGGCTGCGTTTGCAATAGCAATAGGAATGAGGGAGTCGGAATGGGAGAATCTATGGGCTAGGCGTGGGTGGTTTGTGAAAGGGATGCGGTAGTGAGAAGGCGGAAGGGGAAGCTGCAGAGCCCTGGAGTGGTCCTGTGCGAACTGCTGCGATTGCAATGCGAGCCGAGACTGACCCGGGGGCCGGGGCACTTCGCGTGTGCCTGGAGTAACCACTGAACCGCATGGCCGTTTAGGACGCGGTGATGGTCGATTGGTCATCTCATTATGGGCCATGCGGCCCCAGGTGGACCACGGCGTGGGTGCACCGATGTGCCAAGTCCTCTGTAGCGAGAATCGAGTTACACGATTGCTTGAGTAGCTCATCGCCTCGACGCATCTCTGGCTCACTGGCCGTACGAAGTTTGCACACGCTCGCTCACCCGGCTCAATGCACCATGCAAGTCACACCTAACCCTAACACAGCGAAAGAACCACAGTTAGGGCTTATCCAAGGCAGAAGGCACCCTAACCAGGCCGCCTCGCTGTCATTGACTTATCAATATGCCCTGTGTCAGGATCACGTCCTCTCAATCACACAGCGCCGATTGGGCGCGTACCACGCAATCACCCCTGAACCACAACGCCCCTACCCAGTATTATTCTTCATAAGCTTGCACTCTGCACACACTCTAAAATGATAAATGGTACGGTGGTTCATCACACACGGATGTAACTGCTGTATCGCCCGTTTTAAGTCCGCCCGCTACAACGACGCAGTACGGGCCGGGCACGGCAATATCCGACTAACCCTCGCACGTGGCCTCCATGCGGCCTTCCTTCTGATGCTTCGTTCCTTGGAATGTAAAGCCGCCCACGCATGTTTCTACGTCTTGCCAATGCGTAAGCTTAGACAAGGCCAGACCATCGCCTTGCAGCTCCGGCCTAGCATGGATGCTGCCCCCATTCCTTGCGCACGCTGCGCCAACCGTCAGATTATAGCACAGCAGACCGTGTCACTGGCTCGCCTCCTTGCTCTCGCCCCGGCCGCCACTTCCTTACATGGTGTCGTGGAAGGTGCGCGCGATCACCTCCAGCTGCTGCTCGCGCGTGAGGCGCGCGAAGTGCACAGCGTACCCGGACACGCGGATGGTGAGGTTGGGGTACTTCTCGGGGTGCTCCACGGCGTCCATGAGCATGGAGCGGTTGAGCACGTTGACGTTGATGTGGTGGCCGCCGTTGGCAAAGTAGCCGTCCAGGATGGAGGCCAGGTTGGTGGCGCGCTCGTGCTCGCCGCCCCTGCCCAGCACCTGGGGGATGAGCGAGAAGGTGTTGGAGATGCCGTCCAGGCACATGGTGTAGGGCAGCTTGGCCACCGAGTTGAGCGAGGCCAGAGCGCCGTGGGCGTCGCGGCCGTGCAGCGGGTTGGCGCCGGGCGCGAAGGGCTCGCCCTTCTTGCGGCCGTCGGGGGTGGAGCCCGTCTTCTTGCCGTACACCACGTTGGAGGTGATGGTCAGCACCGACAGCGTGGGCACCGAGTTGCGGTAGGTGTGCTGCTTGGCCAGCTTGCTGCGGAGGGATGGCAGGAGTGGGCAGGGAAGGAGGGGCGGAAGAAATGAGCCACAATACGGCCACGCGCTTGCAGTCAACACTACTGCATGCCCGTACGACATATACCATTAACAGCGCACACTCAACACCCCGCCCAACGAAACGCTCACCTGGAGAAGGTGGACACCACCCACTCGGCGATCTCGTCCACGCGGTCATCGTCGTTGCCGTACTTGGGGAAGCTGCCCTCCACCTTGAAGTCCGTCATGAGGCCGCGCTCGTCAATCACGGGCGTCACCTGGGCGTACTTGATGGCCGACAGCGAGTCGGTCACCACGGACAGGCCGCTGATGCCGAACGCCAGCAGGCGGCGCACGTGCGTGTCGTGCAGCGCCATCTGCAGCCGCTCGTAGTCGTACTTGTCGTGCATGTAGTGGATGATGTTCATGGTGTTCTGAGAGGGCGCAGGCAGGGGGCGGGAGAAGGGGACGCGTCAGCATGCAGTGCCGTGCCGTGCCATGCGATGCGATGCGAGCCCAGCATTCCAACCAAAACAACAAGTGCACTCAACCTGGCAGGCGCGCGCCTGCCCGGTATCAACACAGCTGCAAACAACAGTTTACGCACTAACGCAGCCGCACTCACCGCGTACATGGAGGCCAGCCACTCCATGCCGTCCTCGATCTTGGCCTTGACCTCCTCATAGTCCAACGGCGCGGTGGGGCTGCGCACCGGCGCGAACTTGGGCCCCACCTGGTCGCCCGACACCTCGTCGCGGCCGCCGTTGAGCGTGTACAGCAGCAGCTTGGGCAGGTTGGCGCGGGCGCCAAAGTACTGCATGTCCTTGCCCACGCGCATGGCCGACACGCAGCAGGCGATGGAGTAGTCGGAGCCAAACAGCTTGCTCATGAGGTTGTCGGACTCGTACTGGATGGAGCTGGTGTCCAGCGACACCTTGGCGCAGAACTCCTTGAAGGGCGCGGGCAGGTTGTCGTTCCACAGCACCGTCAGGTTGGGCTCGGGCGCGGGGCCCAGGCTGGAGGGACGGAGGGAGAGAGGGAGGGAGCAGAGGAGGAGGAGGCAAACGCGAAGTTGGCAACAGATCAAGGGGTGCGCAGTTGCAACGTGGCAGCGGCTGGGCGGGCGGCCCGCCGGCCTCCTGCGTGTCTTCCCGCCCACCCCCGGGCCCCCGCCTGAACCCCGGGCTGACCCCCCCCTAGTAGGCCGACAACCACTCACTTGTACAGGGTGTTGAGCAGGCGGAAGCTGGTCTTGGTGACCATGGCCTTGCCGCTGGCGTCAGTGCCGCCCAGCACGCAGGTGACCCAGGTGGGGTCGCCGGCAAACAGCGCGTTGTACTCGGGCGTGCGCAGCTGGCTGCGGGCGGCGGAAGGCAAGGCAAGGAGCGCACAAACGTGCGGTAAGGAAAGGCTTGGAAGTGGCGTTGCACTGGAACACTGCATGCGCCCCCATGCACCCGCTGCTTGACCCACAGCCCCGCCCTGCCAGCGCCCAAACCGGGCTCACCGCACGATGCGCAGCTTCATGACGAAGTGGTCGATCAGCTCCTGCACCTCGGCCTCAGTGATGGTGCCGGCCTTGAGGTCGCGCTCAAAGTAGGTGTCCAGGAAGGCGTCGATGCGGCCCAGGCTCATGGCGGCGCCGTCCTGCTCCTTGACGGCGCCCAGGTAGCCGAAGTACAGCCACTGCACCGCCTCGCGCGAGTTGGCGGCGGGGCGGCTCAGGTCGAAGCCGTAGGCGGCGCCCATCTCCTTGAGCTCGCTGAGCGCGCGGATCTGCTCGTTCACCTCCTCGCGCAGGCGGATCTTCTCCTCGTCCATCACGCCCAGCAGGTTGTGCTTCAGGTCGGTCTTCTTGGCCTTGATCAGCGCGTCCACGCCGTACAGCGCCACGCGGCTGCGGGTAGGTCGGGTGGGGGATGGCGTGAGGACAGGTGTGGGAGGTGCGGGAGGGAGTCAGGATGGGGCCATGGGTGGCCAGACATATGCACAACGGCCGCTTCGTACCCCCCGTGAGCCATCCCGCGCGCTGCACCAGGGACCACTCTCTGGCATCTTTTCCTCTACCCTTCCGCCCACGCCTTCCCCCCCTTGCCCCTTCGCCTCAACCAGCGCCTGCCTTTACCCACCGGTAGTCGCCGATGATGCGGCCGCGGCCGTAGCCGTCGGGCAGGCCGGACAGGATGCCGCTCTTGCGCGCGGCGCGCATCTCGTCCGTGTAGGCGTCAAACACGCCGCTGTTGTGCGTCTTGCGCACCGTGCTGTACAGGCGGGCCACCTCGGGGTCGGGGGTGTAGCCGTACGACTCCAGCGCCGCCTTGACCATGTTGACGCCGCCCAGGGGCTTGATGGCGCGCTTGAGCGGCGCGTCGGTCTGCAGCCCCACCACCGTCTCCAGGTCCTTGTCGATGTAGCCGGGCGGGAAGGCGGTGATGGTGGAGGGCTTGGAGGGATCCACGTCCATCACGCCCTTCTCGATCTGGGGGTGGGGAGGGAGGAGGCAAGGGAAGGGGATTGGTGCTGATGGTGGCGGCGGTCCATGGTTGTGGTGGGGCCCTGCCCGGGATGCTGCTGTTGTGAGGCCCTGAAGTTAGCTTGTCGCATACATATGCGCTGACTTATCGCAGCGCAGTGGAGATAAGTCTAGTTATTGCGACGTAACTGCCGTGTTGCGTTAGAGTCACGCACGGCGCAGGACGCTCGGGTACGTGCCTGTGCATGGGGCCGAACCGAGCTGGGTCTTGTACGCGTCAGGAGCACACGGCGCCTTATCTGCCGTTGTGCTTCTGTACTGTATTTCGGATCGTCCCTCTGCCGGGACGGTGACCTCAGTGTGTCGCACTTAAACGTTCCCTACATTTCTGGACTTTCTTTGCAATCCTATACCTGGTTCTAACTATACTTGACCATGTATGGACCGAATAAGCGTTTAATATATACTCAGACGGAGTTGCAGCGTTTTGTTGCGCGATCCTGCTCAATGGAACCCCTTAGCTTGATCACGCTCGCTCTCTGATCGTAAGGGAATGCCCTTCGAAGCTTCTCTGGCGCTTTGAACCACGCTTTGGTTCGGGGGCCGCATTCGGGAGCAAATCGGAGCAGAGCGGAGCTTTCAAGCGGAGCAAAGGCGCGCGAAGCGTTGCGGACAAGGCGTTCGGCAAGTCACTGAAAGCAAAAGGGCATGCACAGCTGTGCGGGCGGGCTACTTGCTTGCCATGCGCGGTCCTGCTTGCCGTGCCTTCGTGTCTACCCGTCGCTTTACAGTTCACAGCTTTGTGCAATACCTTTCCACATCTTCCATTGTGCCACCCCCACCTCCCCAAGACCCTCAGGACTTTTGGCGCGGTACTTCTCCTGTCTGCCTATCCAGGCCGCAGGGCCCGCGTGCCCTTGGGGAAGGGGCGTGTGTGCCGTTGGGATCCGGCCTGTGCGCCGCAAGCAACGGGCTTTGCGCCCTTGCCTTATGGACAATGGACGGCATACGTGCCCTTATGATACGGCCTGTGTGCCGCAAGCAATGGGCTCCGCGCCCTTGCTTTATGGACAATGGACGGCATACGTGCCCTTATGATACGGCCTGTGCGCCGCAAGCAACGGGCTCCGCGCCCTTGCTTTATGGACAATGGACGGCATACGTGCCCTTATGATACGGCCTGTGTGCCGCAAGCAACGGGCTCCGCGCCCTTGCTTTATGGACAATGGACGGCATACGTGCCCCTATGATACGGCCTGTGCGCCGCTAGCAACGGGCTCCGCGCCCTTGCTTTATGGACAATGGACGGCATACGTGCCCTTATGATACGGCCTGTGCGCCGCAAGCAATGGGCTCCGTGCCCTTGCTTTATGGACAATGGACGGCATACGTGCCCCTATGATACGGCCTGTGCGCCGCAAGCAACGGGCTCCGCGCCCTGGCTTCATGGACAATTTACGGCGTACGTGCCCTCATGATACAGCCTGTGCGCCGCAGGCAACGGGCTCCGCGCCCTTGCTCCATGGACACTTCACGGCGTACGTGCCCTCATGATACGGCCTGTGTGCCGCAGGCAACGGGCTCCGCGCCCTTGCTTCATGGACAATGCGCCGCGTACGTGTTCTTATGATACGGCCTGTGCGCCGCAAGCAACGGGCTCCGCACCCTTGTTTTATGGACAATTCACGGCATACGTGCCCGTATGATGTGACCTGTGTGCCGCAAGCAACGGCTTCGCACCCTTGCTTTTGGGTAATAGATGGCATACGTGCCCTTATGATACGACCTGTGTGCCGCAAGCAACGGGCTCCACACTCTTGCGTTGTGGATTATAGACGGCATTGAAATGCTTACGTGCCTTCGTTGTACATGCCTTTGCGTTGTGGACAATGTGTGGTCTGAGCGCCACGTTCGGATACGGCGTGTGTGCCGCCAGCAACAGGCTTTGCGCCTCGCATCATGTGTCTTGCGATATGGCCTGTGTGCCGCATGCAATTATGCTGCCTGCCCTGTCGTTATGGACGCTTCGACTTGTTGCGTGCCCTGCTGCGTGCCCTGTCGCAATACGCCTTGAGTGTACCGTGCACGGCAAGCCTGCGCCTCGCTATTGCTTCGTGTTGACAACGGAGCGGGCTTACGTGATCATGCGTCACCCTGTACGTCTTGAGGTCCGCACGCACATCATACTATCACGCGGCACCACCCTTGTAGTTTGGCTGACGCACCCCAAGCCAACCTATATGCATTCGATGTGTGCACTAGGCCCAAGTGCCGAATTTGTTTTTCCGGATATTTCGCCCTCAGTGAGCGATGTGGAGTTTTGTGCAGTTCGGCCAGCATGCTATGCCCAGCCAATAACAATACCGCATGACGCATAACTATACCGCATGACGCATAAACATGCCTTCGTGCCCTGCACCAGGCATCGGACGCTGTGTCACGCAGTGAGCCCGACCCTGCGCAACCAACATTTTGTTGCGAGATACGGTCGGAGCTGGGATTACAGCCTGCCTGGTGGGTTTGGATGGCGCCCGTGTGTTGGGCTGGGCTGTTGCTGCTCGCGGTGGGGCCCACCACCAAGTCACGGCACCCATCCGCCCTCCCCTCTTGTTGGCCCACCCGCCTGTACACATGCCAGTCACCCGCTCGCCATCCTGTGAAAGCGGGTAGCCGACTTGGCAAGCGCTTTTCCTGACACTTGGCGCAGGTTTGAGTGGGATACCAGAATGGTCTGAATGTAGTTGTTGGATAACCAGTACACTGCGGTGTGTAGCTGGTTAGCGGGAGTGCCGTGCATGAAACACGCTACTCGACCCGCCATGCCCGCGCGATGGTACCACCAACCGTTCAACCCAGATCCATGCCGGGGTAGCATCGACCCCACAGTCAGACTGATAGCTCCTATCCAGGTGTCAGGCGCCATGTATGTATCTGTGGACGCGTCAAGCTGGCTTGTGCCGTAGCGTTGGCCGCCTGTATGGCACGGCATCTGTGTCACGTTATGGCCTCATGCTTACCGTAGTCACGCGGCTTGCGTGCTGTGCGGCACGCTCCCTGCCAATCCTTCAGGACATGTATGCATACATGTTACTTCGTCAGAGCCATAGCAGGGGCAGCGTGTTCTGTCAATGCCTCATGAACCCAGAGACCCAAGCCAACGTACGCATTAGTTCCGCAACGCACGTCAATGCCAACTGTATGTGTCGCCTGCCCACTCGCGAGTGGACGCCTAGGGAACCAACCTTGGTTCCTTTCAGCCCCGGCCTTACTTCACCCGGCGGGGCAATTACTTATCACCGAAGTGCTAGGAGCAGTGTGCTATATGTCATTACTATTAAGAGCGTATGGCGACACAGGCTCACATGTGGGTAGCCAGGCTTGGCAGGCATCCCAACTCAGCCCGGCCTCCTCACAGCAGTACCACGACGTGCCCGTACGTGGTCGAGTGCGGAGTTTGGCTGCCGGCGTGGCTGTATCATCTCTCACATTGGATGACCCATCCGCCACTGCTGTTCACTACTGGCACGTCCCTCGAGTCGCTCACCCACCGGCTCCGCCCAGCGTTCGCTCCCTTTGGCTGGGCCGGGGCCCGTGGCGCATCCAACCCGCCATCGCGGCCCCGAGTGCTCCTTATTTCCTCCCATCACTACGCCTTCTATCACTATAGATACATTGCGCGTTCCACGCGTGCCGGGTATCCTTCACCCCTCCGCGCCGCTCGACCAGGCCAGCCTTGCTGGGGTTGCTGAGGTGTTACCCTTCATGTTGCCCTCCCTGCTATTACGGTACACCCCACAGCTGCCGTGGCGTACGGTATCGGCACGTACGGGACATTGTGTGCATGCATCCCCGCGGCGTTTGGAGGCAAACATTCACGTGCGCGCCTGTCCTGCGTCCGCCGGGGTGATGCTATCTATGGGTGTACCTACTGCTTGATTGGTAGTGACTCTTATGCAAGACACTGCAAATCTCAAGCATGGCACCTAGCTAGCAAGAAAGAAATTAGTGTTCGTGGCCATGCTGCACGGCTGGGCATGGCTGCCCGCATCCTACACCACGACGGCGCGGGTGAACGAAGGGCAGGTTGCCGCGCGTGACTCGCGTACGTAAAACCGCTCTAGTGTTGCAACTCGCGCCTTCTCCTGCGTGGCGCATGTTGGCTAGCCTGTCCCAGCTTCGAGTCACGACGTTGTTATTATTCCCAAGGTTGTTCCGAGCAGCCTACAACGTCAACACGTGTTATGGCATGGCCCTGGGGGCCGGTAGAGAGTACCGAGGTCTCCAGTGGTTCGTGCCAACACGTGCCAACACGCACTGTTACCTTTCCTGGGCACACGGACGGCCACAGCTGCCCACAAGCCACACACCTGAACAAGGATGCATGTGTTTCCCTGTAACGCCCCGGCGTCGTCTGCATGGCTGGCGCACGCGGGATAACGCATGTGTGTTTCTGTCGTGGCCATTGGTGCACCTGATACGTTTGTGAGTCTGGTATCATGGCCCTTGCAAAGCCAGTCGTGTTCCTATTGCTGCTTGTCTTCTGGTAGTGACCATTGGCCGCCCATGACCGACGGAGTGTGGCGCTGTCAGGCCCCGCGTTGGCGTCGCCCTGCGCCTGCAGCAGGTGCCGGCGGCGCCTCCGGCGGCGCTCATCCCCGCGTGATGGTGCTGCTCGTGCAGCCAATATCCCCAAGCACGAAGCTCGTTCTATTGACCGCTGTTGAGTGTGCAACTAGGACCGTACGTTCGTGCGCAAGCTAGGCGATGGGCGGAGCGCTCCGCGGTGTTCGAGACACATGATTTCGGTAGCGCAAGGGCACGAACGCCACCGCCATCACCGCCGACCGCACCTTGGTTTGCATGACCGGCCGTTGGGCCAAGCGCTTTGCGAGAAGAGCTGCATACGCGAAGCCAATCAAGCCCAGCCACCAGGGCTGCCGTCGCCCGCACCATGACCTCCCGGCGTTGAGGACTACTACCAAACTCTGGCAGCACTTTCGGCCACTAGTGCAACCTCAACACGGGCGGGCTGGGGCGGGCACGGCGGACTTGGTGGGGTTATCGGGAGCTGCGAGGCCGGAGGTAGGAGGCCGCTGAGGGCCACGAATGAGTTGCTAGGCCGCTTGAGGCATGAGTGGAGGCTATTGTCGGTTTGAGAGATTGGGATTGTCGTTTGGGGCCGTGGCGGTTTGTAACGCTACACGGCAGTAAGGAGTCAATAAGCGCTGACTTATCGCAGCGCAGTGGAGATAAGTCTAGTTATTGCGACGTAACTGCCGTGTTGCGTTAGAGTCACGCACGGCGCAGGACGCTCGGGTACGTGCCTGTGCATGGGGCCGAACCGAGCTGGGTCTTGTACGCGTCAGGAGCACACGGCGCCTTATCTGCCGTTGTGCTTCTGTACTGTATTTCGGATCGTCCCTCTGCCGGGACGGTGACAACCCACCCGCCCCCCCTGGTGCCGCCGCGGATTAATGTGGTGGCACCCGTGGGCGCTGCGGCGTGCGTGGTTGTCTGGACTCTGCTGCTATCAGGCACTTCATACATGCGACACACCCAGTACTGGCAGCACTTTCGGCCACTAGTGCAACCTCAACACGGGCGGGCTGGGGCGGGCACGGCGGACTTGGTGGGGTTATCGGGAGCTGCGAGGCCGGAGGTAGGAGGCCGCTGAGGGCCACGAATGAGTTGCTAGGCCGCTTGAGGCATGAGTGGAGGCTATTGTCGGTTTGAGAGATTGGGATTGTCGTTTGGGGCCGTGGCGGTTTGTAACGCTACACGGCAGTAAGGAGTCAATAAGCATGACACCTGAAATCCGCACTTCTTGGGCTGCTGCCAGCACCTCACGAGGCGTCGATGTGCATGGCTCACCTCGGTGGCAATCATCTTCTCCAGCTCGCTCCACAGCTTCTTGGTGTTGTCAGTGGGGCCAGCCAGGAAGGACGAGTTGCCGGCGTAAGCGGTGTAGTTGTCCTGTGCAAGGCGCGAATTGTGGAAGTGGGCGGAAGAGGCGTCAGATGGTGGTTCTAGGCAATCCATGATTCACAACAGAGCCCGTGGCAGCGAGCAAACCAACCCCGTCCGTACGCTCTCGACCTGGCCCCACCGCGCCACAAAACCGGCACTGCACAACGTTGTCGGCACCCTGACACTGTTAGTGCGCACCTGCACATACTTCTGGACGTTGATGCCCGCGTCCACGGCCGGCTTCGGGCGGGGGTCGGGCAGGTGCGGGTGCTTGTCGGGGTCAGCAGCGCAGCTGTGGCTGGGTGCCACCGGGAGGGCCTCAGCGGCCGCGCTGGCAGCGGCCATCGAGCGCATCGGCGACCTGGGTTACATAGGTAGCATCAAAAGCGTTAGGCTTAACCAGTAAATGCGGCAACGCCCGACTGGCATGCAGGCGTGCCGAAAGGTTGGGTTACCCAATCACTGCGAACTTGCCTGAAGGCCAGCTCCGGAACACCCAGGCGCATGCCACGAACGTTTCCAAGCGTCAAAGACGGCCTGAGGTAAACAAGTCACGGACAGTACAGACGATGACAAGGTCCGAATCGCATGTCCGGGCTACGTCCTGGTTATCGGGGCGTGCAGATAAGAAGCGACATGTCATACATTTCTCACCTAACAGCCATGGGGATGGGCCGGCCAACAGCGGAGCTCGCTGCGGCCGAGACCGTGGCGAGGCCCCGGCGCATTGTCTTCTCCAGCAGCATCTGGCTCATGGCGTGAAGCGCTGGCAGACTTGACGAGACGGTGTTGATGATAGGATAGCTTAAGGGTGTTAACATAGAACAAGTCCCTCAGAGGCAGGGACGACAGTAGTGCTTGCGTAGCGAGTAGGTGCTGTGTTGTATTGGTTGCTTTAATGGTTCATAGACTTCATGAGATAAGAAAGCGGTGCGGGGGCGGGGCCTATTTATACGGGCGTTTCAGGAAATTGGTCAAGTGCCATGCCTGGAGTGAGACCTGGAGCATCGCCTACCGCCGATACAGCGCTACATGCTACAATATTGGATGTTTATGCATCCATGGGCGAGCGGGCGCTCATTTCGTGACCTAGGCGGAGCGCGATACCATAGTTTGTCAGGAATGCAATGCCGAGACCTACAGTGCGGGGTGACTTGATTAACCGTTATGAGTGCAACGAGACTGGGCGACTGGCATTATAACAACCGGATGTATTCCGGAACTGACCGCGACGGCTGCGTCAAAAAGTCCGCGGTCCTGTGTTACGTGCGTGGGGCACATACCGACACGTTCGCTCCGTGTCTGTCGGCGCGACTGCGGCGCCCGTCTGTTCCCGACCTCGTCTGGGCGATGCATCACATTCTGGATGCTGCGTATTGGAGGCACACAACCTTAGCCTGTGGTCTCGCTCTTCCCTGGGCTGCGGTTCTTCCCTGGGTACTCTGCCTCCGTGTTTGGGCGCCTTCCATCGGGCTTCAGTAGAGCTCCGAGATGCACTGTGCCATCACGGCACGCCAAAACCTGGTGTCCACCGGGAATACGGTACATCTCTACCCGCCTGGTACGCTGGCTACGTAGACTGTGGATGCCGGGGCGAAGCTTTGCTGGCTCCAAGCCATCATGCCACACGCGCAGCCCGTGTCGCTGCTCTCCAGACGTTGCCAGCACACCAGCTGCTTCCGCTGAATCAGCTCCCAACGTGTTTCAGACTTTCAGGGCCGCCAGCCCGCCACACGTCCTGCCCTCCTGCGCAGTGTTGCTCCCACGCGCCTGGATTGTGTGAATTGGTAGCGGTCACGCTCGTCTGGTGCGTTGACTTACTGACACCGCAATTCCGCAACACTCGTCATAAACTTGTGATGGCCTCATGGCTTGGCGCCAGTGAAGGGAACCTCCCTGCCGGGAAACCGCCGGGAAACCTCCCACGCCGACTAAAACACGTACCGCATTAAGACCCCAAACAGCATGCAGCGCCCCTTCTGGCCAACATGTGTGTTGCATCACTTAGGCGACGTGCACTGACCCGGTTGTAAGAACAGGCTCACATGCACTTTGAGCAGGTACGAGTACAGTGCCCTCCAGGGGTGCGACATGCCGCCACGGCTATTCGTGGCTCTCGCCAACGCGGCGTCTCCACATGCCGAAGCAATCTGTCGAGCACTGAGCTGCATGTCCGTGGCGCGGCCGCCTTGCCAGTCATCACCCGAGCGGTCGGCCGTCGCCGCCTGTCTAATAATCTGCGCCGTCCCAGTCCTGAAGCCGCACGACGCATCAAATCCCCACTCTCACTTCTATGTCTACCTACCGGCTTCACGCCCGCGCGCATGCTAAGCGAAACCTAGTCGCCACTGATGCCACTGGCCCGGTATCTTTCCCGGCGAGTGCACCCACTAGGCCAGTCACCAGCCTCCTCCCGTGGCCTCCACCCCCGAACACCACGCTGACCTCGATACTCGCACGCCAGTGCTGTGCTACGCGATTACTACAATGCTGCCATGCTGCAAATCTGCAATGGCAGTACTGGCAGGCTATGCCTGCTCAGCTGCTGGGCGCCGACTTGGGCAGCGGCATTTGGAACAGCTCAAAGTCCACCCTGTGGGACATGGCAGGCAGGGCAGGACAGGGGAGGCGGAGACCATCAGCATGCAGAGACGCAGGACTGAGCCGGATACAAAGCGTGACCTTATCAGTGACTGTCTCTTATTGTTTCAAATGTCGCAATCATAGAGTAGTATAAACACGCGCAGGTAGGATCACCCAATGAGCGGAGACGCCCCCCCCCACCGTGTGTGCAGCCCCACATCCCCGCAGTTCATCTTTATCATTGAGTCCACTCCGCCCAGCGACCCACTTGAAGTACTCGTAGATGTCGCGCACGCACTGCATGCCGCACTGCCGGTACTTCTCGCCGTGCCCCACCAGCGCTGCCGTGGTGGACTCCACCCCGGACTCCTCACTGGACCGAGCGGCCTGCAGGCAGCCATGTGTCCCATGCGTCAGATCTGCTGCACATCAAGATCGTGATCATGCTCCAAATGTAGCGGGTCCAACACACGGACTGCTAGTGTACCATAGCCACCACCTGACCGGCGCAGTCTTGAAAGCAATCGCCCATGCCGCTTCTTAATCCTGCCGCCCACCTGGCCCTTCTTCTTCCAGTAGATCTTGGGCTCGGGTATGGGCGGCAGCGACTTGTCCCGCCGCTCGTTGATGAGGCGCACCGCCTCGGGCAGGTCGTCAGCCAGGTTCTCGTACCTGCGGGGGTGCGCACCGCGGGTGCGTGTCAGAGAGCGCAAGGGATGGAAACACCAAGGGCAGCGGGTCTTGTGTACGAGGCGGCGGCGCCACTTCCAAGCCCCAATCCAACCAAAGGCCAGCGACGAATGCGCTGAGAGAGGCAGGGCCCAATGTGTGCAGCTGTGCGCGCAGGGCCCTCCCGCCGTCCCTCCAGGCCCGACACTCGCCTGATGAGATAGTCCACGGCCGGCAGCCCCAGCTCGGTGGTGAGGCATGGCGCCACGGGCTCTGTGTGGTAGTAGTCGTGGTACATGCCCACGCGGTCGAAGCAGTGGAACAGGTTGGTGATCTTGCCCAGGATGGACGGGTCGCGGCAGAAGGAGCCGAAGGGCGGCTGGCTGCAGTGGGGGCGGGGAGCAGTGGACGGGAAGTAGTGGGTGGGGGCGGACGGGGAGGGAGGCGGTTATTGGGAGTGATATTGGAACTGCCGTGACAAGACATGCCGTAGAAAAGGCTTGGGGTGCGGTATCCTGGTATCCACCTGCACGCAAGCCGACCTCCCTCAATGCTCGGCCATTTTCTGCTGCCGGCCCCTCGCTTTCAGCAGTCCCCTCCCACCCCCCAACCCTGTTGCCCTCCGGCACACGCGCGCCGTCAGCCCCGCCTGCCCATCCCAGCCCCCACCGCCTCCACCCCACCGTCCCCGCCCGCCGGTCCCTTGCCCCGGGCCTGCCGCCCCCGCACACACCTGCACGGCCCGCTGGTGCGCGCCCACTTGGTGGAGCAGTAGTCGTACGAGGAGCCGGCCCGCGCCCAGGGGTTGCGGCTGGTGCTGAACACGAAGTAGTCGCGCCACATGTCAGCCGGGTCCAGGCCCCGCTCCTTCAGGGCGGCCAAGCTGGCCACCTGTGTGCGGCGGCGGTGCAGCAGCGGGGTGGTGGTGGCGTGGTGATGGCGGTGACATTTGAGGGCCGCGGTGTCAAGTCTGGAGCGTGGTGACGGCCGCAGTGGCAAGTCAGAAACGTAGGTAGGATGCGTGCTCGCAGCACCGGCCCAGTCCCGTCTATACCCTTGGCCCCCGTTGGCCATGGCAAACCACGGCCCCGACCCTCAATGAGCCCAGCCCCCCCCCCACACACCTCGATACACAGCTTGGCGTCCGCGTTCTTATAGTGGCACTTGTCAAAGTTGTCCGTTACGGTCGTGGACGCCGCTTTGCGGTTGCGAATGAACACGAACTTGTAATGGTGGTTTACCCACACGCCGCAGGGGAACGACATCGGGTAATTCCGCGGCACCTACACAGCACCCCAACACCAAAAGGAGCAACGGCAGGGCAGCCGCGGCCCAAAGGTGAAATGAGATGCAGAAGTAGATCCAGAGGCAGAGTTTGCGTGATAGGGTATGTTGGGGTGTGACCGGTACCCCGCGCTGGCCCGCAGGCGTGGCGCTGACGAACGCCCCTGCTCCAGAATGCACCCTGCCGTCCCTGCTCCTGCCTGCCCGCTTTGCGCGGCCCCACCCGGTCACGCCTGGCTGCCCACGTGCTCATCAGCGCGTTTAACAAAGGGTGACGCGTTGCCGCGATGCCACCACGCTCACCTGTCTCCGGTAGATGGAGCTGTTCATGACCCAGTGGTGAAAAGGCTCAAAGCTAAACAGTTTATCGTCCCATCGCTCCACCGGGATCTGCAGGTACATGAACATCATCCTCACTGTGTTTGCATACCTTGCCAGGGCGATTGCCAGGTAAGGCAGGGGCGGGTGGCGCCACACGTCAGACGCCGGGGCTGCGGCCACCCGCCGGGTGTTGCACTCGTTCCCAGCCCACGCACCATGCCCTTCTTCTCCACGCTCCGCGCCAGCTTTGATGGCTGTGCCACTAGGTCGCCATAGAAGTCCGCTACTGCATCCGCTGCCGCTCGCGAGCACAGGAGCGCGAGCACTAGCACGCATGCGTGCCAGGCGCCTCTAGACGCCACTAGCGGCCCTGCGACTGTCACCATATCTATTCGTGTTGGTTATAGGCACCGCAGGATCATATGGAACGGGCCATGAAGTGGGGACAAAGTGGTGGTGTCCGACAGCTGCAGCAAATTGGATAATCGTTTGCCTTGCTGTAAAATGAATAATTAAAGTCTCACAAGTGTCCAGCTGTATCTTATTGTAATACCTCTCGCGCTTTGGTCGATTAGCATTCCCGCTGCAAACCGCTGCAAAGTTGCAAGCAATTTGCCGATGCTTGTCACCGGCGCGCCCACCGCGCGGCTGACGACTCGTTCTGATTTCCTGGTCGCGACGCCGCGGGCCCTGGGAGCAGCGCTTCGTCGCAGTGTGAACCATCAGCTTGCAGGCCCGGCTTCGTCGCGCGACGTTCGCCGAATGTCCATACTCAAGGGCATCATGCAGGGTTTCTCCAAGGGCGGGAGCGCTGCGCCGGTGAGCGACGGGGCGCTGCATATTGGCCTGGTGTCTCCCGCGGCGAAGCGCACGACACCTGTGAGCCACACGACGCAGCCCGTCCGCCAGACTCAACGCTCCTTCTCTCACTCCCGGACCGCAGGCGGCTCCCCAGAAGTCGGAGCCCACGGTCCTTAGCTTCAGCGACAACGCCCCCTCCTGGCAGCAGCTAGAGGAGATGGTCAAGTGGGTGGGGCTGGGGGTGGGGTGCGGGCTGGAGACTGCCGGAGGGGTGTGTGTGCTCAGCCCGGTATCAGGCCGGTGCCTCAAGCCGGGGGTCGCAGCGCCTCTGCAGGGGCTGTCACGTCAGCTGCAGGCTGGACAAACAAGAGCAAGTGGAAGAAGACGGGTGCATGAGCCCTGACTAGGCTGACAACCAACGCCGGGTTTCCCGGAGTGCTCACCGGCCGCTGGCTGACGCACATTGTGTATGCCTCACGCACACACACGCACACACTCAGGGCGCAGCACGCGGAGCTGGGGGTGGACTTCTGGAGGAACCCCAACGAGGTGTGTGCGTGCGTGGGTGAAAGAGAGGCGGAGGGCATCCGTATCGTTTGGGCGGGTTGGACGTGTGTGCCAATCGAAGCGGCCCCATGGCCACCGACCCAGCAGCCAACCTTCATCACCCCTGCTACGGTCGTGCCTTCTGTCCGCAGGGTGACCTGCACCCCATGGCCACCCGCCGCACCTTCGGCTCCTCCGCCCCCGTGCGGGTCAAGCTGTATCGCGACCACGCCTCCTGGTGCGCGCGGCGCTGTGTGTGTGTGTGGGGGGGGGGGGGGGCAGGCGCGGCTGGGCGGGGCCGGGGCAGCATGTCGGTGTTGGTGTTGGTGCTGGTCAGGACTGGAGCGTACACAAAACGCAGCTAGCCAGCTGTGGATCGCAGAGACGCGGAGTCAGAGGTGCAGCTCCACATGCCCCACAGCCCTGCCGTCTTCGTGACTCATGTCGCTACCACTGCTCACTGACACAGCTGCCGCCACCGCCGCCAGGTGCCCCTACTGCCACAAGGTGTGGATGCAGCTTGAGGAGAAGCGCATCCCGTACGAGATTGAGAAGATCAACATGCGCTGCTATGGCGACAAGCCAGCCAGCTTCATGGCCAAGGTGCGTGAGGGGACCACCGAGGCCCCTGGGTTCGTATTCGGGTGCAAGGATAGGGGGGAGCCCTGGAACACACGTGTCCCTGCACGTCCCCGCTTCGATCCCCGCTTCGATGTACGGTAACTGAGATTGGAAAGTATTTCCACATACGTACACGTACATTCCACGCACCCGCATACATACACATGCACACATGCACACGGCTGCAGGTGCCCAACGGCCTGCTGCCGGTCATCGAGCTGGACGGGCGGGTGGTGACCGAGAGCGCCGTCATCATGAACCTGCTGGAGCAGGCCTTCCCGGACAACAAGCCGCTCATGCCGCCGCAGGGTGGGGTCGGGTACAACCCGGGAGCGGTGCAGCATTGGCAGGGCGGGGCGGGGATGGGTGGGTCAATAGTTGTGGATGGAATATGATGGTCAGAAATTGCGTACGCAGCTGGGTGCGGGCTCTGGCCTAGGTTGCCCAGGGTGCCCAGCATGCCAGTGCCGCCGCGCCGCCCGGCTGCCCTCAAGCCACGGCATCCAACCAACCCGCCCATGGCGCCTCGCCGCAGGCACGCCCGAGCGCGCCCGTGCCGACCAGCTGATGCGGCTGGAACGGCGCTTCTTCAGCGACTGGCTGGGCTGGCTCACCTCGGACTGGAACCACGCGCGGTGAGGGGAAGCAGTGGTGGCGGCGGCAGTGATGGAGGTGGTGGAGAGGGGGAGAGCGTGGGGGGAGAGGGAGAGGGGCCGGGAGGGCTGGTGCAGGGCTCTACAGCATGGTAAGGGGGAGCAGGGAGGGAGCAGGGAGGGAGCGGGGGAGGTGCAGCGAGGGGTGCAGGAGGGGCTGGGCGGATGGGGACAGGGGAGGTGTGCCGCGACGGCGTGTCACACCGGCAGGTGCGGGATGGCACTGTGGCGTCGTGGCGGCGATGAGTGCCCGAAGCGCGACTGCCGCCGCGTAGTGTAGGCCTCCTTCCTCACGCCTTGCACATTACTGGAGAACCCCTCGTGACTCCCTCCCCTGACAACCTCTCGGCTCGGCTTCCTCCTGTGCTTCTCCCACTTTACTCCCGCTCGCAGCGGCAAGGCCCAGTTTGAGGCGACTGTGGACGCGGTGGCGGCGGAGCTGGAGCGCGCAGGGGTGAGCGCCACTGACGGATTGGGTGTGGAGGAGGAGCGGGCACACATGCCGTATACCCAGAAAAATCACCTGGCTCAACCCGTTTCGTACGGGGCATGGACGGTGGCCCGCAAGCATGTTCGCGTTGAACATGCGTACCCTCTCCTCATTACATGCCTGCTGCTTCCACCCCTCTCACGTCGTGTCCTGCCTCTCACCCAACCACAGGGCCCCTACTTCCTGGGCTCCGACATCAGCCTGGTGGACATCACCTTTGCGCCCATGCTGGAGCGAGCAGCCGCCTCGCTCACCTACTACAAGGGGTTCCACCTGCGCGGGCAGGGCCGCTGGCCGGCGGTGGACAGGTGCGCCGGAGCCGCGGCGGCAGAGGAGTGGGGGCCTGGCGGCGGCGGCAGGGCGGGGGCGTGGCGGGAGACAGGCGGCTGCGGCCTGGCAGGCGGCTGCAACCCTCTATACCAGTAATAGTTGCAGGGACCCGTGAGCGGCGCCTGTGCGGCGAGTGCCGCACGCGGCGCCTTGGTCCTAGGGGTCGTGTGCCGCACACAAATGCGGTACGTGCGCTTGACATGGTGTGTTTGTCTGTGTGTGTCCATTGTCGCGCACAGGTGGTTTGCGGCCATGGAGAGCCGCCCCACCTACCTGGGCACCCGCTCCGACTACTACACACACGCGCACGACCTGCCGCCGCAGGTGTGTGTCACAGCCGCTGCACCTGACTGCCCGCGTCCTGGGCCGCTACCTTGGTCACCAATGCACGCGCGCCCTCGACTCCTGATCTCTATTTTTTGACATCTATGCGTTGTCGCGTCGTGCGTTGCTGGGCTCACTGCATTCGGACCTGTGACACCCTCGCCACTGTCCCACATCCACCCTGTAACCACCACGCACAACCCTCCTCATCCGTCCTCTTGCCTCTCCAAACACACGCCACAACACACCCTCACGCCGCACCACACACGCCAACCACACGCCACACGCAGCTGGGCGGCTGCGCCATGCACGAGGAGGGCGAGCCGCTGGCCGCCGCCCTCGACGGCACCGACGGCGTGCACTGGCGGCTGCCGCTGCCGCCGCTGTCGGCGTCCTCGCTGCCTGAGCCCTACTGCCCCGGCGACAACCCGCCCGTGGACCGACTGGAGGCCGCGGCCAAGCTGGTGGGTCGGCCTAGGGGGCTGAGGGCATGGCGGCAGGGAGGCAGGGGGCAGGATGCGGGGGGCAGGGAGCAGGGGGCAACGGACAGGGGGCAGGATGCGGGGGACAGGGAGCAGGCCCGAGGCGAGGGTTGGAGCGCAAGTGTGTGGGGGACACTGCGCGTGTGTGTGTGTTTTGAATCTGAGAGTCTATAGTGGGGGGCGGGGGCGGCTGGTGTCCACGTTCAGGCGCACCGGTGCACAGCAACACCATGTCACAGCGGGCCGCTGGCCTCCTTCCTGCTTTCACCTCCGCCCTCCTCCCCACCACTCACCTCTGCCGCCCGGCACCAGGTGCGCAACCACGACGCAGTGGTCCGCTTCGCACTGCGCGGCCCCGGCCAGCCCGGCCCGCGGCCCGTGACGGCGCCGCTGGCGGACCCCACCGCCATCCCCAACACCAACTACACGGCGGAGGCGGACGCAGCGCTGCGGCACGTGGCGCACGCCCTGCTGGCGGGCGTGGAGGCCAAGCAGCTGTCGCAGCACGCGCTGCAGGTGTGCTGTGGGCGTGGCGGGCGGGCATTGCAGGCGGGCTGCTGAGGGCTGCCAAGGGCTGCTGTGGGTTTGGGGGAAGCAGGGCTAAACGGTGGATGAGTGTGACATGGTGGGATGAGGCGCGGGCGAGGGGGTGCGTGGTTGTGGCGGGTTGTTGTGTGGTTGCAAGCGCAAAATTCAGCGCCGCCTGCGCGTCTTGCCCACTGCGTGCACCCCTTGATGAGCTGGTTGGTGCGCGCTTGACGTCGTCGCCTGTCTGCCCGCGGTCCCATCCTCCACACCGCACAGACGTCTGCAAGCGGCGGCCTGTCGGGCGCGGCGGTGGTGCTGGCGGCTGACTACCTGCGCGACCGCGTGGGCGTACCCCGTGACATGCGCTACCCCGCGGCGCGGCAGTTGCGGGCGCACCTCAACTGGCTCATTGACAGCCTCACGGCCGCCGCGCCCACCTCCGCGTGAGGGGCAGGCGGGGACGGGGCTAGAGCCGCTGCGAGAGGTGCAGAGGAGGTGTGTGGTTGGGGGTGGAGATGGTCAGCAGGGGCAGCGTTCTGGGCTGTGGATTAGGTGCATGCTTGCTTTGGGCGTAGGGTGAGTGCTGGAGGTCCAGCAGGAGTGGAGTGAGCTGTGTGTGCTAGTTGGATACTTGGATGGATGAGCGCCGAGGCGGGTGCAACATGCGCATGCGGGCGGCATGACAGGAGAGACTCGAATGCAGGGGTGGCACGGGAGTCTTTGCGTAACTTTTGGGCAGAGTTTTGCATAGCTCGTATGGTGGAAGCTCAGGATAGCTACATTGAGGAGTGCATGTGCACGCATGTGGGCACTGAGACAGGTTTGGCGGCGCTGGCAGAAGTGGAGGCCTGAGAGGTGATGTTGAGAGCAGAGAGCTGTGCGGTGCTATGCACCGGACTAGGTCACTCGGCAACCAGGCACCACTCTGGACGGGCATCGAAAGCCCTAGGTCTGCTGTTGCAACGTCAGGTGTGCTGGTGTAGTGCCGCGCAACCCACTTGTGCCACGTCACACGAACCGCAAGGCCACCCCCCCCCCATGCGCTGCAAGCACGCGCTGGCATTGGCACGGATGCGTGCTGACGCGGCACTGGCACGGACCGTGCCATGTCCGCTTACCCGCCACAGCGCAGTCCTACGACCCGGCATCCGACTCAGCGGCTAGTGGGCAGGTCTTACCCCAAACCGACTGGCGCCTTGGCAAAGTAGCCAAGCACGGTCCGAACTGATTGGAACTGACATGCAAATCCGATTTCCCGACTGGCCCACACACGCTACACCGTATCGTGCCAATGCGGCACTGTTGTTCCGAGCCCCCCCTGGGCCTGACAAGGAGTCAAGGACGGACAGGTGGGCTTGCCTGTTCTTGGTTTATCCCTGGCACTCGCGCAGTCCCTTCATCCCAGTGTTGATTTCCCGAACCGCTGCGCATTCCTGCTGACGCTGCTTTGGCCTCCAGCGCCATCGTTTCTGCATACACGCTGGCACGGTGGGATGGCTGCCCCCTTCCTCTGTTGATTGACGAAGCGTGTGATGGAATAGGGCAGAGTGGCGAAGTCCTCTGACGAACTAGCATCGAGTCACTTGCGCTCCTCCCACAAGGCCCCAATACGGTTCCAGTGAGTCTCCCTTACATTCCGTTGGCGGAGTCCAACACACTGCGAAAGAAGATACGCTTCAAAGTTCCAATCGTGAACAAGACGCACATCACACACATACATACACATACACTGATCACACTCATTCCCCATCGGCCGGTGAATAGCCACGACGCTCACGAGTCAAGTTGCCATGTCAAGTTGTGCAGCTTCTGTCCTCACGCTCACGGTAGAGACACTATATGTACCGCACCTACCCGCAGGGGCAGGCCCTTACTCTCCGAAGCTTGCCAAATGCACATGCGCCGTTGGGCAGTCCTGTCGCCGCCTGCCACGCCGGACCCAGACCCTGCCCTTCTCCGTTCCCCACGGTGCGCACCACCACAGGCACCTCATCCCGCACCCCCGGCCATCTACGCCAGAACGTCCCCTGGCTTATTATTCTGGCGCAGCACCCCTACGCCCCCACGCCCGCACAGACAGCAGCGCCCTGCCATTCTTCATGTCCGTGCCATTGAAACCGAGTCCGCACGGGTCAGTCCACCCCTCTTGCGCCCACTAGTCCTCCTCGTCCTCCTCGCCCTCCTCGATGCCAGACGCAGCCCCGGAAGCCTGCAGATAGGCATGGCGGGCGCACAAAAAATGATGAGAGTGTCGCGGGTGAGCGCACGCATGCCAGCGTGTTGGATCCCAGGGCGGGAGCGCGCTGTGTAACTGCGGTAAGCCGCACTTTACCGTACGGCCCTCACATGGTGCGCTCTGTCGTCAAATTTTCACACCGGGTTCGCGGCCATGCTGCAGCGCCCCTCTACCCACTTGGGACACATACGCGCCCGCACACCCTAGCGGCCCCCCCCACACCCCAACACGCCCCGGCCGGCCGCACCTGGATGCAGGGCACCCAGCGCAGCTCCACCCAGATGCGCGCGCCGTCGCCCTCCTCCAGCAGCAGCCCGCGCTCCAGCTGGTCCATGGGCCTGTGTGTGTGTGGGGGTGCAAGTGCGGGCAGGTGCGGGCAGGTGCGGGCAGGTGCGGTGAGTTGCGGGTAGGTGCGGTGAGGTGGGGGCGGGTTGCAGCATAGGGGAGCAGCATAGGGTGACGGCACAGGGCGACAGAGAGCCCCAGCGAGCGATGAGCCCAACTAGTGCGGCTCGCTTGCACCGCTCCTGCAACGGTAAGCTCTGCGGCACGGCCCCACCCCGCTGTGCCCGGTGCTCCGCCTCGCCTACGGGCGCCGCAAGCCCCCGGCATCACGCGCGACCTACTTGTCGGGCTTGTCGGGGTTGTACTCCTCCCACTTGCGGCGGTGCAGCCCGAACTCCTGCTGGCCGGTCAGCGGGTTCCTGCGGGCGCAAGGAGCGAGAGAGGCACCGCGCACACGGGTCCCGGTCAGGCCACCCTGCAACTTAAAGCCGCAGCCAGACACATATATACACACACACACATAGGCATGGTCACCCAGCTGCCGCACAGCCGGTGAGCAAGGCGACACGGGGGCCGGTTGCGGCGGCTTACACGTCGTGTGCGGTGATGATGTCTGACACGGGGATGTCCAGCCGGCCCAGGCACTCGGCTGAGGACAGGAGGGAGGCCTCCATGACCTTGACCTTGATCACGTCCGTCAGCTTGACCTTGTAGATGGCGTGCATGGCGTTGCTGTCCAGCTGCGGTGCGGCGTATTGGAAAGCACCAGGGGAGAGGGGTAAACACCGTGCGGTGCGGTGTGTGGTGCGGTGTGGTGTGTTGTAGTACTGATCGAACGTTGTGCAGGACAGCAAGAGAAGGGGTGCCGCTTACTTTTAAGTATGACCCAAATCCCCTCCCCTCCCCTCCCCTGCCGCCTCCTACCGTGTAGTCCATGTCCACCACCAGGCGCGCCTTGCTGTTCTGCCCGGCGTCCCGCGACACCGCCTGCTCCAGCGCCTTGACGTACTTCTCCTTGCGCGCCGCCAGCGTGGGCCGGCCCTCGCGCTTGTCCCGCTCCATGGTGGTGCGCAGCTGCTGGATCTCGTGCTGCAGGCGCTGGATCTGCGGGCGTGGAGGAGGGCGCGTGAAGGGTGGGGTTGGGAGGGCGGGGAGGGCGAGGATCGCGGCAGAGGTGTAGGACAGGTGGGATGTTGCCACGGGAGTCACACAGAGGGCGAGGGGCTAATGTACTGGCGCTGCGTCATACGGATTCCGTACGCATGCCAAGGGCATCGTGTCAGTCCAGCGCACAGCAACTCACGTGGCGAGCACGCGACCAGTAGCGGGTGGAGGAGCGCCACTCCTTCTTGTTGGCGGTGCTGGTGACGCGCACGAAGGCCGACAGGTCCTCGCCGGCGGCCATGAGGCCCCACACCTTGAGCAGCCGCACGGTCACAATGCCCTGCGGCGGTAGGTCGCGTTCGCAGTGTAGGTAGGCGGACACGGGGCCGGACCGGCAACACTGATGACGCACAGCATCATCGCGCCTTCAGTACCGGTGATACAAAATAAAGATGCGCGCGTCTCCTTGCATCTGCTGGTGCTAGGCGCGGATGCTTTGGTGCGGTCGCCCAACGCCCATTAGCCCGTGCGATAGACATCCTGCGCCCGACGCACCCAGGCTTGCACACGGTACTACGGTGGCCCACAATGCGCATTCCTTCATTCCGTCTCGCTTTATTACCCACTTGCTGTGGACTCCCGCACCCGCCCCTAGCCCGACTCACTTGCATGGCGTTCTCCACGTCGTACTTGGTCAGCCTCTCAAAGGGCCAGTACTGCAGCGTCATGTGCACAATACCCAGGCCCTTGCCCGGGCCGCCCGGCGCGCCCCAGTCGTTGTCTCCCAGCAGCACCTGCTGCTCGGCGCGCTCGTTGTTGCCATTCATGCCGTCCTTGCAGGCCTCGCTTAGCTTGATCAGCTGGCGGCCCATGAGCTGCCGGCCGTTGACCACCTGCGTCACCTGACCGGACAGCAGCTTGCCGGGCCGCAGGCGGTCGATGTCGAACACCTCCAGCCGCAGCAGCTGGTCCTTGGGCTCCTGCGCGCGTGTGTGTGGGCAGTTGCGGTACCGTAAGAGGTGGTTTGGCCGGTTCAGAGGAGGGTTCCGGACCATGACTTGTCAGAAGGCGGCGATGTCGGAACGTTTGAGAAGGACGCTATGAGAATAGCACCCGGATCACCACACACATAACCCACACACATCACCCTGGGCGCCGGCCACTCGCGTCCAACAGCGACGACTACGTAAGGACACACGCAAAGGCCACGCACCCAGCCCCACCTGGACGAGGAGGTAGATGTACTCGTTCCAGACGACCACCTCCTTGGGCTGCTCCGCCCGCTGCTTCTTCTTGCGCGCCGCTGCCGCCGCCGCCGCTGCCTCGGTGGCGGGGTCCACGGAGACCTGAGCAGCCGCCGCCGCCGCAACGTGAGCGTTGGCGTTGCTGCTGGTGCTGTTCTTCTTGGAATCCAACGTCACCTTCTTGGTTTTGTCCGGAATCTTCGCCCGCTTGATGCTTGTGGACTGCAAAAAGGGACAATGTGCGGCCTCGTGAAAATGGTGTCAATCGGTCAATGGGTGCATCGTGCCATGCCAGACCTTGCTACTCTGCTATTAGTACGGTATGGCAGAGCCATCCCCTGTATGCGCATCCACACAGTACGCACACGCGGCGCGCAGCTGCACGTGCTGTGCGCGCAATGCTGCATCAAAGCAGGGTTTACCTCCAGATCGAGTAACGACGGGGCAAGCACACCAGTAAACAAGAACACACACGGGTTCCGTTTCGTCGTCCAACACACACACACACACACACACACACACACACACACACACACAAATACAAACACACACGCACCTCGAAGTACTCCGAGTCGGTGGTGAACTCGCACAGCACGTCGTTGGTGTTGCCCCACTCCGACTTCTTCAGCTGCTTAGCCAGCCGCACGTGGATGCGCACGACGCCGCGGTGGCGCCGCATCAGGCGCTGGATCAGGATGCGGTCCTGCTCCGTCTCCTACGGAGGATTGCGGGCACACACACACACACACACACAGACGCAGGTGCATGTGTCAATCAGGTTACACGCGGACCCCTCCCATCCAAGTTACTCACTCCACCCATCCGCGGCCCCTGGATTTTCCTCACACGACTCGGCACGAGCCCCAGGGCAAGCACTCCCAGCTCCACAAGCACACGGGGCATGTGCGTGCTGCCTCTGCATACGCAGCACGGCTTGGCAACGCAACCGCCGCACCTGCAGGATGGGGATGACCAGGCGCTGCGGCCAAACCAGCATCTTGGTGATAATCTCCTTCATGAAGTAGTTGACCACCGGCGTCACGGCCGCGGGCGCCATGGAGCCGCCCAGCGCCTTGCCGAAGTCCAGCCGGTACTTGATCAGCGGCGGCTTGGGCACCGTGGCCATCGCGCCGACTGCGAGGCGGTGGCGGAGGCGGTGGCGGAGGCAGTGGTGTTGGCGGGAGAGGTGCGAGGTTCGAGGCATGATAACCGCAGTTGCATGTTGACGGTGATGGACAGGCGGGGCATAAATGATGCTGGCCGGGTGCCTAGGCCCCTGGCCCAAGCCAAGCGTAAAACGGCAACGGCGCGAAAGGCTGAGTGCACACATGCAGCAATGCAGCCACGCTACAACGCACCAAAGCCGGGGATGCGGTCCACCAGCGGGTCCAGCATGATGCGGATTGTGGCCACGAACGTGATGTCCATGATGCGCGGGCACAGCTTTTGGCTGCGGGTGTGTGTGTGGAGGCGGCAGTAGCGGTGACATCAGCAGACACGGGCGGCGAGTTTGGGCACGGCAAGAAGGTGCCGGCTAAAAGGCAAGGGCACATGCGTCAGGGAGATAACTGCGAATCAGTCGGATTGCGCCTGGGCAGCAAGGAGCCGCATTGTGACGCACGCGGCGCCCTACCCGGTGGGCAGCTCGATGGCCAGAGTGATGTTGGGGTCTCCGCACCACTTGACCGACACCTCCATCAGCAGCCGCTCCGTCTCTGTCTCGTCCACCCAGATGCCTACACGCCGGCGGGCGGCCGAGGACGTAACGGGATGCTGTTCAGGACGCCGCCACAAACAGCAGGCTCAAGCTGGTGCTCGAGCTAGTGCTGCCACATACGTAGCTCCTGACAAGGCACAGTTCAACCCGACATGCCGGCAGGCCAAGCCCGGCCCGCAAGGCTACCACAGCACCACAGCACTCGATGCCTCCGGCCGGCACTCACTCTCCACTCGGAATGGCGCGGCGCCGAAGGTGAGGTGCTTGAAGCTGATGCACTTGACCAGGCCGCCCATGCCGGCGGGCAGCTGCTTGAGCACCTGGGGCATCATCTGGGCCGTGATGTCCTACGGGGGCAGTCGTTTCCGGGGGTCGGCAAAGGAGTATTGCGAGGCACGGACGGCTGGAGCATTAGCCTTCACGGCATCAAACATATGGTGGAAGCGCACGCGATCAAGGGCCGATGCCACGCCGGCGGTGCCCTGCTGCAATGAATCACGCAGGACGCAACGCCCGCACCTTGATCATCTGGCAGATACCCTTGTCCACGAATGGCCAGATCTCCTCAATAAGAGTGTTGAGCCACTGCAAACATCACAGACGGACACGGCGGCTGTTTCATCCAGAGCCCCACCAGCTGCACAAAACATTGGGGCCGCTGTAGATGCACGTTCAACCGAGCCCGACAGAGGCTGACCCTGACAGACCACAAGGCATCGCTTACAGTGACAACCCAACACCTCCCGCATCCTCCTCCTAAAAGACGCTACGTCTTTGCCTGGTGCGGTTCCCGCCCGTTGCCGTGCACTTCTTTGCCGTGCTTGCACCTGCTGCACCCCTGCGCCGTCCTGCTCCCATATTGCGAGTCCTGCAGCCCCTTAGGCCCTTGAACCAAGTGCCCCAATCGCCCCGTGCCTCACCTCCATCTTCTCCTTGTGCGAGATGTTGAACCAGGACGGCAGCCCGCCCGCCACCAGCGACACGCCCTTCAGGCCTAGGTTCACGGAAAGCTGGAGGGTGGAAGGGACAGGGCAGGGCGGGCCGCGCGGTAAGAAACGCACGTCGTTGCGCGGTACGACGGAAATGCACCACAGCGTTTACTCGACAACCGTGCACCGCGCGTACGCTTATTCAGTCCGACCGCTTTCCGCCCCGCTATTGCTCGACCTCGAGTCCCAACTGCACAGCTTCCGCGCGACCCCACACGCAAGCCTGTAGCCCCCATCGCATACGGAGCACGCACCAGTTCGTTGACCTCGGCTTTGCGCTTCTTGTTCAGGTAGAACAGGAAGCTGAGGCCCAGGCCCGCCACCAGGCCCCACACCAGCGAGTAGGCCAGCCGGAAGATGGAGGGCATGAACAGCGGCACCAGCAACACCTGAGAGCCCACCACCACGAAGAACAGCGCCGTGAGCACCTGGTCCAGCGTGATGGTGATGGGGCTGCCCTCCTTCTTCAGAAAGGGCAGCCCGGCCAGCGTGTTGATTGTCTGCTTGGCCTCCTTGCCCGCCTCCACGTAGGCCTTGCCCGCCTGCTTGGCCGCGTCCGAGGCCACGGACGGCAGCTGCTTGAGGCTCTCCTGGATGCGCAGACTGGCGCTGTTCTTGAGGCTGCTGGAAGGCACCGCGCCGGATGCCCCGGACGTGCCCAGGGTGGGCGAGACCTGCGTGGCGTCGCCGCCGGCTGCCACTGCGGTGGCCGCAGCGGCGCCGGCTCCGGCGAAGGGGCCCGCGGCTGTGGTTGCGCGGGCGGGCGTCGCGGGCAAGCCGCCTGCCGCTGCGACCGCGCCCTTCTCGGGCGACATGGTTGCAGACGCTTGCTTGCTTTTCATACTCGGCATCGCTGCCTCGCTGATTTCGCTGGAAGCTGGTGCGTTCACGGTCGACGCGATACTCCCGGCAACCGCTGCGGCTTGCGAAACCACTCCGCCCACTGCTCCGTCCTTCAGAGGGCTCCCGTGCGGCAACAAGTGGTCGCCGTTTGTTGCAGATGCACCATTTGCTGGCGGTGCGTTATCGTCCGGGATGGGAAGAGCATTCCCAAGCGCTGGAAGCAAGCCCTGCGCCTGCGCTGAAGATAAAGGAGGCAGCGGTTCGGCAGGAGGGCTGCGAACCTCCACGACTTTCAGCTCCGAGCTGGCCATGTCGAACCCTTCGCCAAAACCTGCTATCAGGACCCTGTCTCTATTAACAATGGCGGGCCACAGTGCTAGCACCTATCAGATGGATGGATCCATGAGCCTAGGGCCGCTGAAACAAAGAAATACAGAGCTCGCACTCGCAGTCAAGGACCCTAAAAACGTGTAGTAACGTGAGAGCCACTGCAATGTGTAAAGGATGTTACCATGTATTGGTTGTACAGAGGTGCGTAGGCGAGGGTGCGTTTCCAATGCAGTCTGCCTGGGATCGGCAACGCACATGCGCACTGCGGAGGCCCACGTTCCTCTGCCGCTGCCGCCGCTGCCGCCGCCTACTCCTCTGCCGCCGCCGCCGCCGCTGCCTGCTATCATGCTGTAATAATGACCGCCGCCACTGCGCACCACCACGCCGCCACTATGAAGGTTGGATGCTGGTGGAGGGACAAGGAGGGACACGGCTGGGAAGTGCAGCGTGCTGACGCGACCGTGTGGTAACTGGCGAGACTTGACGTGATTGCGATGGATTGGTATCAGTATGCGGGAGACTTCGATGGACTCGCAGCAGCAAATGCTCCGTGAAATGGCTGTGGCTCGCGGGCTGCTGCAGCGGCGGCCGACACCTGAGCTTACGTTTGCCTTCACCACCCTGGCTGCCGCTACTGCTGAGGCTTAAGCGGCGCTTAGGATACGGACAGTGAGCGTTGGGTGGAAGTCTGCCAGTCTGGGATGATGAAGTGACTTTGGTGGCACTCAAGACGGGCGGGACAGGCACTGGGGTGGGGGCGCAGGCACTGGCGGGGCGGCAGGCGCTTGGGGGGGGGGGTGACGTGGGGGTGGGGTGGGGGGGTGGGGCAGGGCTGCCGCGCCGTGGGCTGCGGCGGCTCCAGCTGTACCGCTGGGACGGCAGTCAGCTCCTGCACCATCAATTTGAGCTAACATGTCTTGAACTTTCGCTTCGTGCTGATGACTGGCTTTCTCTGCCTGCTAGCGACGAGCCGACGACAACCTCTCCTGGCAATCTGGCATCATACGTGTGTTCGCACTTCGGTGACAAGACGGGGTAACGGGGCACATAGCGCGCCATGAGAATCGTCAGCCTGCAACAGCGGCAGGGGCGGACAGCGGCGTCCACCCCTGGTCGGTCGTCCTCAAGTCACAATTGCTTGCACAAACAAATCTTGATTACATGTTTATTCAAGCGCCCCACGGCATCACACCCCGTGTCCCTCACGGCCTCAAGCGGTGTCCAAACGACCAAACATCCTGCCGCCGTGCCCGAGTTCCCACTGGTCCCCAAAACTTTGCACATTTCTTAATACAGACCGACCCACGTGGGCTCCCACCCACGGCTCCCACCCCACGTGATGTACCGTATCTTATTAGTATCACCCCTGGCTGGACGTGTCCTCCACCTCGGCATGCCATGGTACGCCACCAACATCACGATGCAGAGCATGCGGTCACTGCGAGACGATGCATTACGAACCGCGTAAGCCAAAGGGCGTTCTCCATACTCAAAAGCATTCCTTAAGAAAGACTTCACATCCCCACAACCTCCCCGTAACCCCACCCCACTAGCTTGCACCACATCACATCCCCACAATACTCCTAGACCACCACCATCACCCAGCTCCCCTGTCCGGCATGCAACTCATGACACGCAGCCACACCCGAGGCTATCAACCATCGCATCACACGAGCCTTCTCCTTCCGAATCCACGTACCCTCCAGCTCTCAGGAGAAGCGTGCATCAGGGCGTGAGGTCTTTCAGCTGGGTGCCGTTGGCGTCTCCGCCTGGGTTGCTGCCGGTGATGCCCAGCCCTGCCTCCACCTTCTCCACGACCTGCTTGATGTCGGCCACCACCTTCTCGCCCGCGTTCTCCAACGCCTGCGTCACCTCCTCCCCGGCGGTCTTAGGCGGGTTGTGGAAGTTGTCGAGCTCCTCCGCGTCCGCGGCCTCCCGGTCGAGTGCCGGGCCCTGTAAGCGGCGCAAGGTATCGCGTTGGATCGGTGCGTCGGGTTCAGACTCGCGAGCAGGCAGGGCCTTCCGCAATCACACGCTGCACGTACGCAGGGCTCGCATGCATCCTGCCAGCCTGTGCCCCACAACCCGCAAGCAACTCACTGGGATGTAGGGCACGTAGCGGAAGATGGCCCACAGCCGGATGCGCTCCGAGTTGCCCTCCATCTTTACGCCCCATTGCATCTCGTCGTCAATGCGCTCGCCCGGCTTGCCCGGCACGTTGTTGTCCCACGCCTGCACGAAGGAGCCGTGCTCCAGCTTGCCTGCGGGGGCGGCGCAAGCGGCGAAGCATCAGATGACGAGGTGAAGTTACGTGCCTGAGCCCAACGAGCAAGCCCCATTGGGGGATGAAGAGCAAGAAGACTGCGAGCCACGCTAGAGCTGAAGCGCTACCGCGGAACTACACAGCAGCAGCCGGACGGTGTCTTGCGCCCGCGGTCACCCGCACACACACGCGCTACCGTAAGTCCCTCACCTGTGACGGGGTTGATTCCCGTGGAGTCGCGGATGAGCTTGACCGGCACGGAGCAGTGGGCGAGCATCTGCTTCTTGTTGTCCTTGACGCTCACCACCACGCAATTGTCCTCCTCCTTGCCGTCCTTGTTGGTGAAGGTGGGCTTCACGTGGTGCATGGCGTGCAGGTTGCTCGCGTCCAGCTGCGGCGTGCGGCGGGGCATTGTCAGGGGTGCAAGGGAGGATCGTCCGAGGTTAGGGCAGTGGATGCAAGGTACAGTGGGCATCAACACAGCACGTGGAGGTGAGGGTTGCGCAAAGAGGGAGCGGGGAGCTAAGAAGGACTCGGGCCGGTGAAGGCGCCCGGAGGTCAGATGCCGGCCATGCGGACGTTGTGATTGCCGGCATTTCATGGCGAGCGGCCAGGACCCCGGCGCCGCGCTTTTGTGCGCCACACGCCTCAACGCTCCACAGTTCCGTACCCCAGAGCCTCCGCCCCTACACAGGTCCTTTCCTCCCTTCTCCACTCTCCTTTTCGTCTGGCCTCATCCCTTTGCCCATCCGCCACTCGCCCTCCCTGCTCACCGTGTAGTCCAGCTCCGTGACCGGCCCCGCCGCCAGCTCCCGCTGCAGCCGCGCCAGCTCCTCCTGCTTCCTGCGCCTCAGCGCCTTCTTCTTGTCCTTGAGCGCGCCCGGCTTGGCCGCCTTGGCCACCTTGGGCGGCGCGCCCGCCTTGATGGGCGTGGCGGGCTCCGTGGGGCCGGCGGCCGCCAGGTTGGCGATGGAGGCCTTGCGGCTGCTGGGCACCGACGGGTCGGCGTCGCCGTCTTCGTCACCCGAGTCCTCATCGCCCATGGCGTCCAGCGCCTGCTCCACCAGCTTGATGCGGAACTTCAGCCGCGCCTCCTGCAGGCGCAAAGGAAGTAGCCAGCAGGTGAGGCATCATGCAACTGGAGCAGTACTGTGAGCACTGGCTGCTGTACACACATGCAGCGCAAACCGCTGGCAGGTCAGCCGCCGCGCGGGCTGTCGCACGCCAGGCCCCGCACAGGCACGCACGCACCCAGCGCGCCGCGGTCCAGGTCTGCGTGTAGGTCTTGCGGCTGTTCATGCCCTTGGCCTTCTCCTCCGTAGTGATGATGCCGCACGTGGCAGTGAGCGCGGGGCCGGCGGGCGTGATGCCGCGGATCTTGAGCAGCCGGCAGGTCACGATCGCCTGCAGAGCAAAGGCAGCATTACGATTTACGAACATACCGGTATGTTACGTGCATCGAATGGAAACAGAGACGCGTTCTGCGACCCAGAGCCGGCACCTTAACAGGACGCTCCTATCCGTCTCAGGGCCATACCAAGAGCAGGACACGCCCTGAGCCCCGTACCCCGGCTTCCTGCCTGTCTCACCTCCCCGGCGGTTTTCATGTGCTCGGCCGTGAGCTGCTCGAAGGGGAAGTAGCGCATGTTGAGCCGCACCTTGCCCGCGCCCTTGCCCTGCGTGGCCGCATACAGCAACGACGACGGCCAATGGGCGTTCAGTACCATTCCTGAGCCGACAGAAGACTCGACTGTGAAACCGTTTCCCCGAGGCACCGGGCCGGCCCTGTCACCGCTTGACGTCCATTCACGTCCGACCAGGTAGCATTCCACGGCCCGCATCTCCTCTAACTACCACCCACCGGGCCGCCGGGGTAGCCCCAGTCGTTCATGCCCAGGTTGACTTTTATGGGGATCTCCGCCTCCTCCTCCGCCAGCGCCGGGTCCGCCTCCTCTGCCGCCTTGGTCACAGTGCTCAACTTGACCAGCGCGCGGCCGATGATGTCCTTGCGCGCCTTGGCGCTGGCGTCAGCCTTGGTGGTGGCGCGCGGGTAGTCAGCCGCCTGCAGCCGCATCACTTGGTTGCGCGGCTCCTGCAGGGCGGCGATGATGGTGGGTTTAGGGCAGGGAGCAGGGGGCACGAAGCGGGGAGAGGAGAAAGCGAGTGGCAAGCTTCTGCGGGCGGTGTGGAGGCGGCGGGCAGATGCTGGGCGTGGCGGTGCGGGGCATGCGCTCCAGGAAGGGCTTGAATCCGCACAGCTGCCTAGGTGCCGGCCCCCGCCACGCGCATGATTGTCGCGTTGTGATTTCTGCCTGCGAGTGCCACAGCCGTGCGCCCACCCATCCAGCCCCACCCACGTACTATCACGCACGCACGTACGCACCTGGACCAGCAGGTACAAATACTCGCACCACTTGACCCAGTTCACGGGGATGAGCTTGCTGTGGTGGTTGGGGTCGCGGATGCCGGCCGGGCAGACGCTGGTGGCCTGGCGGCGAGACAAACAGACAGACGCACGCAGGCAAACAGACGGAAGCTGCGTCACACGCGATGCTCCACACACGAGAGTACGCACTGCGGCGCCGACCTCTGCGCAAGGCACCCAAGGCGCTCCTTATGGCGCACAGCCGTTGTGCGCTCCCGCCGAGTCATCCAAATACTTTACAACCCGGGCTTGGGACCGGCTCCCACGCACCTCGTAGTTCAAGCCCTCGGTGCTGCACTCGATGCTGATGTCGTTGACGCCCGCGTCCGACTTGGCGATGTCGGTGCACTTGACCACGCACACGCGCAGCAGGCCGCAGTTGCGCCGCATCAGCAGCTGCGCACTGAAGAAGTCCTCTTGCGACTCCTACGCACAGGGCGGCACCAGAGGTGAGCCACAGTTTGGTCCAGACCGAGGACGGGGCGACGCACGAGGTACGAGGCAGCACAGGTTATGCAGATGGTTGCCAGCGACAGGGATGCAGTTCAGTACCCCGCCTCCTGCCTCCCTTTACATGGGCGGTCCCTTCCCAGCCGTTTGTCCCTGAAAAACATGGATCCGTTTGAGCGGCGCGCGCGCATGTGGTGCGTGCGAACTGCGCTAGCCCCGGAAACGCGCGCCACCGCAAGCCAAGAACCGCACCTGCAGGATGGGCACCACCAGGCGCTGCGGCCAGACCAGCATGCCCGAAATGATTTCCTTCAGGAAGTAATTGATGACGGGCGTGACAGCGGCAGGCAGCGCGGCACCGCCCAGCGCCTTGCCGAAGTCCAGGCGGTACTTGATCATCGGGGCGCGCGGCATGGTCACCATGGCCGCCACTGCGATGTAGCCAAGCATGAACGGAAAACTCAGAGCGGCCTTGTCACCCCAGGCACGCGCGCTAGCAGCAAGGCATGTATTCTGCAACACATGACTACCAACAGGGCAGGTGCATGGCGCCGTGGCAGATGCCGAGTGCACCCCAGGCGTGCCCTCAGGTTGAGCTCCTCGAAACACCCAGCAGCCGCGATCCCAGAAGCTTGCGGCTCCCGCGCTTACCAAAGCCGGGGATGCGGTCCACCAGCGGTGACAGCTTGATGCGCATGCTTGCCACAAGCGAAATGTCCAGCACACGCGGGCAAGCCGTGCTGCAGGAGCAAGTCGCGCAATGCGGGCGGGGAATTAGCCGAGCGCGCCACTTCATTCGGTGTTGCTGGCGATCCATCCATCCTTGGGCAGATAGTTGCGCAGTCTGAGCCCACAGATAGAAGCAGAGCGCAAAGGATCCTCACCCCAGCGCGGTTGTCGCGATTGCCAGAGTGATGTTGGGGTCTCCGCACCACTTGATGGAAACCTCCAACACCAGGGACTTCTTCTCATCTGGGTCGACCCAGATGCCTGCAGCAGCCGGCCAGCATTGCAGGAGGGCGATGTGGGTGGCCACCTTACCTTCGCAAGCGCCGTGCCTCGACCAACCAGCCCACCAATACCTTCCCACCAAGACATTTGAAGTCCACTCCATTGTTCGACACACAGCAACTGCTATTTGTACTCACCCTCGACGCGGAACGGCGCGCCGCCAAAGGTGAGGTGCTGGAAGCCGATGGAGCTGATGATGCCATTCATGGGCCCCGGCAGCGACTTGAGAATGCCGGGCATGGCCTTCTCCACCTCCGCCTGCGTGTCAGCGCCAGTGGGGCTCAGTAGATGACTCCAGGCAGAAGTCGTATGCGCGCAAACCTAATCGTGCGATCTCTGCAGCCCCACAAAATGGCACCAACACCTCCGTCCAAGCCAGCGCGCCCCAGCCCGCTCCAACGCGACACCACGCGAACGCACACGCACCTTGATCATGTTGCATATGGCCTTGTCCAGGAAGGGCCAGATCTCTTCCACCAGCGCGTTGAGCCACTGCAGGCCAAAGCACCACATGGGCCAAGAGGTGACGCGGTGACGCAGCCTTTAGTTTTAAGCTATCCAAACCGGTGCCAGGCCCGGCCAGCGGCAGGCTCCCAGAAGGTCTTTGAACACAGCTTCTAGAAACATCACTGAATGCCGGGCCCTGCTGAGCCACGCTAACCTGTACGCAATGCGCACGTTGTGCGCTGATGCAGTGCCTCGCCGCCTACCCATCTCCTGACTCCCCTGGTTTCCTCCAACCGACAACCCCACACCACACGTCAGTGACTCCAAACCTGGTCTCACCTCCATCTTCTCCGAGTCTGACACCGAGAACGTGGACGGCAGGCTGCCCACCACCTGCTGCAGACCCTTCAGGCCCAGGTTGATGCCCAGCTGCGAGCACACACGTGAACGAAGGCGTACACCGGAAGAAGGGGGCGTAGGTCAGTTATGCAGCGTACGGTGCCCACAAACAGGAAGGATGGGCATCCTCCGGCCACCGCTGCATCAACGCGCACGCCCTGCGTAGCCATAATGCCACATCCCGCTCCCCCGCCCTGCTTGTCCTCTCCACAATGACACATGCACCCATAAAACCAGAAGCTTCCCTAACACGCAGTCACCACGCACCAGCTCATTGGTCTCCTTCTTGGCGCGGGCGTTGGTGTAGTACAGGTAGCTCAGGCCCAGGCCGATGAGCAGACCCCACGACAGGCTATACAACAGGCGCAGCATGGGCGGCATGAACAGCGGTAGCGCCAGCAGCGGCAGCGCCGCCAACACCAGGAAGGCCGCCGTCGCTAGCTGGTCCACCGTCAGCGTGATGGGCGGCCCCTCCTTCTCGCGCAGCCCCATCAGCAGCTTGAGCGTGCCGCCCGCCTCCTTGCCGGCCTCCACGTAGGCCTTGCCCGCCTGCTTGGCCGCGTCCGCCGCGATCTTGGGCGCCTCCTTCATGATCTGCTCCTTCAGCCGGTCCGTGGCACTGCCAGCCGCAGGCGCCGCGGCCGCGGCCGTGTTGGTGGCGGAGCTGGGCGGCACAGGCGGTGCAAGCACAGAGGGACCACTGGCCACAGCGGGAGCGGCCGCAGTGCTGGCAGCCGCAGGCGTGGGCGTGCCTGCGGTCGCGGTGATCTCGGTAGTAGAGATGGCCGGGACGGGGTTGGCTGATGCTGCCGGCGCCGCCGTAACGGCGGAAGCGGCCCTTCCCGCCAAGGCACTCGCCGCTGCGCCCGTCTGGCTTGCAGCTGACGCAGCGGCGGCCGGCACCGCCGAGATGGCAGACTCAGCCCGGCCTGCAAATGTGCTCAATGTAGCCGGTGCCGCTGGGCTGGCCGAAGTAGCAGGCGCCATAGAAGGGGAGGTAGCCGCCGCAGTGGCTTCAGCGGGCTTGACTGCCGCAAGGGGTGCTGCGGCCTGCACCGCAGCACCGTTGCCCGGCGATGTCCCAGCAATCGCAAAACCCGCCCTCTGCGTCAGCGAGCCAGCCTTCTCCACCGCAGATGCGGCCGTAGACTGCGCCGCAGACGCCGCAGCTCCTGCCTTCTCTGCGGCAGTGCCAGCAGCGGCCTGCGCTGCCGTGGCCGCTCCGCTGGCCTTCTCCACCGCAGATGCGGCCGTAGACTGCGCCGCGGACGCCGCAGCTCCTGCCTTCTCTGCGGCAGTGCCAGCAGCGGCCTGCGCTGCCGTGGCCGCTCCGCTGGCCTTCTCCACCGCAGATGCGGCCGTAGACTGCGCCGCGGACGCCGCAGCTCCTGCCTTCTCTGCGGCAGTGCCAGCAGCGGCCTGCGCTGCCGTTGCCGCTCCGCTGGCCTTCTCCACCGCAGCTGCGGCCGAAGACTGCGCCGCGGACGCCGCAGCTCCTGCCTTCTCTGCGGCAGTGCCAGCAGCGGTCTGCGCTGCCGTGGCCGCTCCGCTGGCCTTCTCCACCGCAGCTGCGGCCGAAGACTGCGCCGCGGACGCCGCAGCTCCTGCCTTCTCCGCGGCAGTGCCAGCAGCGGCCTGCGCTGCCGTTGCCGCTCCACTGGCCTTCTCCACCGCAGATGCGGCCGTAGACTGCGCCGCAGACGCCGCAGCTCCTGCCTTCTCTGCGGCAGAGCCAGCAGCGGCCTGCGCTGCCGTTGCCGCTCCGCTGGCCTTCTCCACCGCAGATGCGGCTGTAGACTGCACCGCGGACGCCGCAGCTCCTGCCTTCTCTGCGGCAGAGCCAGCAGCGGCCTGCGCTGCCGTTGCCGCTCCGCTGGCCTTCTCCACCGCAGATGCGGCCGTAGACTGCGCCGCGGACGCCGCAGCTCCTGCCTTCTCTGCGGCAGAGCCAGCAGCGGCCTGCGCTGCCGTTGCCGCTCCGCTGGCCTTCTCCACCGCAGATGCGGCCGTAGACTGCGCCGCGGACGCCGCAGCTCCTGCCTTCTCCGCGGCAGAGCCAGCAGCGGCCTGCGCTGCCGTTGCCGCTCCGCTGGCCTTCTCCACCGCAGATGCGGCCGTAGACTGCGCCGCGGACGCCGCAGCTCCTGCCTTCTCTGCGGCAGTGCCAGCAGCGGTCTGCGCTGCCGTTGCCGCTCCGCTGGCCTTCTCCACCGCAGCTGCGGCCGTAGACTGCGCCGCGGACGCCGCGGCACCTGCCTTCTCTGCGGCAGAGCCAGCAGCGGCCTGCGCTGCGGCTGCAGTCTTGCTTGTCGCAGACATTGCGGCGCCTTGGGCAGCCGCGACGGTGGCGGGAGCCTTATCAACAGAGTGGGCGGCAGTTGGCGGTGTCGCTTGTTCCCCAGGAGCGCTTGTAAGCGCTTGCGGCGCCAGCGCTGCAATGTTTGCAAGCATGCTCGGCGCTGCGTTGCTATTAGAAGGCGAGGCTCCTGGTGCGAGCGTTGTCGCGAGGGCGGGCGCTGCACTCGTCGATGGCGAACGTTCCGCAAGCACCGTGCCTTGTGCACCCGTTAACGAAGCTGCGGCACTCATGATGGACGTGGGCAAGCTGTTGCCCGGCGCAGATGGAACTAGCGCAGGCTGCGGCGACTTCCGTTCGACGTTGTCGGTCGATTTGCCCAGTGACAGTGTGCTGGCCGTCTTAGAGGTAGTGACCTTGGTGGTATTACTTTCACCCTGCTTTTGCTCTGGCTTTGGAGGTGAAGCAGCTGCGTCCACAACCAGCCCGACCGTGGACTCGTTTCGGTGTTGCTCTTGAGTTGGCTGAGGTGCCACGGGCTCTTGTACCTGCTTTGGAAGGTCCTGAGCCATTTAAAGATCCACTAGCCAGCGTCGGTCGCGCACTGCTCCGAGAAGTCCGCACATCCCCTACCCAAACTGGCCTGGTGAGAAGAAGTCGTCTTGAACTTGCAACTTTATGACTGAACTCAGTACGCTCCTTAGGTTTTTACTTCGAGATGACGGGTTTGCGAGCAAACGCTGACCGAGCCGATGCGTTTTCCCCCGTTTTCCCCCTGGAACCAGGGATATCCGGCATGCACGCTATTTTTCAATACAGGGCAGATGATAAGAAACATGCAGCTATCGCGCTTCTTGTGTGCAGTTGGCCGCTTCTGGCCTGCCTCGAGGCTGCGAGGGAAAGCCATGGGGACAGCAGGCACAGAAGTGTGCGTGGCAGACACAGAAAGGTGCGTGGGCACAGGCACGCAGAAAGTTGCGTGGGCACAGCACAGGCACACATAGGGGAGGGCACCTGGGCAAACAGGGGAGGGCACATGGGTGCGATGGGACACGGTATTGGGCAGGTTGGCGGTCCCGTAGCGTATTCCCCGACCCCAACAATCAAGACAAGATGGCGCGGCTGGCATAACGCCGTAGTTACTGTACCGAGACACATGGGAGGGCACCTGGGCACACAGAAGGTTGCCAGTAGGGGAGATCGCCCAACATTCAGTTTGCGACGTCAAGGCAAGAGTGCGCGGCTCAGGCTTGGGTTGGTGGCACGATGTTTCTCCAGCCAGCCAGCCAGCCAGGGGGGATCCCCAGGGCTGCCACTCCTGCACGCGATATGCTGCTCGACTGGTACATGTCTCCAGCAGCTAAGCGTATAAGCCACTGTATCGTGCTGGTGTGGTGCTGTGCTAGGTTGTGCCTTTCCCCTTCTCTCTCTCTCAGAAAACGATGTATCCGGACCGCGGTGGGCCTTTCAGATGGTGCTTCCATGCGGTGATCCATCCTAGTGTTCATGCTAGCTTCACGAGAGTTTGTATGTGAAAACGGTACGAACGTGCATGCGTCGTCAACCTGGACGCCTCTCATGTCAGTACATGCTAGGGGGCCTGAGTGCTGCGATGTTGGGCCACGGCAGGAAGGTGGGGTGGAGCTGTGGATGTGTGAAGGGACAGTGTCAAGGCAGGTTGGTAAAGTCCCGTAGGGTGCAGCTGATTCCCAGAACCCAGCAGATGACAAACAATTTGCAACGGCAGGGCAGGAGTACGCGGCCGGTGGGGTGGAGCTGTGGAGGAAGCTTGGGCATGGTACGCGCCAAGCCCGGGGGACACGGCAATGACAGTAGCTCATGGTTTCTGATTGGCCCCGCAACACCGTATCGCACGCAGGCCTAGGCTCGCCCAGGGCACGGCCCCGGCTGGCCCAGGGTGCCGCCCGTTGAACGGCGTGCCCTGCCAGGCGGCTCCGGACCCATTGCTTGTTACAGCGGGTCTTCTTCGTACGCGCGCCTGAGCCGCCTGACTTCCAAGTACCGCATGGAGGCACCCCGTCCCCGCACGGCCGCAACTGTGCAGCCGGCACGTGGGTACCCGGTGACCAGGTCACCAAAGTCGCAAGGCAGCGCCGAAGGCCCCCGTCAACCGTTCTCCTGCCGTATCGTTTGGCTTGCCTCTCGCCCTCTACCTGTTGCTGCCTCAGCCCATGTGCCCCATGGTCACGCGCTAAGCCTTGCACGGAGTGTGGCGACAAGGTGACACGTGCCCACTCCTGCGTTGCCAATAGACTGCCGTACCAAAGCAATTAAACATGAATGATGCTGACAGCAGCATCTAACCAATTGCCACTGCTCCCCTTACAATTACCCAGCTACTAATGAAAGCTTTCCATAGCATGCGAATGAGGCACACAGTTCACGGAAAACGCTTCAGCTTCTTCAAGCAGTTCTTCATTGCATCCTGCAGTGACACGGACGCAGGGGTGAAAGTCACAGATGGCAGAGTTCGATAGCAGTCATAGCACAGGCTCTGTACCGTCCTTGACAGCACAGCACAGCATGCTCCAGCTGCTACGCATCCTTACCTCATAAAGGATGCAGTGGCCGACGCCTTTGTACAGCCCTGTCTTGTACAAGCTTGTATAGCATCTCCTGAGAGTCACACGGCCGATGGGTGCGGCAATGAATCACCAGGGCTTGCGCAAACACGTGGTGTTGCGATAGCACACTCATCAGACAGTGAATGCCTGACCCCAGCCAGCCCTGAAACCCCGTTCAGGATGCGGCGTTCCTCAGAACAGAGGTAGCAAAAGGCCAGCGAAGCATATAAAGCGGTGTGCCTATGCTCCCCCAGCGTAGCCCCTAGCAGTCGAGGTATCCCTTGTCCTGTCCTCCCAAGCCGTCCGGCTTAGGTCCGTTGATCCCTGTCTTAGCGCTAGCCCTCTTACACCGTCCTGAGTGGTCGTCTGTCCTAGGCGTAAACTCAACAAATTGTTCGCGTGTGGGGACGCCGCGTTGGCGAGAGCCACGGATGGCCCTACACCATGGGGGCATGTCGCAGTACGAGCACCCGTCGAAGCCCCGACCTTGATTCGATTGTCAAGGTCGCCCCCCACTCACTTGTGCTCCGCCGCCTCCTCCTTGCACAGCCCCTCAGCCAGACACTGCACAACTGCGATCTCTAGATTCTTGCACACCCCGGGCTCCGTAGGGTTGGCTTTCCGGCATACGGAAACCGCCGTCCGCCGGCTCTTACACCTGCGACCAGGGAAGGCAGGCTTGATGTTGGTGGGCCGCAGCGGGCGCAAGGGCGCACCGTGACGCTGCGTATGATGAATGGCACCCAAAGAGCACGTAGCATGATCGGCTAGGTGCTCGGTAGGGTGCCCGGTCGACTGCCTCGCCTCCACGCGTGCCAGAGTGCCCGGTTTTGTGCGCAAACCCGATGCGGTTGACCGCAGGCCACACGCGCCAGCTTCTGTCGATGATATAGCATCTAACTTACCGACGGTCGTGGCAATCGGGCTTACTATCAGATTTGCTCGAGTCACTTGCCGATGAGCCCCACCAAAACCAGCCCATTCCGTAAATGTGCAGGTTGCAGATAGCTGATTATGTACAAATGTTCTAGCAGGTGCAGTGCCGCCAAAAAAATAGTGTGTTGCGAGTTCTGATATTTCGTGGGCCCGATTTTAAGGCCGATAGAGCTAGACAACAACGCTATTCAAGCCCCGAAAAGAACTACACATGAAATTCAGCGTTGTGCTGCACGCACGGCATGGAGTGCCGAAGCATATCAACCCTCCCATCGCTCTCCGGTTGATGTCAGTCGGCCATCCGGGCACGGACAAGTCGCGTCGCACCGCCCGACTCTTTCTCTTTCCCCCCAGCTCACAGGTGAGATACACGATCATATCTTCCTTCCCAGATGCACCTTGATATGCTGACTTGCCACGCTGGACAAATTGTGCCACGCTCGATTGTGCTTAGCCTCGGCGACGCTGGCGTTCCACCAAGCTTCCAGCTGAACCCATCGTGGTGAGTTTCGAGGGCGCATGGCTTTGGGGTTTTGCCCCGCCCCCGCAGGGGTACTGCTAGACTCACGCAGGTTCGGGCCATCATCGGGCTCGGTGCACGCGCACCAACAATGGTGCACGGCACGGCCATGTCCATGTCCTAGACGTCCAACTCACGCATCCCAGCGCGAAGGGGGCCGTAGGGGGCCGGGCTGACACCGTGGGCTGACACGCTGTGGGCAACTTTTGCGGTTGCCTGCCCGTCCAGCGCCGTCGCTTTGATTGCATGCTACAATATGATAGTTCAGCGCTGTACATTGTAGCATGGTTTCGCATCAGCTCGCCGACGATTGGTCATTTTGAAGTCTACGCAACACTTGCAAGCATTCCAGCAATGCAGCTATAGAATTAATGATACAGAAGTTTCATGGCGCCTCAAAGCTTTGCTCTCTGCGGCCTTTGCTTTAGAAAGAAGAAGGACTCGCAATGGAAGGACCAGACTTCTCGCAGCCTGCCTGCCCCTACTGGAGCGCCTCAACCGTTGCAAGTTCATGGTGCTCCGGCACCTGTGGCCCCGCCCGCTTTGGCAGCGCCGGACCGGAGCCCCAATGGGCTCGAGCCGTGCTTGCTCGCCGAGCTATGCGCCTCGCCATTTAGGAGTGCGGCATTAGGATTTGTTCAATGTGATGATAAGGCAGATGAGCTCAAGGCTCCAGACGTGGCGGTGAGGCTGGCTTACTAATCCCGCAATTGGACGCCTTCGTCTCTCACGCAGTAGTATCAGAATTCTCAAATCTCACCATAAGTATATAGGATACTCCATGAAGATGCTGCAAGTGACCCTGGTGCCTTTGCTCAACGCTTCGCAGGACATGGTGCTCCGTGCAGGCAGCACCGCCCCGACGCCCCGCTCTCCTGCAGGACTGACAGCTGGAGGCAACATCCCCTGGGCGCACGAGTAAGTTTGAGGGAATGCCCGGGGATGGTGGATGAACGGGGTTAGGTTCAGCAAGACACCATGGGTCGAGGGTCGTGCCCCACGTACCAGTCTTACCGGTTGTTGGCGTATGAGGGAAACCCCTTCCCCTGCCTATGTGCCTGTTTGTAGCCACCTGGAGGGCCATATTTTGCCCGCCGGCCTCGACATCAGCACCCTGCAACAACTAATTGACACGGCTGCGAGCCTGGCCGGGGGGCATGGCTACGCCCACGCCACCGACACCACCACCACCTCCGGGAACGGCCTCGCGTACATGTTGCCCACCACCGCCGCAACCGCCGGCACCAACTCCCTCACCTCACCCTCCGCTTGCGGGACAATGGGCGCAATGGGAACCGGCACGGGATGCGGCACGATGGGCACGGTCGGGCTAGCCATGGCAAGCCTCGTGGCAGCAGCCGGCGCCGCCGGGCCGTCCACCGTATCCACAGCGCCCTACACGCTTGAGGACAGCAACCCGCACCACCAGCACCCGCACGGTGGCGGCGGCCAGCAGCGCGCGCTGTCTTTGGTTGCGGTGTTTGGCCCCTTCACGGCAAGCGGCGGCCCCACGGGCGCGGCGTCTCGCGCCGGGCTGCAGTCCTGCGGCACCGTGAGAACCGTCACCGAACACACAGCTGCCGCCGCTGCCGCTGCTATGCTCACCACCTCCACCAGTTCCGTGTCCGCGCCTTACGGGGTCGCGACCGTGGCAGGCAGCAACAGTGTTCTGCGGCCATTCGGGGCCGCCGGCGGCCTCGGGGCCATAACGACCACTAGCGGTACGTGCGACGACACCGCGGCGGCGTTGGCCGCGATCGTGAGCGGCGGCGCGGTGATGTCGGGGGCGTCGCCGGTGGCGCCGGAGGCGTCGGTGCTAGCGCGGGAGCACCAGCAGCTGCTGCTGCGGCTGTGTGAGCCGGAGGAGCTCACGAGCGACCTGACGGGGCTGTCCGTCATCGGGCAGGGCAGCCAGTCAGTGGCGTTCCAGGGTGAGTGAGTTATTGAGGAAGAGCGGCGGTAGTGATGGTGGTTGGGCAGGCGGGCGCATGCGGCGGCTAGGTGCGCTGATCACCTTGCTGTACTTGCGGTCGCTCTATTCCCTTTATCACACCCAGGTTTGTCATTTTCCCAACAACCGCCTGACCCGCCTGTCTGTGTTCCCCGACGTAAACAGCCCTGTGGCGTGGCGCCCGGGTGGTGGTGAAGTTCTCGGCGTGTGCCAGCCTGGACACCAGCAGCAGCTACTCGGTGGTGCGCCAGGCGCTGGTCAGCAAGGCGCTGTCGCATCCCAACGTGCGTGAGGCGCTGTGGCCGTGCCTGGGCGTCCTGAGTTCTGCCATTTTTATGTGGAGGGTGGGCAGCCATAGCTGCCGCTGATGCACGCTTGCACGTCTTGTCATCCTGTCCGGATCTGCCTCTTACGATGCCATGATTGCCCCGTCTTGCCCCCTGCTGCCGTACAGGTCATCCAGCACTACAGCGTGCGGTGCTGCCAGCTGCTGGGCTGGTCGGCGCACTTCATGACCCCCACCTCGCAACGCAGTGCCAGCGAGCTGCCGGCACTCGCCTCCGCCAAAGCCGCCAGCACCCAGCGGACGCCGACTGCGAAGGTCGCCGGCAGCGCGTCGGCAGGAACCGGCGCAGCAGGCTTAGGGCAGACACGGCCACCGCCAGAGCCTGTGACGGCGCGGCGGCTGTTACGCGATGCCGCCAACCCTGCAGATGTGGCAACAGGCACAGTGGCTGCCAGGGAAGGGGCGCCGCCTGCCACTGCACCGGCCGCGGCCGCAGGAATGCAGCAGGCTGAGGCCACGACGGCGGACACAGCACAGGCCGGGTGTGCAGCGCATGGTGCCGCCTCTGATGCCTCCGTTGCGCCAGTGTGCACCTCTCACAGCAGTCAGAGGTTTCTTGCAGCAGGAGGCTCTGCGGCGGCGCTGATCGTCGCAGGCTACACCGCGGGAGACGCCACGGGGGATGCGACGCCCATGGTAGCGACCGAGCAGGTTGATTCTGCGTGTGCCGCGGCAGCGGCGCCTGCTGATGGCAGCTCGACCGTCGCCACCACCATCACTCTGGCGCCGTTCCTGTCGCCCCTGGTTATGTCCTCCGCCGCTGTGCAGCATGGCGGCGGCAGCGCCGGGTCCGCCACTTGCGCCAGTGCTGGTGCAACAGCCGCGGCGTCGGCGGCCGCGGTCCGCTTCAGCAGCTTGTTCGGGAGCTTCAAGTCGCGACAACAGGTCCAGCTGCAGCCAACTGCAGTTGCCGGGAGCGCGGGCCCTGCGCCTGGCTCCATTCTGAGCACGGCAGGGTGCTGCGCACGCCGACTGCAGCCCCCCCTCTCGCCGCTGCCGCCCGTCAACTTTTCCGCGCCCAGCCCCGGTGCGGACGCCGCTGCGGACTCCACCGAGCTGCACCGGCTGCCGAGCTGCAGCAACAGCACGGCGGTGTTGGAGGACTCTTTGATGGGCGCAGCGCACCACCAGCACCACCAGCACCAGCAGGCGGCAATCGCTGGCGCGGTGTCCAGTGCGCCCCGCCCGTTGGCCAGCGGCGCGGCACCGGCGCAGCCTCACCCGCCAACGGCGGGTGCTGCAGACGCCGCCGGTACGCTGGACATTACGGGTACGCTGATGCCGCCGTTGAAGACGCGGCAGGTGGCCTGCTCGGAACCGGGCGGGGCCGCAGCCCCAGGGGGTGAGTCGGTCAGCAGCGACGCAACAACAACCACCCTGAGCCGCCAGGACGGTCATGGTCACGGAGGTAGCGGCGGCATATTTGCCACGCCGTTCCTCAGTGGGGCCAGCATCGGCTTGGGCAGCTTTGCTGCGATCAGCAGCAGCGCCGGCACCGTCACGCAGTCATGCGAGCTTGGCAGCACATCAGTAATGTCCTCGCCGCAGCAGCCGGCACTTGCGCTGGGAAGTAGAGCCGCAGGTCTGCTCTCGGGCCCCGCGCCCAGCAGGCACACGGCTGGCGGCGTGGTGCCAGCATCTCGGGCTCGGTCGCAGCAGCAGCCGTACGCCTCGCAGTCGCCGCCGCTGGAGGTCATTTCAGAACGGGACCAGCTCCTTGCGGAGCTGGGGACGTTCCCGTTTGCTGGGACGTCCTTGGGCTGCGGCGCAGGTGACGGCAGCAGCACAGGCAAGACGCGCTCGCTGCGCGCGCCAGGATCCGCAGGGTCCGCCGGCATGGCGGCTGCGGCTGCGAATGCCTCAGGCATGGGTTCGGATGCTGCACGCGAGTCGCCCTCACCCCTCACCCGCAGGGGCGAGGCTCAAGGGCAGCAAAGTGGGTGGGCGGGAGCGGCGTGGGAGGACGCCGGCCTGTCCCCGCCGCCGCCGCAAGAGCAGGGCCCCCGGGGGCAGTCCTGCCTCGTCACCAGTGAGCACGTGCTTACAAAAGCAGCAACGGCGTACAGCGACCTTGCACTGACCACAGAGCTACCAGCCGCCGTTGGACCTTGTGAAGGCATGTGGCGCAGCAGGAGCACCACCGCCAACAACAGCAGCAGCTGCGCAGGGGCGATGGTGTCGGGCCCTGCCGGGATCCAGCAGTTCCCCCAGGCTGCCGCGCTGGTCCCACCGCTTCCCGATGTGACCGCCGGCGCTGGAGTCAGCAGACGGCAGCAGCAGCCGGAGGCGGTGGCCGCGGAGGGCACGACCACCGGCACTAGCTTAGCAGTCGGTTCCAGCCATGTGGACAACGAGCCCCCTCCAAGCGAAACAGCGACTCCTGAGACGCTGAAACAACTGCCGAGCCCGGTCACGGCTCGCGCAAACGACCACAGCGCATCGCCCGTCGCAGCTGCCGCACTGGCAGCCCTTGCGCCGTCCCGCCCAGCCACTGCTGCCACGGCCGCACCAGCGGCTGCTGCTAAGACACCTGCTTCCGGCAAGGGCCCTGCCGCCCCCGGGATCCCCGGCGGCGCTAGCCCCGCGAGCCTGTCCTTCAACTCGTACGAGGGCTTCGGCAACCCCTACGACGGCAGCGACAAGCACTCGCTGTCGCTGTCGCACGTGGCGGCGCTGCTGAGCGCACGCCAGGGCGAGTACCTCACAGCCGTGCTGATGGAGCACGCAGACAAGGTGCGTGAAGGGTCGGCCCCGGGCCGCGGGCCTGCAATGCAAGCCTGCCCAGGTTGTCGCGGTGCTCGTGGGTTCTGAGCATGGCGGTTGCCCAGGTAGCTACATGCTGCGGAGTGTACCGCCTAGCCACATGCCTCGCCGATCCTTCTCGCCCCATCTCGCATCCTGTGCTGCAGTCCACGCTTCAAGCGGCTGTGCAGCGCGGCTTGTTCAAGGAGAACCGAGTGTGGAGCAGCCGCGTGGCACTCAGGTGAGGCCACCATGCCTGCACCTCACTGCGGCGCCCCGCACTCCCGCTCTTACAGCTCTTGACTTCGCCCGCTGATTCCATGTGTGCCCGCGGCGCGCTCTCCTAAGCCTGTGCGTGTGCTCCGTGCTGCGTGCCAGGGCGTTGCTGCGTACGGCTCTGGAGGTGTGCTTCGCGCTGCAGCACCTGCACAGCCGCTCGGTGGTACACGGCGCGCTGCGGCCCGCCAACGTGCTGCTCAAGAGCTCCAACCTGGACCGCCGCGGCTTCACAGTCAAGGTGCGCGGGGTGGCGCAAGCGACGATGTGAAGGGCGGCAAGGTTCGCGCGGTGCTACACACATGCGCATTCGGGCCCTTGCTTACCGCACTCACGCAGCATGGTGCCGTGTTGCGCGAATGAATTTTATGCCTGCTGATGGGGCAAACAACGCAGGTCGCCAACTTCAGCCTGGCCCGCGTGTGTTGCGGCCGGTCCATCGAGGACAATGTGATGCAGCCGTTCGGGCTGGCGTCGGTGGCCACAGCTGAGGCCGCAGCCGCCGCGGTGGCGGCGGGCGGGCGCATGCGGCCGCTTCGGTGCAGCGAGGGCAAGCCTCCGGGCGGCACCAGCTCGCTTGAGACCTCGCTTGAGGACAGCCGAACCATGGGGCTAGGGGCTGCAGGCGGTGGCGGTGGCGATGAGACGTCCACGCCCCGGAAGATGTCCCGGGCCACAGCCAACGCGCTGCCCTTCTGGGCGCCGGAGCAGTTGTGCGGCGTGGTGGGCAAGGCCAGCGACGGTGAGCGAGCGGGCTGGGCTTGGCTCGCAGCATGGGCTGCCTAGCAGTCGGCGCATACGTGAGCACGTACACAGGCAAACCTGACTTGTATGGCCTAACTCGTTACCCTACATTGTGCGCGCTGGTCACATCGTGTCGCGAATGCAGTGTACGCGTTCGGCGTGCTGATGTACGTCATGTGCGTGGGCAACCTGCCGTACGCGGGCGTGCCGGTGGAGCAGGTGGTGACGGGCGTGGCCAACGGCTCGCTGCGCCCCAGCTGGCCCGACTCGCCGCCCACCATTGAGCAGGGCCTGGCACCCCAGGTGAGGAGCGAGCGCGTGTGTTTGTTTGTGTGCGTCTTTGTACGGGGCCAGGCTTGTTGTCTTGACCATTCCCAGCAGGAGGTAAGTAGGTGGTTAGCAGGGCAGACCTTTTTCAAGTTCATGGCCTCCGTGTGACCGCCGCATTCTTTCCTGGTCTGTCACCTGGCCTGGCTTACATGGTACCTGCGGCGGTCCCATGGTTGTGCCCTCAGGTGCGGCAGCTGTGTACGCAGTGCTGGCAGCACGACCCGCGCGCGCGGCCGCCCTTCAGCGCCCTCTGCGCGGCGCTGCAGGCGATTGAGAACTCGGTGCGTCAGCAGCTTCGCTCCGCCCCGCCGCCCCAGCCGCAGCAGCCGGCCAACTACGCCACCACCTCGGCGTTCTCGGGCTCGGCCCTTTCACCGGCCACAGCCGCTGGTGGCGGTTCGCGGCCCCTGCCAGCAACTGCGGCCGCCAATCTGGCATCGCCGCAGCCTCAACTGCACCAGGGGCAGCAGCAGAGCTCAAGTGTGTCAGGCAACGCACTGTCAGGCACTTCAGCGAGCAAGACCGGCACGACTGCATCGGTCTCAGCTGCTGGTGCTGCGACATCAACCAGTGCACGTATCAGCGGCAGAGCCGGCACTGCAGCCCCTGGCACTTCGCCTCTGGGTCAGTCAGGCAACACCGCCACCGAATCCCTGGCCTCTGGCGGCGGGACTGCACCACGGAACCCAGTGGGATTGACGTCGTCGCCACCTACAACCGTGGCCGAGGCCGTGGCGGGTGGGATGTGCGTTGTGAGGAAGGGCGGCGGTAATGACGCAGCATCTCGGCGGCGCGGCTGCCCTACGCGCGGCAGCAGCGTGGCAGTGGGTACCCTGGGCGAGATGCAGTGCTCTTGAGGCACGGAATGAATGGGCACAACAGCAATGCGCACGGTAAATGCAGCGAAAGGTTGTCAGTAACTGAAGCCAGAAAGGAGTAGTGGATGGAACATGACGGCTGGGATACCAACATCTCAACGTCAGAGAGATATGGAACAGAGATGCACACACAGTTGGCAACAGAAGCGTGTCAAATGACACGTACAAATGCCGGGTTTGCCTTACAGCTCGGCAAGATACAGTTTATGTTCATGGCGACATAATGGCATGCATTCCAGGGAGCTGTTGTGCGCCTTGCCTCGCACCAGATGTCCGGAAGCTGCCTGTTTTGGGATTGGTAATTACCGCACTCTGGAAGGGCTTGAGAAGAGCGGACATGAGCTTGGGTTCCGTACGCTTACAGGGTCCAGTACTTCCTGAGTGCTTGTGAGCATTGTAAGTCTCGTTGATTGCATGTTTGATTGCATAACTTTGCCATGCCGTGAAGACACCGGGTTGGCGGAAGTCGCCACGAATGTCCCAGCGTGGTGGCATGTGACCGTCGTTATGGAGCCGTGCGCTGACCTGGCAGGATCCAGTGTGGTGTGGTGTGGTGTGGTGTGGTGTGGTGTGGTGTGGTGTGGTGTGGTGTGGTGTGGTGTGGTGTGGTGTGGTGTGGTGTGGGCAGAAGTACAGTTGCCCTCAGAAGAGTGAGTGACCCAGATTTCGCAGGATCTACAGGAGCACATGGCTGAACACTGTCAGCAGCGTTGTCATAGACTTGCTCTTGATGTTCCGTACCTTACGGGCACAGTAAACTGAAGAACTGCGCAACCGTAATAAGTGGACGAAGCAAAGGAGGCTTTGTATGATGTCCACGTGCGGCAGTGTCCTAGCACAGTGATGTATTGCTATTACAACGTTTCGCTGCTGTGGTCATTTTTTGGTGCATGGGTTTCTGTTTAGGCGCTGGGACCTGCTCTCGTGCACACCGTGACCACCCCAAGTGCCTGATTGCCACTCGCTCTGACAGGGTTCACAGGGAATATGGGGGTGTACGTATGTTACGAAGCGACACGACGAGGTAAACCCAGTGTCAGGCCTGTCGCATGACTGCATTGGCGAGTCGGAGTACGGAGATACGAAGGAGCATTGCGCTGGCGGGCTAACTCGCTCGGCAGTGGCTGGCTGAAGAAGCGGAATGGAGAAGGAAAGAATAAAGGCTTGGCGCTGCTTAGGAAGGGCCGCATGGGCTGCATGGGCGTGATCTCTCAACTACTTTTTGGAATATGTTTTGACTGAGTACGCGCTCCGGGATACGTGGCCCAAACCAGCAATGTTACACAGCTTACTGTTGCCGTAGTGGCCAAAGTTGGCTCCGTGTCCTTGCCAACAAGCGCGTGCATACAGGTTGCACATCCGGGATGAAGCTGTTCGTCACACACCGGTCTCCCTTGAGGACATACCGATTGCCCCTTCACGGCCCCGCCTTTTCCTGGGGACTCAGGCCTGCCTCAGGACCCCGACAACAATCGCCCCGCGCCCCCCGCTAGTCGGGCATGCTACACGCCCCGCACCGCCTGAACAAACGCGACCACCGTGCCCCATGCAAACGCCGCCACCGCCACTAGCACACGCCACAGCTGCCGCGGCAGCCACGTGAGCACGTCCCACGCCGTGATGCACAGCAGCATGGTGACGCCCAGCACGACACGCAGCAGCCACAGCACGTCGTACGCCAACACGCCGGACAGCGCGCCGCCCACCACGCCGCCCACCAGCGCCCTGCGTTGCATATTGTACGGCCCATTCAGATCGCGGCAAATGCAGTCTTGCGGGTGGCGTGTGTCGCCCGGTTCACCGAGCCAGACTGGACGCGCTTGCGGTGCAGTGCCAGGCTTGCGGCCAACCCAGCCATGCACTATTGCAAGCATGCGCCGCACCGTCTGCTGTGCGCTGCTCCTCCCACATCCATGCTCCTTCCCAAGCTCGGGGACTGAATACAACCCTAAAAAAAGCAGGGCCCAGCCCCAGCGGCCCAACCCAAGCGGCCAGCCCCAGCGGCCCAGCCCAGCCCCAGCAGCCCAGCCCCAGCGGCCAGCCGCCAGCCAACGGTCCCAAGGACTCCACACACGCGCACATGTCACTTACCAGGGCCCTACCAGCGGCTGGTACACAGCCATGGCCGCCGCCACGCCCACCAGCGCCACGCCGCCCGCCCGCAGCGGTGGCAGCTCACCCGCCAGCCGCAGACTGCGCACCACGACCGCCGCCTCCAAGCCCAGCGCCGCGCCTGTTGCGATCGACCGCGTGCCATCACATTTACAGTTCCACCAGAGTATGGCAACGCGGCCTGGCCTTCAAAACCTCTACCTCAAACTCCCCTCAGTTGATACGAAAGCGTTCGCCAGCACCATAGTCGCACACGGGTCGCACGCACGCGCACCTATGCCGCCGATGCCCGCGGGTTGCCCCGCCAGCAGTTGGCCCGCGGCCGCGCCCCCGCCCGCCATGAGGAGGCTGATGGCCAGGATGGTGGGCCCATGCGCCGTCTCCAGCCACGCGCCCGTGAAGTCGAGCGACCACAGCGACGCCTGTAGTACACGCAGTGGGTGTGGCACGAAACCGCTGGGCGTCATTATGAAAAGGGAAGGGAGACGGTGTTGGGCCCGAAACGCGGACATCGGCCCAGCCCGCCCTGCAAGCAACCAACGATAGTCGTGAGGGCGCGGCTCACCAGCAACGACAACAAGCCGCTGTGAAGCAGCGCGCTGGTGAGCAGGCCAGGCCAGTGACCAGAGCTGACGGAGAACACGTCCTGTAGACCACAGGAGGAGAGGCATGCGCATAGGTAGGCGGCACCGCGTCATCAACACATGCAGGTCTGTTTGTCAAACGAAAAATACATGCCAGCCATTGGACGCACCATTTGCAGCGACATGGTCACCGGCGTGGGCGGACAAGCCAGCAGCATCGCCAGGATGCCGTCTCTGAACGGCGGCGGCGCGACGCCGCCGCCCGCCACCGCCTGCACCACCGGTGCCCACTGGGCCGCAAAGACGGCCAGGCACGCCAGCTGCAGGAGCCGCGTGGCGCCCCTCTGCACCACCAGATCATAGTCCTCCGCCTCCCCATCCCCCGCCTGTGGCTCGCCCCCACGCTCCTGCTGCGACACTGCTTCGGCTCCTGCCACTCCCGTCGCCGCCCCGCCAGCAGAGTCCATCCACGGCGCGCTGCTACTGCCAATGTTACTGCCACTGCTGCTCGGCAGAACGCTCCCGTCCGGGCCTACCACCTGCGGCACTACCACCTCCAGGGGCTGAGGCCCTCCATCCCGCGCCTCTGGCTGGCCCCGCTGTTGCCCTGGCTGACGCTGCTGCGGGGCCGGCGGGGGGTCCAGCGGGCGCGCCACGAACTGCCGCCAGCGGTCCCGCAGCCGCTGCCAATCACCTTCAAGCTCCGCGCGTAGCGAGCTCCAGGTAATATCATCCGAGCTGGATTCTTCCAACTCCCCGGGTTGGGATGCTGGCGCCGGTGCCGACGTCGCTGTCGCCTCCAGTGCCTGTCCCTGTTCCGGAGCACGTGCGCGGGCGGTGGCGGTGTCAACCGTGGCTGCTGTGCCGCCAGCGGCTGCAGACGACGACCCAGAAGCGGCCGGACCAGACACTGCGGTTGCTCTGCTGGAAACTCCACGGCTTGCAGATGCTAACTGTTGCCGCTGTTGCTGCTCAGCAATCTGCTTCGCTGCTAGCTCCGAAATCATGCTGCGCGCGTCCTGCTGCATCTGAGCCAGCGTGGGCCGGCCGCGGCCTGACGGGCCGGCTCCATCGACACCTGCGGAACTTGCTTGTGTCGCTGCCTGGCTGCCTTCAGGTTCGTTAGCAGGCTTGCCAGGCTCCGACGAAGCGGCTGCGGCCATGAACTGCTGTTTGGGCCTGGCGGCATCAACGCCCGCGTGGTGGAGCCAGCGCTGCCAGGCCGCGCGGCGCACAGCTACTGCACTTGCTTGCAATGATCGTCTGCATCCACGCAGTCCCAGCTGCAAGTACTCAGGGTGACGTAAAAGCACCGGCGTGAGTACGGGTGATGTGCCGGGTGAGAGCGGATGGCTGATGGCTCGAGGTGCAGCGCCGCGAGTCAGCATAGTGTGCCTGCCGTGAATCCTCAACGCTACACGCTTCTCCTAATAAGCTGCAGAGCCTGTCTGGCTGAAAGTGAAAGTAGGAAGAGCGTTCGAAAGACTGTTCGAAAGAAGAGCAACCTGACTGTATCGCCTTTGGATATCTACTTGATGTGCTTTTCTTGCATAATCCTACCCCAGTAAATTACAGCTTTGGCAATTGAATGCTGTTCCCGGACATGGGCCGCCGCGCTCATGCACGGCGAAACGGTCGCTGCAGCTACTTGCATGCAGTTTTAGTCTTGAAAGTGTAGTGCATGTGTTATCAGGCTCTTGACTAACAGTCAAAGCGCCTGTCGTTTTGTCTCTGCGCAATAGTTCTTTTGTCCGCTTGCACTCTCCAGCCGGGCCCGGGCTAGAGGCCCTCTGACAAACAGACTGTGCTGTCGACATCAATTAGCGAACTGCAGTAAGCCGCATTTCCATAGTTGGCAAAGGCGACCGGCATGGCCGCCCTCCGAGCGACAGCCTCCGCTAGCGTTGGAACAAGGCAGCCGACTGGGCTCACGCCGTCGCGGGTTGCAGTGTCTCGGAGCCCAACACTACGATGCCGGGCAAACGTGCAGACGGAAGCTAGCCGGCCGGGGCCGCCCCCACCCCCGCCTCCGCCACCCCCGCCTCCGCCCGCACCGTCGCGTCGTGGCTTCCTAGGGTTTGGGGCGGCCGCGGCGGTCGGCGGCGCGGTGGGCTACCTGCTGGGCTCCAGGAGCGGCGGCAGTGAGGGCGGTGGCCTTTCGGGCGCGGAGCGGGCGGAAGTGGGTGAGTGCCTGTGCTGCGCACACGGCACCTGCGGCGGAACGTGAGCTTCCGCCTGCGGGTGCCGCCAATGACGGCAGTTGCCGTACCGGTAATGTAGCTGGCGTAAAGCCTCGCATGTTATTGGTCTTGAGCACGCCCTGCCCGAATGTGATAACTGCTGCACCAGCGCCAGAACTTCCATCTCGCCTCTTCCGACTGGCCTCTTCCGTACACATCATACGATACACACTTCCCAACACCCACGTGCCCACCGCACGAACCCAAAACATACATCCAACCCAACCGTAAACGCAGACGAACTGCGGCGTGAGCTCAATTTCCGGCGGGACTATGACGGCCACGTGTTTGTGAAGGAGCTGCGCAGTGGCAATTGGTGGGAGGTGCGCACCGACGCCAAGCTACCAGGCACGCTGCTGCTGCGTGACCCCTCCGACAACGTCTACTTCATCACCTACAACAACATCCAACAGGTGTGCAGAGCGGCGGCTGCTGTTGCTGCTGATGATGGTGCTGCTGCTGTGGGGCGCGGCCGCGCGGGGCTGTGTGAGCGCGCCCCTGCACTGGCTCCGGCTTCCTGCACCCACCACCCAACGGCCACGGGGCCCCATCGGCAAGACCACTACCGACCGCCAATCAATTAGCGGCCTGCTTGCCTGCCTGCGCTACCTACCTCCCCGCCCACCATCATGACTCCCTCCCTGCATTGCCTTACCTGTGCCGACTTCCTGTTCATGCCCTCCTCTGTCGGCAGGTTGACCTGTCGGATGACTACGTGGTTGGGTCGCTGTTTGCGGGCGGCGACTGGACGTCGCTCGTGCAGAAGATCCAGGCGCGCGACGAGAGCGGCGTGTCGGGTGACGTGAAACTGGGCAAGGAGGCGTTCCGGGACTTGATCTCCATTATGGACTGAACCGCGGTGGCTGCAGGCGGCCGCCAGAGCATGCCACGGAGTGTGGAGATGGAAGAGTGGGAGGCGTGGGGCGTGGTGGAGGAGCGGCTGGGTGTGTGGGAGGAAGCGGGGCTGGAGCCGTGGGAGGTGCGGCATGGGGACGGGGGTGGTGTCGGGGCAGGGCGGGTGGCAGGAGCAGGGGTTGAGGCGGGCGTAGACGTGGTGGTTGAGGGCGATGATGCTGTCCTCCATTTCAGGCGCTGGCAGTGGGAGGCGTAGCTAGGGTGCCCTGTGGTTCGTGCCTGTGTTGCACTGAACACAAACACGACGCTGTGACCTGGACCGTTGACGTGCAAGTGAGCACCAGGGAAGAAACAGGAAGGGCTGTTTATGCAATGCGGTGCAGCGCTGACGTGTTTGTATACCGGCTTGAGTCTACGGTATGTGGGTGCTTTGGCTGTGCGAGTACGTGCGCATGTGTATGAGCACGCGCACCAAGGGTGGTGCACGCCGTCGACAGTTTGTTATGGGTGCGGTGTTGAGCCCCTTACTCTTTTAGGGTTACACACGCACACATGCGCCGTTGCGTTACATAGCTAAATAGATGAAGGCAATTGTCCCCAGGTCCTTGTCCCCCAGACAACAACATCACACGTCCGGTGTCGAAAATTGCGCAGTTCTACAAAAGCGATCAATGACGGCAAATCCAGGCGCCGCAGCTGAGCTACGCCGCTCTTCAGCCACTGCTCCACCTCGACCCCACGAAACCCGGAAGCCGTCCGCGGCGTATTGCCCATCATACGGCAAGCCACAAGGGTCGGCACCTCGGCGGCGTCATCTACGTGATCACTGACCCCCGAGACACCTGCCACCAGCTCGGCATGCCTGGGTCACACAATAGCCTCAAGCGTGGGACTGGCACTGTTCCAGCCATCCATCCTGAAATTGCAGACAAGCCCTGCAAGAATGCTTAATCAATGAAGAAGTGAAAGGCTGATACGATAGGCAGTAACTACAAGTCGGAAGCGTGCGTGCCCCGTGCCCAGGCAGCAATACCGCAGCAACTTGCCACAGGCTCACTGCCCTCCCACGCTGTCCCCCCCATGTTCGGATGGTCCCCACGTACGATACAGGCAGGACAGGCTGGGCAGTCCTGGTTCAAGGCTTATGGCACCAAGCCAGATATTCAAACAACATGCAAGCACACCCCCCACCCGCGCACGCAATTCTAGTATGAATGCACCAAACAGTTCACACGAGCCGCAAACGTTGCAAATGGATGCGTGTCGAAGGAATCTCTGCAGCAGGTGTACGCCTCGTTTCATGTCCAAACGCAATTGCTACTGCCTTAGGGCCGAACCACTCCAGCAGTACTCGTGTTTCATACCTGGCCCCGTCATACCAGGTCTCAACGCAAGCTTGCAGCATCGGGCAGGCTGGCCGGGCAGGCTACTCGGGGATAATGTACTCGGGGATTGTGTCCTGCCGTTCAAACGTCATCACGTCACCACCAGCGGCACTAGTACCCTGTTGAGACACCCCGCTGAGCCGCCGCTGCTGGTTGCCTCCGGTGCCGCCGCCACCGCCGTCCCCGCTCGCACCGGTGCCGCGCACCATCATACCGCCAAACAAGGACGCAGTCGTCGGCGTACGCGGCGGCGCGCCGCTCGCCGTGCCCAGCCTGTGCTGCACCACCGACGCCGGCACAGCCGCCCCTGAAAGGCTGCTGCTGGGCGCGCGGTCAGCCGCCGGCGGCTGCGTTGCCGAGGTTTTGCCGGCGTCGTGGTGGTCACCCAGATGCAGCTCTTCCACATCCGGGTCGATGCCCATGTCCAAAGCGAGGCCGCCGTCCACCGCCGAAGCGGCCTTCATGGTATGCAGCTTGGCGGTGGCGCTGCGCGGCGTGCCTGGCGCGGAGCGCGGCGGCGTGCCACCAGACAAGGGGCGCACCCCGCCGGCAGCATCAGCAGGAACGGCAGCCATCTCCGAAGACAGATCCTCCACGGCGCCAAACAGCGCGTTATCGTGGAGCTTGACCGGCTGCTGCAGCTGCGCCGGCGACTGCGGTGCTTTTGCGGCGAGGCCGCTGCGTCCGCTCAGCTCCACCGTTCCGGACGGCGCCCTGCGGGCACTGCCGGCGCGGCGGCCGCTTCCCTGCTTGCTGCCGCCGCCGCTGCCGCTGTCCCGGTATCCGCTGGCGACGCTGGGTGCCTTGGCCGCGGCGAGCGCCGCTGCCATTCCGGCTGGCAGCACCAGCCGCTCGCCGTCATTGCCGTTGCCAGAAGAAGAGCCTGATGCGGCTGTGCCGCTCCTTTGGCCGCGCTGGTATAGGCCCGTGTGAACCGGGCCGCCGTCCGCTAGATCCGGGGCCTCATCGAGATTGCTCACGGTGTGCGGAAGCACCTGATCCGTGAGCGGCCCATTTTTGTCGCTGTCGAGCTCTGCGTTGTGGGTCGACCGGTCAAACATGCCCACCACTTGGGCCAACGAGGCGCGGTCGGTCTTGCCGCTGTTCGCGCCGTCGTTACCAGCGGCGCTCTTGTTGCTGTTGGAGACGAGGCCGCGCTTGAACTTGTCAACCGCGGATGCCACCACCATGACGTTGCTCAGCTGCTTTGAGGAGCGAGTCATCGCCGCAGTGAGCTCGTTCGCGGCCTTGGCGCCACGCGCCTTGGCGACGGCCGTCTTCATGATCTGCGGCGGAGCGAGGCATGGAGAAGGTGTGAGAAGGCGACTGGGGGCAGGTTCCCAGCTGGGCTGGGAAAGGTACGGGGACATTCATTCCTCACGGGATACCATCGATATCTCAGTGTCGCAGCCTTTCAATCCACTCACTGATTGGCAGAAGTCGCGATCGTCCTCGTCGCAACTCGACAGCCACTGTGCATGAGGGTTCGCAATTGGAGGGATGGGCCAGTGCGTCATGAACGGCGAGGAGTGGGAGAGGTATAGGTGAAAGAGCGGAGGTGTACATGGTCCAGATGTGGGAGGCAACGCGATTCCACCATGCGCCACCCATTCCCCCGGTCCTCGCCGCCTGCCTCACCTGCGCAAATGCGGCCTTAAACTTGTCTTGCACGAAGAAGTTGAGCTGCGTGTGGTGCTCCTCCTTGGTGTCAAAGAAGTTGTCGTACAAGACCTGAGGTGTGGGCGTCGGTTGAGTTCCATTAGGAAAGAGCACAAGTAAGTTCATGTAGGCGGAATCACGCGCCTGATTGCTTGCTTGCTAACGGCTTTGCGCGTTGCGTGTGGGTCTCAGGGTGGGGCCCGCACTGGCCGTCGGGAATGGCGCCAGTTCGCGCCCTCGAGCCGCCGTCCCCGTCTGCCCCTGCTGTGCCGATCGCACACGCACGAAATCCCGCAAGGCACTCCTCAACCCATCCACGCACCTCGATGAAGCTGTTGAAGTGATCACGCTGCTCCTCGCTGACCGACGCCAGGTAATCTGTGGTGGACAGAGCATGCGCGCGAGAGCGTCAGGATTACGCACAGACAGTCCTTCCGCTCTGGCGCCAAGTCCGTTCTTTGCCTTACAGTCAAGGGTGAGCCCAGCTTACCAATTGTTTCTGGGAAGTTGGAGAGCAGGTAGCGCCAGAAGCGGCCCACCTGCGACATGAATGTTTGAAGGGGTGTTTAAGCATGCGTGTAGCAAGGTGAATACAATCTCCCTGTGCAGCCGCCGCAAGCTGATGGCCCTGACATGCACGCATTCGAGCATGCAGCACTCGTTTCGCCGCCCCGCGCAGTACGGCAATGCACCGCTGCATCGCACACCTTTTTGAGGGACAGGTACGACACCTCGGAGGTGGGGTGCACGTAGTCGATCAGCACCATGCACAGCTTGTGCCAGTCGTCCCACTCCTCGGCCGTGCAGCGACGCAGCCAGCTGCAGTCGGGTGCGGCCACGTGCACAATTGCGGGTCAGTGCTTTGCGCGGCGGTGAAGATCAGCTGAGCCGCATGCATGGTCGTGCAAACCGCATTCCCGCCAGGCTGCATCATGCGACACCACATGGGTCCCAGCCATTACCCGCCAGGCTGCACTATGCGACACCATATGGGTTCCAGCCATTACCAACAAGACTCTGTCACTCACTTGAACAGGAAGGCGGCGCCAAACACCTGGTACATGTGTCGATAGCCGCGGACGCGCTGTCCCATCTTGTAGGCGATGGGTCGGTGCTTGCTCATCAGCCACAGCAGCACCAGCGTCTCGACCAGCCGCTGGCCCACCGAAATGGCGGCGGAGCCAAACGCTGCCAGCACCAGTGCGAGGAGCACGTACTGCATGTGAGAGTTTTGGGGAGCAGCAGGGCAGGCGGCTCAGGAGGCGGCGGGGCGCACGTGAGGCATTGCTTGGGCATGACAGCAGGTTGAGGGTAACACGTCCCGTCATATGCATGGGTTCTGCATCCGTCTGAACCGAAAACAGTTGCGTGTGTGGCGGGGCCCTGCTACTGTCGCTGAGTATGTGGTTCAATCAGGGAGTCCACAAGCAAGCCGGCAGTCTCACTCACCGAGACCACATTGACCACGGTGTTGGACACGAGCGGGTTGTAGAAGAGCAGTCCCGCCACCAGCACCGCCCCGAGGGCGCCGTCCACACCCGCCTGTGCATGAGTGGATTTTGCAACGAAGAGTGGCGCTCTGCAACGGGATAAACGCATAATGGAGCGTGTGCCGTGCGCACCCGTGCCGTTGCCAGCTACCCTGCATATCCCGCTGGCCCCTGCGCGCTCTCACGGAAGCTCAGACTGGTGCACGGCGCATGCCGGCATCAGTAATCGCATCGGCGGCACCGATGCATTGACGGTCCCACGCACGCACCTGCAGGATATGGATCTGCTTGTCCACGTAAGATGAGGTGCGGATATCCAACAGTAGCACGACGACGCACACCACCATGCACAGCACCGCCTGTAGTGCTGGGTCCAGAACAAACAGAGACACCAGCACGAACGCAGTCCTGCAGAGGGCGCGTGCACAGCAGGTGGCGGTGAGTGATGTACGGTATGGCGTAACCCGCTAACCCCGCCGCTCCCACAACCCTGCAGTACTGGCAGTAAGGTGACTGCCGTACACGTACCTCTGAAGGATGATGACGGACTCGTACCAGTAGTACTGCGCCTCGTAACGCTCGTACATCCAGCCGTACAGCAGCAGCGGCTTCTTGTCACCCAGGCAGCGTGACTTGGCCAGCGCGCGCATTGCGTGCCCGTACAGGTAAATGAAGCCGCCCCTGTCAGTTGCAGGACGGCAGTGAGGCGGTTAAGGATAGTCAGCGCGGGCCTTGGTGGGGGAAGTGTTGGCCGGAGGGGCGGTGCGTGGGGCTCAAGTTACGTACGCGCGCGGTGCGAATGCCGGATGCGCGCACAAGACACGTACGCACGATGCATGTGTGCTGCGGGCAGAATATGCACTCGCATGTAGAGAAGCAGCGGCAGCCACGGATGCCAGCAGCAGTGCAATTAACACTGCAAGTGCTGCGCCGTACTTACGAGTAGACAATGAGTCCTGTAGTGCCCAGTAGCATCAGGTTCCAGTGCTGCGGGCCAGGAAGGAACACGTGGGCATTAGGGCAGGTCCCATGACTAGCACCAGCAGTGTTGCACGCCATGCCGCTCTCCCTGTCCTGCTATCTAGCCGCAGCAGCAGTGCCCCATGTTGCCGCTTCGGTCAAATGGTCAATGCATGCACCGGGTTCATCTGCCGCACCTTGGTTGTGTAGCACATGTCGTTTGGCGACATGTACATGTACATGACGCCGTTAATTCGCTCACAACGAAACGATGACAGGCAGTACTTCAAAAGCACTAGGAAGCCGATGTTTAGGAAGTTCAGCGGCACCGCGGCGCGCTCCAGGAACGTCTCACGCAGCTCGCGAATGTCTGCAAATGCGTACGCAAGCGTGGGTGCGTGAGAGGGTGCGTGGTGATGGCACGTGGGTGCTCGGGGCTGACGTAAAGCCGCACGCAGGGAGGACGCACCCCACGCCGTCCCATCCGCCGCGCTGCCCGGCCCGCCCCGCATGGCCCTCCCTGCCAGGCCCTCCCTGCCCTCCCTCCCTCCATCCATCGGCGGTTCCTTGGCAAGGATGACCTACTTCGTTGGGCTCGGGCAAATGCCGTAACCCTCCCTCCTCCCCTCCCGCCCTCACCCCAGCTCTCTCACCTTGCGGCACGTCTAGCAGCGCCCACATGACCTGCTTCCACGGCTCCTCCTGGGACATCTTGAGACTGGCCGCCGCGCGGACGGAGCGCGTCATGCCCCACTGCAAGTACACACAAACAGCACGGGCCACGCATTCGTCACATCATAAGCGCAGGGGGAGCTAGCTATGCAGGCGGAAGGAAGTCAGTCACGATCGCGCGCGCGGCAGCAAACGCCGCCCACTGCGTGTCAGCAGGCCCGTGGGCCGGGTGAACCCTGCACGTGAGTCCAGTCAGCCACTAGTGCGTTCGCGACACGCCCTCGTGCCCGTGCACACATGCAACCCCTATGGATGAGTTTCAGGCCCATCGTGCGCGCAGGCCGCGGGGTGAACCCTGCCTACTCCATCCCTCCACCTCACACGCGCACCTGCTTGTACTTGTACATGGCATACGTGATGGCGCACCACAGCCCAACCAGCCCCGCAATCATCAGCGGCAGCAGCAGCTGCACGACCAGGTTGTTTGCGAACCCCCAGCCGTGGACAAGGCACGTGGGCTCCAGGGAGTCCACCTCGAATGAAAGGATGGAGCTGAAACTCATGACGGTGTATAGCTGCAAGGCGCATTGCATCACGGCAAGGACACATAAACACGCTATAAACACGAGGATGAGTCACTTGCATTGAGGTCAGCAAGGCGGCCCAAACGTCCTCGACCACAAAGCACCAAGCCATACCGTACATATAAAGACAGAGATGCTGCAGATATCGCAAGGGAAGCGCCAACAGCTACTCGCACCCATCGTACATGACATGTACGTACCGTCTTTGGCCAGTTCAATGAGAAGCCGACCACAATGGAAAGCATCTGGCAGAAGTTGATGATGACCTGCGGGCACGGCAGGAGCGAGGGCGGGGCACGCCAACGGGCAACATAAGGAACAGTAGCGTGCTGTTCGCGCACTGGAGGTAAGGAGTGTCGTGCCGGTTGTCGTAAACTACCGAACGACCCCAAAAGCGCCGGCCCAACAGGGCCTATTACTTGCGAGTCATTCCAACCCTGATACAGGAAGAATGGGGTTGAGGTCGTATCACGACACCGGTTACTGAACCAGATTGACAGTAGAGTGCCGCAGTGGAGCTCCAGCAGCCGGTTGCCGACACGCACCATCAGGTTCTCGACTGTACGAGCGAAGGAGACGTTGATGATAACCCACAGCAGTGCCATCACCAGCAGGTACCCAATGACCGCCGACGAGTTGCCGGGGCAAGCCACGCAGTTGCCCAAGAACCTGCGCTCGGTCGGATCGCGCGAAGGGCAGCGCAGGGGACAGGGCAAAGTTTCTGCCTCAGTCCATCAGCAGCCAGCTGGTAGGGGGCGATGGGCACGTGGCCGCGAGACAGATGGCGCGTGTTGTGCAAGGGGCCCCGTGTTACGGACGTGAGGACACATGGGGTTCCCGGCGGCAGCAAGCAAGGTGCTCCGGCACGTGCTGCGCGCACGCATGCGCCACAAACAGGCAGCAGCGTTTCAAGCCAGCTGGCCTGCTCACTCACCTGTAGTGCCCCGGGGCGCAGTAGTAGCACATGCGGCCGCGGTAACCCTTGGCGCACGTGAAGTTGCCGTCGCACACGGAGGAGGGGTTGCAGGGGTACATGGTGAAGGGCGCGGACTGCTCGGCATAGAATCCGGGGTCGGGCGAAGGTAGCGCGGTGCCGCCCGCGCAGAAGGCGTTGCTGGGGCACGCCTCACAAGGCAGCCCCGGCAGGCCTAGACGGTTGAAGTATCCAGGCTGCAGCGGGGTACAAGGCAAGGGATGTTGGTCATTAGTTGCGGAGTTTGCTTGTCCAAGTTAGTGTAAGGTGACTCAATGGTACGGACGGTGGCAAGTCAGGGCCAGGGGCCGCGATGAGCGAGTGCAGCTGAACATACACACACGCGTGCTTGTCCTTTACCACACATGCACACACACATATATGTTGTTGCTGCATCGCATTCACAGTCTTTGCTCTTGTTTTCCTTGTGCTCTCTAACACACACACACACACACACACACACACACACACACACACACACACACACACACACACACACACACACACACACACACACACACACACACCTGGCACACTGTCTTTGCGCAACGTTTTCCTTGTGCTCTTTACACACCTGGCAGGAGCAGTCGGCTTTCGTTTCGTTTTTTAACACACACACACACACACACACACACACACACACACACACACACACACCTGGCAGGAGCAGTCGGTCAGGTTGGTGGAGCCGCGCTGGAAGGTGAGGGTGTTGGTAGGGCAGGCCAGGCAGTCGGGCATGGCAGTCGTATTGCCGAAGTAATCCTGTGAGTGGGCAAGCATGGCAGCTGAGGATTAAGCACCAGCATGAAACACGTGCCGGGACGGAAGAAGAGAGGACGCCATAGAGGATTGCACGGACGATTCTTTTACAATACTTGCACATTCAATTCCCCGGGCGCACTTTGGGGCAGAGCTCGCAGTTGGTTTTTCCCGGGAACTCCTGAAATTGGCCTGCGCGTTGAAACACATGATTGCGATAAAGGTCAGTGCGGATGGCCGTCGACGCGATTAGTCAGCAACCGGACGAACCAGACGCCCATGCACGCTGCACGCCCGCCCCAAACCATGCATGAACTTGCCTGTCGGACACGCCGTGCAGGGCACGAAGGCGTCGGGGCCGCGGAACGTGCCCGGCTGGCAAACCTCAATGTACCGGTTCGTCTGCGGCAGTAGCAGGGGCCGGGTGGCCGAAAGCAGCGGCAGCACCAGGGAGGGCTTGAAGGCGAGCTTCAGGTTCTCAGTGACCTCGTACGTCTGCAGCGTGACCGGGTCGTAACCCTGGTTCTGACGGAACCTGTTAAAAGCAGGCGGGCGCAGTAGGCACAGGAGTATTGAGGCGGATAGCACACTAATTGAATGCACAGGCTGCGAGGCAAACGACTGTGCCTGGGTGAGCGAGGGGCAGCGGCGAAGTAACTGCCACCCACACACGCCACACACGCTCCCTGAGACGCACAAGCAGCTAGACCAGCACGCTGCGCGCACCCGTGCAATACGCACCTGTTGAAAGACACGACGCCGAAGACGCTGTCCATATTGGTGAGGGGCAGCGCAGCGACCAGCCGGTCGTGGCCGCGGTTATTGTTGTCGGCGCAACTGATGGCGTCCTGGGTGAAGAACAGGAGCGAAGGGTTGGCCGCTGCCGCGGCGCTGATTGTGCAGCGGCGGAAGATGTTGGCAAGGGTCGTGTGTAGCACGTAGCCGGTTGCAGAAGCGGCTGCAAGGGTGAGGCACAGGCATTGTGCGGCATGATGCCTGAGTGAGCATCCATGTATGAGCAAGAGGCGATCATGCCAGACCTCAACGGAGCCCCGATGCCCGACATGCGCTCATGTGCGTGGTGCCCGCTACCACTATATCCCCGACGCCCCCGCGGCACTCACCAGCTGCCCATTGGGTTGCTTCCTTCTGGTAGATGCTTTTGTACTTGCCAGCGTATGTGGGCGCATCTCCCCTGTTATTATCCAGTGCAGCACAAGCGAATTGTTAACGTGCATAAACGGTCGCCGGGCACTGTCTGCAGTCGGGCTCACACTCCAGGTGGTCAACGGCAGTGCGTAGGTTTGGCACCGCTCCTTCCCACGAGGTACACACCCACCAGAAGTCATCCTTGCGGGGCAGGTCCGGCGACCAATGCGCTAGCGAAGTGACTGCCACGGACAAGTCTCCCAGCGCGTCGTTCCAGTCCCTGCAAAGCGTTGCGGAAAATATGCACGCCGTGCTCAAGCCATGCGTTTCTCAACATTCACGCAACATCCCGGCACCACCGCCGTAGGTCAAGGTCATGCCCCCTAGGTTCCAAGCACACGTTCCACCTTCCGACCCCGTGATGGCACGTTTCCGTTGGGCTCAAGCACATAACCCCACCCCCAACCATCCGTGTTTTCCCCACCCTGGCTGCACAGCCCATCTGGCCTCTCCCCCCGTCCATTCCTTCGCTTCCACCCGCCACCCCACCTACCTGGCGTAAGCTCCACCCGTCATTACGATGGACTTGAGCGGCTTACGCCGCGCGTCAATAGCGCGCACCATGTCAGCGCTCTCGCTCGCCAGCCCGCACATAATGAGTGCCTCCTGGGGGGCTGCGGCGATCTGGTCCGCGAGACCCGAAATCGTGGCGTTCGTGCTGTTTGTGTACTTGAGCTCCAGCGACAACGTCAACAGCTGGGCTTTGGCTTGTGCAACAACGCCCTGCGCCACGATGTGCGGGTGGAGTTGCAAGGTGCAGGCGGGCGCTTTTGTTTCCACCATTCCCAGGGAGGCGCGTGCCCATAGGTGCTGCAGGGGTGTGCCGTATCCGCACGCGCACGCGCGCATGCGTGCCCGGCTGAGGAAAGCAGCAATCAAGGAAACGCCACCACTGTCCAGCTGCGACCACATCAGTTGTGAGACGTACCTGGCACTGCGAAGCGAGCTCCTGGACGTCCTCCCGATACACCACAGAAATTTTGTAAATGTTGTTGGACCGGTACTCTGTAGTATGTCGACACACATGCAAAATTCTTTTAATTCTTATAATGTTATAATGGTCCGGAAAAGATAAGCAGAAAAGAATGGCTGCTCGAGGGATCCTGGTCGCGGACGGTCGGGCGTTGGGCAAGCCCAAACTCCGTATTCTTGGCCCCTTATACAACCCCCCTTAAATATATCAAATCATAATCTAAAGAGTCCAGCTCGCAACAAGGGGCGCGTCGGAGAACGCGGTGGAATGAGGTGCGGGCCAAGACTGTCTCAGCCCAAACCATGCCAAATGCCTTCATGCGGCAGTGTGCTTCAACATGCCAGCCGCTACCCGGAGCGCAACGCAAGCAGCCTGAGCGCACGCAGCGCACTGAGCAGCTGCAGCCGCGCGACAAAGAGACCAAGGCCGCTTATTGGACCGACCGGCTTCAGACTACCATACTCCATAGCATGCACACGCGCTCGGGCGTACTCTCACGCTCGCATTTACCTGTGAATAGCTCCTGTGTGAACAAGGAGTTGTCCACTGCCATGCCTGCAGCACCAGAGCGGGCAACAGAATGTGGGTGAGGTACGGCCCCTGGTACGGCCCGGTGTTGTATCACGGTACTAGGGCTTGCTCGCAACGCCAGTCCTGGATATACACCCTAGGAACCGGGAACAAAGACCCCCGGCACGCAATGGCACGCCGTAATCACGCACGATGTACACATGCACGCACCAAAGACGTTCTTTTGGTCACGTGCATAGATGGTGGCTGCGCCGGCGCAGCACTGGAAGTTGAGGCGGCCCGCGGCCTGCACCGCAATGGTCTCACTCTCCGCGAACACTGGCGACGCCCCCAGCACGAACTGGACCTGGTCTGTGTTGAGCAGCTGTGACACGGCCGCGGCGTGCCCAGCCGCTGTGCTGGCGTCATCGCGGACCACCAGCTTCACGTTGTACTTATATACAGTGCCGTTTATGTCTGCGGGCACCGGGCCAGGTTAGCTTGTGCCGGGATCACCCGCGCATGGTTCCATCTCCCGACAGGTCCCTCCAGAACCCGGCACGTCACAGCTGCGTCCCAGGTCTCGTCCCTCGGGCCCCGATTGACCCCCTTGCCCTAAACCTTTCTGTGTCCATTCGATGCAAAATGGGAAACATACCTCGCATGGAAATTCCGCCTGCAGCATTCAAGGTGCTCTCCCATAGCTTGAAGCCTGCGGAGTGACGCGTGCAGGTATCACTGTTACAAAGGGGCGCCGCCGCGCCCTGCCACACTTCATAAGCGTGGCCCAATGCCTTCAACCGTCGCCATACATGGTTGGGTTGCCTGCTTGAATTATGACCCGGTGCATTACCGAGCCGTCCAGCTGGAGGCACCCCTTGATGGCAGTTGACCACACGCAGCGACACGCGGCACGCCCCCTGACTTTCGACAAGGTCGTTGGAACAGCACGCACAGCCCACAGAACCCACCATTGACCGCGTCGCTCCATTCGCTGTATGGGCCAGTAAGGCTGGCAGCCACGCCGAACTGCGCACGAGTCGGCGCAACACTCATGGCATGTTCGCCATCGCACTCCTTCAGAGAAAAGAAGACTTACCAGTAAAGTAGGCTGTGCTACTATAGTTTGGTGCAAGCTGCAGAGCGTAAGGAAAACCAGCAAGAGGCCTGGCGCGGATACCCCAAGCCCGGCCTTATTCCGCAATCCTTTCATGACTCTAGCGTTATCCTCAAGGAATTGCGTAGTTGTTGCAGACAATTTCCATCGCTTTACGCACAAGCACCGAAGTAGACAGTCAAGTCGTGGCAGCTCCCGTTCCCAGCCTCGCACAAGTAGTCGCAGCGTTGAATCTATGTGACTCGTCACAAGTAAACTGTATTAGCATTTGGGGATAATCCATGTATCGATAGGTCTTTGAGCACTTCAGAATCATTACCCCGGCGGATTCCAAAGCCTAACAACAGGTCGCACCACGGCGCCTGCACTTTGCAAGACCAAAATGGAAAACGCAAAGATGCAAATATTAAGAAAGTACAAACATAGCTGTAACACATTGGTCGCAACATAACGGGTTCGTAAGGCTCCCATGGGTGAGAACATCGGGGAAGGTGGGAACTCTTGCCCTGGTCGTCGCACTGTGCTGGGTAGTGCGATGGGACAGTGTACTGCAGCCCCGCAACTTATAGAGGGGAAAGACGCCAGGTTTGGGCCCATCACAGCGTTGGCCCCAAGGCACAAGTAGCCAAAGTTTGGGGAACGGTGCAACCCTGGATGCAACAGGCCAACTTGGCAGTGGGGCTCAGGTGTGAACGGCCTCCGAGTACCGGGGTATCCCTAGATGCGGCCGCCGCTGTATCATGTCCTGATGTTCAGTCACGCAAAGCTGCGCACGCAGACCGCAGACGTTGGCGCTGCGTAGCCCAGGGGGCCTGACCAAAAATCATTTCGTGTCTCCCGCGCTGCGTGGTCGGTGGTCCCCCTGGAGTGTCCCTCGGAGGCCCAAACTTTTCCCTTCTGACCTACCTGTTCCTGTGATGGGGCACTGGGGCAGGTCAAGCCGTCAAGGGCCCGACTTCCTCACTCTGGTTTTCGTGACGTCGTGGCCTAAGTAATACTTGACGTGCATGCTTCAACACAGCGTAACGAGCACACGTCCGTATTGCAATCCTACACGCATCACCTGTAGCGCCTCTCTGGAGTGTTACAACAGACAATCAGTGTTGAATCCAGTACAATGGCGCCATCACTGTAGCTACCACTACTACTACTACCATCGCTTCTGCCATGCTGGCAGGTTGTATCAGTACCCAATCGCAGCTTCACCCTCCGTGCCACCACTGAACCACACGTCAGCGCATAAACTGCGCTGACCCCACTCACGAAACTGCGCTTAAATTGCGGCCCATGCGGCACATGACGGCCCTGCTTTAGCGGGGCCGGGCAGGGCCCGGCGCCTGCAGTCCACACTACCATACTACCTGCATATTACGGCCAATCCCGCCGCGTGCCTCAGGCAAGCCTTGCAAGGATACACGTATTTCATGGCCACTGGTGCGCCTACGCCCGCGAGTACCAGCAATGACTCTGCTCCCAACATCCCGCCGCCCCAACCGGGCTCGCATCTTATGCAGTTGCGTGTCGCCCCCTAGCAAGCAAATGAAGAAGCCTGCGAGAGTTCTGAACCGTTATGAATGCAACTCAGTGTACAATAAATCAAGGTTCCCCAAAGGAAATGTTCTCCGCCGCCATAGTTGCGTCACAATCAAGGCCTGTATCAATTGATCTAAAATGCAGTGTTCACACAAGCGGTTCTCGAGTGCCGCGTCCATAAACGTGAAAATCCAACCTGCGTCATATCCGGATTACGGCATGTTACCCGAACCCACCAGGAACAAGTCCGCACCCGTATCACAAGTGCGCCACGCAGCAGACACGAGCACCGTACAAGCATTTGGGCATACGTTCACATCACAACAGCTGCTTGCCTGTCCTTTAATAGCAAAATAGGTATGTAAGAGCCATGCATGTTCTTGCGGCCACCGCACCGTTGTGTTCGCCCTGTCCCGCCGCACAAGGTTTCAGCTTTTCATGCTGAGCAACGACCTCAGTGGAAAGCCGTGGTGCATGCACAGCTGCCCAACAACAGTGCGAAGCAAATATTGAACCGCAGGAGCGCGCTGCCACCCAGCCTTCGCACCCTGTACCCGCCTACACGCTCTTTTCGCTGCCCATGCTGCCCTCGCCCACACTGAAGTTGCTGATGGACTTCTGCCGCCGCACGCCGCCGTTGCTGCCCAGAATGGAAATGGACGCGGGGTGGACCATTGAGTTGCTGCCGGGGCCGGCGGCGCCCGCCCCGCCCCACAGCGACATGTGTACGAACATGCGGCAGGAGGTGAAGATGGCGAGCGACAGACCAAAGACGCCAAAAACAGCAGCCTGCACGACCGAGCAAACGAATGTTTGAGTTAATGAAAGATCGAGTGCGCGAGCTGCGGGACAGCGAGCGAGCTGGGCGTGTGCGTGCGGCACGAAGCGAAGTGGGGTCAGGCGCAGACAGGCTTTGGGAAGCCACGCCGGCTGCTTTCCCCGTGCCCATTCTGCAATGCTGCCATGTCCTTTCACACCCGCTCACCGTGATCGCGACGGCCTTGAGGATGTCAACCTGTTTCTGCAGGTTATCCAACTGGTCGATCAGGTCTGGAGGAATGCCGGACAGCACCGCTGTGTAGTTGCCACCCGAGCCCGAACCGGAGCCGGTGCTGTTGCCGCCGGACGCGGCCTTGGTGGCTTGCGCGCGATTCTGCGCCAGGTTGTAGGCCTTGTAGAAATCGGCGAAGCCCTGCGCGTTGAGGTTCTCGTAGTTGCCGCCGAAGCCGCTGATCACGTTGTCGGTGCTGCCCTTGCCTATGTGTTGGAATGGGCCGTTAACATGTGGGTGTGAGTGGCTTGCAGGCGTTCGGCGGCGTACGCACGGTTAGGCAAGGGCAGGGTACGGTGCGTCTGGGCAATATTCGATCGACGTACCGCCGGACAGGGTGGAGCCGCTCTCAAACACCCAAGCCTTGGACCGGGTGTCCACCTGCAGGAGCGGCAGTGCGCGCTCCGTGGTGTACTGGCGCACCTGCGGCGAGCGAAGACACGGCACGTCAGGGCGCCACATCAGGAGCATCGAACGGGCATTGCACAACGGCGGTGGCCCAACAACACCCCTATGCAGCGCAGACCCTTGCGCGCCGGGCCGATGCCGTGGTGTTGCCACGGCTTCCATGTGTTCAGTGCAGGAGTTGAGCACCTATTTACGCACCTCGGTGGGCAGCGGCTCAAAGCCCAGGGCCTTGGCAATGGTGTTCTGGGCGAAGGTGTCGAGCATGAAGGTCAGGTATGCCACCAGCAGCGCGCCGCTGTCGCCGCGGCTGGTCAGGTCGGTGCGCACAAACATGAAGGGCCTGCACGCGCCACACAGCGAGGATGGGGGTTTGATGCAACTCCAAGTGATGCGAAGGGCTCACACTAAGGTGGCTTCATGGTATGGTATGCCGAACTCTGATGGCGGTGCAGCGCAGACTCACATGGCCACGATGGGGAAGGTGTTGGCGCCGGGCTGGTTGAGGCAAGACACCGAGGCGAAGGATAGTAGGGGCGACTTGGGCCAGGCGTCTGACTTGAAGAGAGCTGTGGCAGCAGCGGGCACGTCGCCGGTCTGCGAGGCAGCATGTAGGCAGCATCGGCGGAAGCCGTCATGCGTGTTGGAGAATGCACGGGGAAGGGTGCAAGCACACTGCGCTGCCGCCGGCTCACCTGCGAGGTGACGTAGTTACCATCCTTGTTGCGCACAGCCACCTCGATCAGGTTCACATCCAGACCGTTCGCGGCATCCATATACCCGATCGACCAGGACGTGGTGAAAACGCTGGTACTCATGTTGGCTGCGTTGGCGGTGGGCTTGAAGGTGGGGGGCCAGTTGGACAGCAGGCCGCCCGAACCCAACCGCCACGTGCCTGCATGCACACCGGTTTGCAATGAAAGCAAGGTCAGCCAGAAGCGGCAGTAAACCTTATCCGCCAGCAAGCACAGAGCATTGCAGATCGGAGCGTGGTGTGCAGTAGGGCGTGAAGAGTCGGAGGTCTGCGCTTACCCGCGCAGGCACGGTTGAGGTACTCGGTGATGACGGCTGCACACATGAGGGGTATGGAGTTGCGTTGATAATACGAGCTCGTATGAGTCCAACAGTCCAACATGCATTGACAGGGGTAGACCGCACCTACCGGTGGTCCCGCTGCTCAACTGGCGGTAGAACACGGTGATGGGCTGGTCGGGCAGGGCCACGCCGCCGTTGTCGGCTGCGATGTCGGCGTGTGACCAGCTGGTGATATCAGCCTGTGGGCATGGCAGGAAATGTCTCAGTGTGGTCCGGTTATGCGGCTCATGCGGAAGGACGACTGCAGGTGGACGGGCGGGTAATATGCCCGGCGTTGCACCGCACCTGCATGATCTTGGCGATGGTGCACGGGCTCATCTTGATCAGGCGCGAGGGTAGCGCGCTGTCGGGGATGTTGACAAAGAAGTTCATGGGCTGCGCGGGGCGACACGCACACAGGAGCACGAGGGCAGATGTCTCAGGGAACATGACGCACGAAGAAGATGAGGCCGAGGTTCCCGCTCCTTCTCATCCAAGCAACACCCCAGCGGTCTCTACTCACCGCCAGGAGAATGGGGATGTGCACGATGGGGACCTTGGCGGTGTTGGTGAGCTCGGTGAAGGTGGCGTCGGGCATGGGCGTGTCGCTCGCGCCGAAGTCCACAAGCGACTGGTACTTGTTAGCCTGTCGGCGCACCGCAAACAGGAGGTGTTTGATCAACGGGCTGTACCACAGCGCTGGAACCAGCCGCTTGAGGGCTTTCAGTAGGGCTTCAATCTACCGTAGAATACCGTCGGGGAATGCACGCGAACTTGCTCACCTTGGCGAGCACCTCGCCCTGGCCCGCGCCCGAGCCCGCGGCACGGTACACCATGTGCAGGGGCGTGGTGCTGCGCCCCTTGAGCTCCCCGAACACACGCCACATGAACAGCGACACGGCGGAGGAGCCCACGCCACGCATGACGCGCGCCGCGCCCACATCCAGCTGCTTCTTCATTGCAGCCATCTGGTGGGAGGTGACGATCGGAGGATGGGTATGTAAGCGAGATTCAGGGCATACTGTTGTATTCCTAGGCGCCGGCCATCGCCTGCACGTAGAATGCACAAAAGGCTGTCCCTAGCTAGCCGCATGCACCGCACCTACCTGCGCGGTCAGGTCTTGGTAGGTCGTGACCTCGTAGGAGGACCGGGTTGAGCTCACCACTGCATACAGGGAGGGAAAATGTCAGACACGGACCATGGGATCCCAAGTCCGGATTAAGTCACATGCGGATGCAGAGATGTGGTGCTGCGCGGCGTGTGTGCATGGTTCCGTGTGGGAAACTATACGCACCGCTCTCACGTGCTGGCGAAGTGATGACAGCCGCAACCCCAACCGCTTACCGTTCGCGCCCACGCCGTCGGTGGTGGTGTACTTGACGGCGCTGGGGTGGCTGACGAACACCGAGGAGGCCGTGATGCTGCAGGCACGTCACAGGGAATAAAGACACGCGTCAGCGCCCACGGCATCCACAGCAGATGCACGGCGGCCCCCGTCCCGACGTGCACTGCAACGGAACACTCATGGCAGCACCACGGCACACGACTTACTTGACAGCGGAGACGAGCGTCGAGCCCAGCGCGAGCAGGCCGGCGTCGTTCAGCATGCCGGTTGAGCTGCTGGTGATGGTGGATGACTGGAAGAAGGCGCACAGCGCCCGCACCAGCTCGCCGCGCTGCCCCTCCTCCAGGCCCTCTGTGGACCAGTCGCTCTTGGTGACCAGGTAGCCCACCGTGAGGATGGGCGCCACGCGGTCAGCGGACAGCGAGACGACGGTGGCGGTGGAGTAGTCACCGGACAGGGCTGTGACAACAATGTGGGAAGGGAAGGTAGGGGTGGTCGGCGGTAGCGAGTGAGGGCACACATCAGCACGCGCGGTGCAGCATTGCATGCAAGTGTGCAAGCTTGGAACATGCAGCTGCTGCCAGCTGCTGCTGCCACCGCTGGCTACTCACTGGTAGGCACGGCGGCCGCGAGCGCAACCTGCATGTTGGTCGTGTTGGTGGATCCAGTCTGCAGGTACTGTCCTGCCGTGGCGGTCTCAACAGCGAACTCGCTCACGGACGCGGCGCGGCCCACGCTGCCCATCGCGAAGCCGAAAGAGTAGCCGGTGGATTGCAGGGACGCGATCATGTTGGACCCGACAGCAACCGCGTCAGCGCGCACGCCGGTGTAGGTCACGGGAACGGAGGGGCAGGCCTTGGCCAGCCACCCCAGCACCGCCAGTGTGGAGCCGGAAGTCGCGGTGTCCATCAGCACAGTGATCTTGTACGAGTCCGTGCCGGTCTGTCCAGCAGGGGGACAAGGGGACAGTGCGTGTCTCGAGTCATCCAGGCGCGTGAAGTTTTGGGGTAGTATGACAACCTCGGGTTGAAGAGAGGGGCAAAATTCAAGGGCGGATGCGGTTGGAAAGGCGGGTCTAAGGGCATGCGGACGTGTGTAGGTTTGGGGTAGGCAGAGCGCGTCGGGATTTGCGTAGGGTGGGGAAGCACTACCTCGCTCGTGGCGTTTCTCCGCATTATTCCAGTACCTACTAGAGCTAATCAGTACAACATATGCTTCCCAGTCAACGCACCTTGACGAAGCCCGGGTTCTTGTCCAGAAAGTCTGGGTGTGTCCACTCTTGGACGTCCTGCGGGGCACAATCAGAGGTGCGGAAACAGAGCAACACGACTGTCAAGGTCGCAATAATGTAGCTGGGTAACCAAGTTCAGCAATCGCGGCAACGCCCAGCATAACAGCCACCACGCCTGCAATCCTGAGCTCACCCCCGTCAGAATGCGCGCCGCCAGACAGGCGGTGATGTTGAGTGGCGTCACTCGGTTGCCGGGCACGTTGTAGAACAGGCCGTACGAGTTGACGTACACCGGGAAGTGGACGGAGCTGCCCACCACCGCCGCATTGCCGCTGAAGCTGTGGGTCAGAGAAGTTCAACGAGCTTAGTACCAGGCCCAAGCAAACATGCAAAGCCTAATGCAGGTGGTTGGCCGGAAGGCCGACGATGTCACAATATGACATGCCGGGATGTCGGGCATAGCATGCACCCACCCCCGGAGAACACGTACCTGGCCCGTTGCGCGGAGCTGAGCGGCTGCTCCGTCATGGCGAACTAGGGAATGGACAGGGTATGCAACGGCGAACTACTCAGCGGGTCCATCTGGAGCAAGTGCACGCAGGCACGATCCAAAGCCACACAACTCGTGCACATCCCAGCGGCGGTAGAACAGGTGCGCCCCCCACCCCCCACCTGCAGCTTGCTGGGGCTCGCTGCGGTCTGTGCAGCCACATCCGCGGAGATGCTGGCATCCGCCGCAACAGACGTGGTGACGCGGTAGGTGATGCGTGCCGGAACGCCCAGGCGGGTCTCAAAGACCTTGAGGAACTGAGGAGAAGTAAAGCGTATTGATGCAAAAGATCTCAGTACGCCTAGACCGTGGTGGCCAGCGCCTCAGCAAAGCCCCTGTTAGTCCTAGAGTTCGCCCACCCCGTACGTGTTGACCTGTCATACTCGGGAAACGGCTGCCGGCGAACTTACGCGAAGCATTGAGGCACCGGTTTCAGCGGGGCCCTCGCCACTCAAGGTGAGGACACCCGAGGTCCCGTACTGCGCCGCGCTCCGCCCGGCCCATAGCAGGGCCACAAGCGCGAAGAGGGAGATAGCCCTCATTACGCTGTGCAGTTAGAATACCCGCTGCCTGGAGCCGGCTGTGGGAATGTTGCTGAAGCCGAATGTCGAGCGATGTTAACGAAAATGGAGCGGTTCTGTTTCAGTCGCGGACCCTATAGATATGCGTGCGACGAGTCCAGTTGTATGCAAGCTCGATGAGCCACCGGTAAAGCAACACAGGTTTGCGGGTGGTGATAACAAGTTGTGCGGGCAAATGGCTCACGTCTACTGCGGCTCGAGTGTGTTGTTTGAAGTATGAAACTATAAGGATTTTTCGCGCGGCCTGACAAAGGCTTCGGTATCATGAGGAATCATAATGGAACTTCTCACCAATTTGCGGGCGCCATCGACGAAAGGTGCCAATGGTGATCCGCTGCACTAGCCGTTGCTTAAACTTTCACAATTGTTTACTACTGTAAATACCGCAGCACTACGCCGCGCGAGCCCGTCAACCTGCCTTGGGCAGCCGAGCAAGCCAGTCGCGTTCCAGAGCGCGCACTGATGCGGGCGGACTTAAGTGTGCTGTATGCAGTGAAGTGGACGAGAGATGTTGCGTACTTAGCTGCTCACTTTCCGGGTGTGCGAGCATAAATCTACGGGCCGTCCTAACTAGAGTGAGACTCGGGCCGCGGTGTCCCCGACCCAGGACCTTCCCATTATCATCCGTTAGCATTCTAGGTCTCTGAAGTGGGACCTGGGCACTAAATTGAGTCAGAGCCCAACTCAACATTCTAAATATCGCCTTCGTCAAGCCTCGACAAATTAAGCCAGCCGCTATCATTCTACCATCTGATTGTATACTCAAGTTGACGGCAACAGACAAGTTGACGGCATCAGATCGAAAACACTGCAGGATGTTGGCTTTGGTCAATTTCGCGACTTGAGCCCCGACCAGCGTATCTTAGACTTTCGCCAAGCGATGCAGGCCAATAATAGTGTTAGATATGAACTTACGAAAAGGCGGTGTCTAAATCCTGCGGTAGGATTTGCTCGCGGGCAACAAGTGCAGGCTCCTGTGCGTGCGGGTTTGGCTGGGGTGAAAACCCCCTGGCAGATTGCCATCGTGCCATCAGTGAGTGATGGCATCCTTGGCGTGGCGGCATAGACGTAGCGGCATCCTTGAAGGACCATTGCCCAAGGGGTTTTGGGGCCGTCGAGTGGGCGCCCTCACGTGAGCTCTTTGAAAGCATGCCACAGACGCACCAGATTAGACAAATCCCCTGGGGGTGAAGTCTAGCTTGTGCGCAGCCTGTATCTGCGTGCGCAGGGCCCATCTTGACCCCGCCACCACTTGGTGCTAAACGGCGAAAAGCAGGGGCAAGGCTTTACAAAAATTCAAGAGCCGAGAGTTTTAACCCTGCAGACCCATTGGTCATCCAAGAGGTTCCCCACCACGGGTGGTGTCTTTCCTCATCACCCCAAGCCCTAACTTACTGGGCAGGCAGCAGTTTGCGCTTGTTGCGGCACCGAATGCAGGGAGCACGCCTTCGTAAACAAGAAGATCCTGCGGCAGTCACGAGCACCGCCTCAACACCGTACCGCACTGACGAAACACGCGGGGGCGGGGGGCGGGAGTCCAGTTTCCGTACAGTGAGAACTATGAGCTGTCCAATTGTATTTTAGGTACAAGTGCAAAGCTGGATTGGCCTCCTCCAATGGCCGGTCCACTCCTCTCGATCCCATCAAACCCTCCTCCATTGCTGACGTCGCCACCCAACGACGCGCCAGACATAGCCTATCCGCATCACAACAGTTGCTCCCTGCTAATTTTACTCAAATTCTTCGTATCCACGGGTGTGTGGTTTTGACCCACGGGCCCCAAACTCGGTCGGGGAACGCACGAAATGCCGGCCCTGTGGCACGGCATGTCCGACTAGTGCAATGAACAATAAGGACCCAGCTCCCTGGCTTGGCGCCCGGGGCCGTTTGGCGCTGCTGCGGCTCCTGCTGCTGACTGCCCTCGCCTCAGCGCGAGTAGCTTGCGCGGCGTCCTCCCTCCGCAGAGCCGGCGCCGCAAATAATGGCGTTGCGTATGTTGTGGCCTCTGCAAGCGGCGCCGCCGACGCAGCAGCACCGGCACAGGCCCCTCGCAACGAGCTGATGTCCTGGTGGCTCGGGCGCCTGCCGCTTCCGTCGCAGCCTTTGTTTACAAACTGGTGGGCAGGCTTCTGGCTTAAAGCACAGCTACTGCAAGCTATGCAGCGTAATCCGGAGGCGCTGGCAGCGGGGGGGGAGCTGGTACCAACTACGGCACGATCCACGGCCCCAGCAACGACTGCTGTGCAGACACCCGCGCAGCTCTGGCCCTGGCACGCCCAGCCGCGGCGTATGCCATTGCCACTGACATCGCCGCTCCCCAGCGATCTCGACATTGACAGTGCTGTTGTCTCAAAACCGGCGGCTTTGGGGCTGGATAGCGAAGGGGGCGACGGCGGCGCTGCTGCTGATGCTGCTGCGGGGCGTGCCGTGCCAGCTGTGGGGACACACGTGCCCCGACCCACATCAACGGACGACGCTCAGCCCGAGGCGCAGCAGCCCACAGCAGTGCCCGGGCGTCAGCCATGTGGCATCGCTGCCACCAACGACGAGCCAACAGTCTCAGACGCCAATATTCTAGACGCTGCCGCACTCCTGGAGGCGGCTTGTAGGGACCGTCAGGGGACCAGCAGCAGGCCCAGCCAGCAGGGTGGTGGGGGGGATGACGTGGCAGCGGCGGCGCAGCCGGGCCGCCGCCGCGCGCAGGGGCGCGGTGTCCTGCAGTCGGCGGCCCTGCCTCCTCTGTCTGATCTGCTGGGTGAGTGCGCGTGTGCTGTGTGGGTGGGGGACTGGGTGATAGCGCGGCGCGGCGCTGTAGATGCCAATTGTGCCGCCCATGAGGGCTTGTCTGCAGCCTGCTGCATGCTGCACATCACCGCTTTTCAGGCAGGCCTGCTTGATCGTTGCTCGATCGCTGCTCCGCTGCTTGCTGCGGCAATGCAATTTATTCATTTATGCGGACCTGCTTGCTCTGCGGTGCCTTGCGTCATGCACACCCGACACCGTCAGCGCTTACATCGCAGCACGTGCCGCATGCAGGCAAGGGCGGCAGCGTCGGTGGCCCTCAGCTTTCCGGTGGCGCACCGCCCATTCGCCTGTCGGACATATTGGGCGGCGGCGGCGGCGGAGGGGGCGGCGGCCCCGGCCCCGGCCCCGAAACAAACCCTGGCCCCAGCGGCTGGCCCCCGCCTGGAGCCAGCACCAACCCCAGCATAGGGCGGCGTGTCGCCGCCTACGACGGCCATGTGGGTGCCGCTGCTGCTGCTGCTGCTACTGCCGCCATTAGTGGTGATGCTACAGTCGCAGCCGGCCTCAGGAGCGGGTCGGCAGGGGCTGCCCAGCGGCAGGGCAACCGAAGGCTCCTGCTCGGTCGGCTCTTGCGCGATCCCAGCAATGGGGGCAGCGCCGGCGGTGGTGGCGGCTGGCACTCAGAGCGGGCTGCCAATGCCGTGATGGAAGCCGCGGCATCAGTCTTTGCGGCAGCCGCGAGTGCTACAGCCTCACAAGACGCGGCAGCGCAACAGCACACGCTCGCGCGTGAAACCGCCGGCAGGCAACAGCCGGCCGCCGCCGCTGCCACAGGGGCCGTGGTCACTGGCGAGTCGCCGCTCCCAGCTGCTGCGCATCAGCTGCTTCAGAGCAAGGCCACAGCCGCAGTGGTTGCGGGCATCGCCAGTGGCAGCCTGCACCTTCTGGCCCGCCGGCTGTGGCGGCTGCAGCGGGCGGTGGCGGGAGCTGCTGCGGCGGCGGCGGTGCCCCAGGGCGATGACGCCGCGAGGCTCGCTGCCGCACCTCTGAAGACAGCACACGACGCGGTTGGACAGCAGGCCTCGACGCCTGCGGGTGCCCGAGTGTTCGTCTTGAGCGGGGGCGCCGGCGATGACGCGGAGTTGCTCAATATCGGCAGCAAGAGCAGTGGCACCAGCACCAGCAGTAGCAGTACCCCCGGCAGCAATGGCCATGGCGCTCGCCGGGGCGGCAGCATCACCGTTCCAGACGGCGACGACAGCACCGCGGCTGCACCGCGCAGGCCACCGCCGCGGCAGCTGCTGCAGCAACAGCCGCCGGGGCTGCCGCCCAGCATCACGCCACTGCCGGCCCCGCCACCACTGCCGTCCGGCGTCAGCCTGGATGGGCTGCTGGCCGCGCTGCCGCCCACAGGCGTCAAGCTCTCTGACATCGCCGGGCCGCTTGGCATTGACCTGGGAACGCTGGGCAGCATCCCACTGCCGCCGTTGCCGTCCCCGCCAGGCAGGCCGGCGCCAGCGCCCACGCCCAAGCCAGCTGGCGGCGGCGGTGTGTCGGCCCCAAAGATTTCACTTGAGATCATCGTGGGTAGCCCTGGAGGTGGTGGAAACGGCGGAGGCGGAGGCAGTTCGCCCGCCGGCCCGCCTGGCGGCAAGATCAACAACAGCCGCAACAGCGGCGGCAGTAGCAGTAGCATTGGCAATGATGCCTCGGCCACCCTAAAGCTCACGGACCTTTTCGGCAGCCCGCCGCCACGCCAGGGATAGATCGCAGGGCTAGCGGGCCACTGGCAAGCTTTGTGGATAGCATGCGAGGGCAGGCCGGCAGAGAGCGAGCGAGCAGTCTGAGGTTGACTGGCCCAGTCGCGGTTCCATGTGCAGTAGATCCGGGTGTGCTTGGTAGGTTCCACGGGCTGCTGCATCTGTATGATAAGGGTATGCGACGGCTCATGACTTAGGCGGAGCACTACAGTCATCATAAGTTGGGCCGGCCGCTTAAAAGGGCCGCCCAGTGCGTTCGCGTAGTGGTGCTGCCGGTGCTGTTTGCGTGAAGGAGGGATGTGTTGCTATGCTTGGACTGGTTGCTGTGGCGGCGGCGGACATTTGCGCGATTGGCATTACCGAACCAGTGAACGGAGTGGAGCCGTTACCCGTAAGCGTGTCTGCGACACTGTATAGCCCGCCCGCGCCAGCAGACTGTCACTGCCCAGCCGACCGGGCGAGGGCATCCGAGGCGAGGGCATCCGGGGCTCTCGCGCACTTGCCACGTTCCCACACGAAGCAACAACGGTGTTCGGTCTACGCCGCCTAGGACAGGCGACACCCGGAACGGGCTAGCGCTGGACAAACTGTCTGACAGCTCCTCACATCACGGACCTAGGCCGGACGCCGTGTATGTTCGAATCCCCGTGCAGCGCCTACACCGCAACCACAGTCGCAACCAGAGGAACCGAGCCACATGAGCGGGCCACGGCACCCGCCTACAGCACCTTGCATGGACGAACAGAACAGCTCCCTAAAGTCCGCGCAACGATTCATTGCAACCGTCAGTGCAACCGAGCCATCGATATCGAGCGTCGCACCAGCGGTCCCTGCGGTGGGCCGTCAAGTGCGTGGGTCGGATTGGATAAAAGTCAAGCTTTAAAGCTAGCTGTCATCTGCCCACTCTGCACGCGACTAGCTAATGTACATATCGAGAGGATTCACAATAGATGAAATTTGCCGGCTCTCATAGCCCACGTCTCTGTCACGCACCAACCGCTGGCAGTCCCACAACACCCGTCAACACCCAACCTGAACCCGTGCATATCGCGATAGACATGCAACCATGCCTGCATGCTGTTGCTCCATTACGCAATTTCAGTTCATCTTCGTCAATACAAGCCTGACGAAATTACTCTTTCAGCTTGCACGCTCAGCTCTCCAGCACCCGTGTGAGTTTGATTACAGGCCACGGACCCTCACAACTCGTCGGCTTCCGCTCCAAGAATCAACATGTCTGCGCCCTGCCTGATACTCTGATAGCGGCTGGGCTGGACGCCGTCTACGCTCCGCTTCTGCAGCGATCATCGCATCTCAGACCATGTGCTCTCAGCAAGTGCGCTAACAAGACAACATGCTGTCAACCCCATGCCCGGGCGCGCGCATCCGCCGTGCTGCCAACATCGCCGCCCCGGCTAAGACCGGCGCCTGCACCCAAGGCTGCTCCTGTGGAGGTCAGCTGCTTGGACAGCCGCAGCTGCATCTGGCTGGCGGTGGCAGCGCGCCAGCTGGACTGGGCAAGGTCCTGCAGAGGGACAGAGGGAGGGCCGCACGACTGCACGTTGAAGGCCAAGCCCCTGCTCGACACAGCGCACCGCGACGGGGCTTCCCAGCTTGACGTGCCTCGACAAACGTTTACACATGCCCGGCGGGCCCACACAGGTCACCCACGTCCCCAGCATGCGCAGCCATGGTTCCCACCGTAACGTCTACCAGGCCCTGGCCAGCGCGCGCATAACTCCGGGCGTACCTCCTTGTCGTGTGGCCGCATCGCCAGCGACGTCCGGCTCCTCGGCGGCGCCGCACGAGCCTCCGCCCCAGATGCCGTGACGCCCGTGTGCGCCCCCAGCCGGCTTACAGGCCGACTGCCAGCAGCCCCGCTGTAGCTCATTCCCAGAACGCTTGTCGGGCGGCTGGGCAACGAGCCCGTGCCGCTGAAGCTGCTACAGCCGACGGTGCTGAAGCCTGTAACGCTCGCAGGCCGGCTGCTGGTCACGCTGGTAGTAGCAGGGGTGGCGCCGGCGCCGCCGGCTGCAGCGGCATGTGCGCCGTACACGCTTAGGCCGGTGGTGCTCGTGGGCCGAATGCTACTGCCAGCGCTAGCGCTGATGCCGTTGGTGCTAGGGCTGGTGGTGATGGTGGCTGCGGTGGCGTGGGTGAAATTAATGACCACGCCGCCAGCGCCACGCTGCCCCATGGGCGTGGACGATGTGCCGGCAGCGACAGACGCAGGCGCGGAAGCTGTCGCAGAGGGCGCGGCCGGGGCAGCCGTGGCGGCTGACACCGGCATGGCGGTTGCCGCGGCCGAGCTGGCGGATGTGGTGCTACTGGTGGCGCGGGCAGCAGTTGCTGCCGGCCCGGCAGTCGGTGCGCCTGCCGTTGCGGCTGTCCCTCCTGCTGCCGCGGCTGTGGCGGCGGTTGCGGTAGCGGTAGCGGTTTGGGCACTGCTTACGGCTGACGTGGATGAGGCAATGACCATCATGTGTGGGCTCGACACAGCCCGGCTTGGCAGCGGCAGCGGCACAGAGGCGCGGCTGCTGACTGCCACCGGGTCCGGCGAGGGCGCAGCGCAGCCGCCAAGCGTCGGCACCAGGCCAGTCCCCGTCGCCGGCCTGCTGTCGCCACTGGCTGTGCCGCTGGGCCGCCACTGCGCTCTCGACAGGGACAACAGCGGCGTGTCACTGCGCCGCCCGGTGGCGGTGGCGGTGGCGGTCCGCGCAGCGGCTCCTGCCGTGGCTGCAGCTGCCGTCGCTAGCGAGTCGGGCATGGGACTGCGATCACGCCACGCGCTGGTCACCTCTGCCGGCCAGGGTCCTTCCAGCGGCTCGGCAGGAGCCGGCGCGAGAGCAGTAGGGGCAGCGGCGCCGCCTGTGCTCGGCGAAGTTGCCGTAGCGGTAATGGTAGCGGTAGCGGCTGCTACACCACTTGCCCCCATCATCAGTCGTGCCACTTCCGCGTCCGCCTCCTCCTCATCCGCAACGCCTTGGCTAGGCAGCAGCTCTACGGCTGACGCGCTTCCTGCACCGCCGAAGCCGCCATCAGACACCAGCTGCTGTTGCTGCAGTTGGGCTGCCTGGACCGGACTGGCCCGCTCACATGAGCTGCGGCTCCAGGATGAAGACAAAGACGCGGTGCCGCTGGCGCGCGCCGGCAGTGCCTGCGCCTGCACCGTCGAAAGAGGGGCGGACGTGACGAAGCCAATATGCGTGTTGCTGCGGGCGGCGCCGAGCGGCACGCCCCCAGCTGGCGCCGGGTCCCTTGTAAGCCCACAGGCTGCTGCGCACGACGCCACCGCGCACGAGCTGGTTCGTAGCATGGTGCTGGTCGGCCGCAGCGCTTTATTGCTGCTGCCGTAGGCCGTGGCGCCGCCGCCTGCGGCGGCACTGCCGCAGTCGCTGCTGAAGCATGCAGCACTGCGTGGCGGCGCGGGTGCTGGCGGCAAGCCAAGAATGGACGGCGGCAGCACGCCTGACGCCGCTGCCTCCTGCTGCGCTGAGGAAATCACCGCAGCAGTGGCTCCGAGACCCTCCGCCACCGCCGCCAGTCGCGCCACTGACGCGGCACCAGCCCCAGCACCGCCACTGAGGCTGCTGCCAGTGCCGCTGCTGCCGCGTCCGCCCGCCATCGCCTGAGGGCCCGGCGAAGAGACGCGCGAGCCACAGTGGTGCGGATGCACGGCCGGCGCCGCTAGAGGCGTGGGGCCGACAGCACTCGCGCGGGTGCGTGTGTAAGAAATCCACTCTGCGGAGGCTGCATCGTTAGGCCCACCTCCGCCTCCTAAGCTGCCATTGGTCGACACGCCAGAAAGAGCGGCGACAGCGGCTGCGGCTGCTGTCTCAGCCGCAATCGAGAGCGAATCGTGCGGCGCACTGGAGAGGGCCTGCAGAGACGTGACCGGGAAGTTGCAGGGGCGATGTTGAAGAAAGGACAACCCATGCAAGGGAGGCAAAACGACAGCTGCGCGGGAGCCCTTTGAAAGATCGCAGCTTACTCTTGTATTCCCGGCGCCGGCGCCATCATCCCCAGCGGGTGTGCCGGCACGTGACCAGCGCCCGCCCGGCCATCCCGCTGTCGGCTCGCCACCCGCGCCCATGCCCGCGCCCATGCCGCTCCCAGTGGCGGTGGCGGAGGCGGAGCTGCGGGCGCCCGGTATCCCTCCCGGCAGTGTGCTCATGCCGCTGAGGCTGCTGCTGCAGGCCGCCCGCACCGCCGCCTTGCGCTCGGACAGCAGCGTCGCAGCGTCGCGCGCCACCGCCGCGGCGCCGCCAAAGCTGCTATTGACGGCAGCGGTGCCGCTGCTGACAACCATGCTGCCGGATGCCAACGGCCAAATGCCGGCGACGGCGCCGCCAGCGCCAGCGCCGTCGCTTCGCGCCGTGCCGGCGGGCGACGGCGAGGCGCTACAGTCAGTGTACGGCGCGCGGCCGCGGCCGAGCGAGCCGTAAACGTTGCTGGTGCCGCTGTCGTCGTACGGCAGCACGAGGCCGGGGTCGTCCTCGCCCGACAGATCACGGCGCAGGCTCAGCGGCATGTGCGCCGCCGGGGACGACAGATCCGAGCCCTCGGCCGCGGCGGCGGCGGCTCCTGCCGCCCGGTCAAGGGAGCTGGGTGGCCGCCGCTGCTGGAGCACCGCCTCTAATACTTCAGACATGTGGCCCATGTGCGCGCCGGCGCCGCCACCAGCACCGGCACCGTCGTGACTGTACCCGTCCCCGAAGCTCAGGCGCCCCATCTGACCCTGACCCTGACCCTGCCCATGCGTGTGCGGGTGCACGTAAGCAGCGTGCCGTCCGGGTGCGGGGCTGCCGCTGCGGCTGCTGCTGCCGCCGCCCAGGCTCATGCTGATGCCCAAGGCGCCATCCGCGCGGCCGGAGCCCACCGCAGTCTCCACAAATGCGTTCAGCTCGCTGGGCGTTGCCAAGATGGGAAGGAGTACAGCGTTGTACGACGGCGGCGGTGGCGCAGCCGCAGTGTAGTACGGCACGGACGGAATGGGCGAGCTGGTGGGTACGGTGCCGTACGCGCCATCGCCGGCACCAAAAGAGCCCTGGGTAAGGGGCGCAAACTGGCCGCGCGGGGAGTCAGGCGGCGAGAGGCTGGAGTTGCTGCCGAGAACAGTGGTGGCTGTGGCGGCGGCGGCAGTGCGGCTGGCGGGGCGGGACAGGTTCGCAAAGCGGCTGTGGCTTGCGCCCGGCTGGGCCGTGTGTGGCGCCTGACTGTGGTTCTGATGGTCACCGTGGCCGTGGCCCTGCGCTGCCGGTTGGCGGTGGTGCGGGTGCGGGTTGCTAACGCCGTGCGGGCTCGGCGCAAGTGCATGGGCGTTGCCGGATGGGTGTGGGTGTGGGTGCTGCTGGCCAGGGCCGGGCGAGCCCACCCGGCTTCCTGCCGCTGCGTGTGACGGCCCCTGCGACAGCCCCAGCCCTAGGCCCACCGCAGTGGCGGAGGCGGCGGCAGCGTTGGCTGCGCGCTCCAGCGGTGTGGCGCCAGATGCCCGCAGCTCCTCCGCCATGAGGCCCACAGTGCTGATGGCCCGCCGCGGCGCGCGCTGGTGGTTGCGCGACGCCGCCGTGTGCGCCGCCGCGACACGCGGCCGCGGCGGCAGCACCGCCCCCGACCCAGTTGAGGGCAGTGTCTCCATCGAGGACGAGGCTGCACCCAGGCCGCCGCGCCCGGTGGCAAAGGCGGCGGCGCCGGCTGTCGCACCGCCCCAAGCGCCGGAGGCGTCGGCGGGCAGCAGCGTGCCGTGCTCACTGCCACCCTCGCTGTTGAGGCCGTCGAGGCCGTAGCCCTGGCCGGTGCCGGCGCCGCGGCGCGGCTCGGTCAACTGCGGCGAGGCAGACCGCTGCGACGGTGTCGGCCCCAGCGCCGCCATCATGCCCAGAGGCAGGCCCGGCACGCCGCCGCCGCTAGCCGCGGTGCCGCTCGACGTTGCAGACCGCGACGCGAGGGCCTGCGGCCCCGCCGCCGCCGCCCAACCCCAGCCCGAGCCGCCGTCAACAGGCGTCACCGACCGGCTCCCTGCCAGCGCCGCCGCCGCCATGCCGCCGGAACCGGGGGCGCTGCCCGCTGGGTATGCCGCCCACGCGCCCGCCCCAGGCACGGCACTGCCGGAGGCGCCTGCATAGGCACCCAGCGACAGCAGCGGCTGTGCCAGCCCACCAGGCGGCGGCAGCGGTGGAGCCGTGGGGTCCGGGCAAACGCCGCCGGACAAGCCTGCGGGGCCTCCCCACGACCCGTGCAACTGCTGGCGCTGGTGCTGGTGCTGATGCAGGTGCTGCAACCCCGGGTGGAAGTCCAGGCTACTGCCGCGACCGGTGGGGGCGGTGGTGGGTGGGGGCACCGGGTGTAGTCCGCGCCGCGCCAGCTCAGGGCCTAGCGATCCGGTGCGCAGCTTGTCCTGCATACCAGAGCGAAGAGGCAGCAACCTGTTAGCAGCTGCGCCACGAGGCAAGTAACGACGTCGAGAGCTCGTGATGCAATCAAGTTCCGTCAAGGTCACACCCGGTGGTAGGTTGTGGTATGGCGCTGGCGCCCCGAAGCAACTTGGGTGGCACATGCGTTCGCCTCGCTCCCCCTCGTTTGGCGGTTTGCGCGCGGAGTCCAACCACACGCACCTTCACTCCCGTCCAGCGCTCGTCCGCCTTATCGCGCCGCCGCCGGTTGGCCTCCATCTCTTGCAGTAGCGCGTGGGTCAGCTGCGTGCGCGGCGTGGCGCTGGACGCGTCGCCCACCTGTGCGGGCGGGCGTGTGGGCAGAGTGGGCGAGGTGGGGCGCGTGAGTCAGGCCTAGGGAAGAAGGGCGCAGCCCCGCACGAAATTTCCCTGCACTTTCCATAGCCGCAGCCGCAGCCCTCAGGCCATTGCAGCAGCTCCTCCACGAACCCATAGCTAGGGCTCCATCTGCCGCCCGCTCGCTGACGCACCCACCTCTGTGCGCATGAGGTGCTCCAGCGTCAGGCTGGTTGCCTCCGCCGCCTGCTGCATGGTGGCCAGCTCGCGGCCCAGCAGCTGGGGGTCGGTGGCGATGTCCGCCCACTGGTTGCGGCCAGCGCCCTCCTGCAGGCGGGGGCACACGGCAGGCGCACGGTTAACAGGTGCAGCGCGGAGAACAGCCGCAAGCGCGAGCGCATCTTACGTATCTTTGCATGCACACAAGTCGGTTTTTGTGTCCCAGTACCAATGCATCCGCCAGTTCCCAGGTAGAAGTGGGTAGAATTAGATTGGATGCCAGGACCCTCAAGAATGGCTACGCAGCCCCTACGACCTGTGTGTGCGTACCAAGCAAATCCCCGCATCCGCACTCGTGCCCGCACCTGCATGACGTCCCCCAACAGCTTGTCTCGCTTCAGCTTGCCGATCATGACTCCGAAATTTATGGCCAGGCCGCTGGGCAGCAGGTACTCGCCGGACAGCAGGCTCTTGCCTGCAGCGAACTCCTCCGTCATGAACACCTGGGAGGTGACGGCGGCGGTGGAGGCGGAGGTGGGATTGCAGATACCAGCCCAACCTAAACCGAACCCAATGCAAAAGAGCGAGGAGGAGAGCGTGGTTGACAACGGAGTGGCACTCGATAGTAGTCCCCATCCCCGAAATGCACCGAGTTCCCAGCTTCCCGGGGGTGGAGTCAGGAGCACAGGTGGCGATTGGGCAGGCCCAGGAGCAGGTGTTGCGGGGAACGGCTGGCAAACGCGGCAGCAGCAGCGGCGAAATCTCTCAGAATCCGCCCTGCCACAGTAACTCCTGTAACCCGAACCCAACAGCCACTAGCAGCACAACGTGCACCGGGTGGTGCTGCCGTTCACCCAGCTCGTTCACACACACGCACACAGACCCGCACCTCGAACTCATCCCAGCCGATGACTCCGTCCTGGTTCATGTCCATGAGATTGATCATCTCCGTGATGGTGTCGTCGTTGCAGGGGATCTGGGCGGCCTGTGGGCGCACGCCACAGGTAGGTAGGCATGAACGCAAGAGCCCTCGTCAGTACAGAGACCAGGTGCATTTCGCCAGGGCAGGTTCACACGCCCGCCTTTGGCATGCCACCTGCCCAGTGCTAGCCCCTGCCGGGGTATCACTGCTGCCCAGGTGTCTCGCCGTTGCCGCCGCAAGGCGTGTGCCCGGCCCCAGCCTAAGTGCATGTCGCTAGGGCCAGGATTGGCCCTCGCCAGGCAGCCACGTCAGCGGTTTGAGCGGCCCTCCTCCCGTCCGCCCCCCTAGCCCCTCGTCGCTCCGCACCGCCCCGCCTCTCACGCACCTTGAGTGCTGCCAGCAGCTCGTGGTGCTCCAGTGTGCGGCTGCCGTCGTCATCCACAAGGTCAAACCACTCCGCACTGCATGCCGGGGGCCGAAGCAACAAGCAGCAGTAGCAGCAGCCGGGCCATGAGGCCACAACGGCAGAGTTAAGGCCCAATGGCTCATGTCGGATGGGCGTGGTCACATTGAGTATGCGTAGCTCAAGCCGGGTTACGGCATTCGGTGCCACGCCGCTGCCTTCAGCCCTCCGCCAGCGGTTGCGTCGCCGCGCTATTCCCCCCTCGCCGGCCTGTACCGCGCCGCGCTGTGCCGTGCCCATCGCCGCACTCACATGACGCGTGTCACTGCCGGATGGAGCTTGTCCGCTTTCACGACATATCCATGTGAGTGCAGCCACGACTTGACGTGGGAGGTCTGCACGCTGCGGCCCACCTTGGCCTGCAGGGTAGTATGGGCAGGCAGGGTAGTATAGGCAGCAGGTAGTATGGGCAGGCAGCTGGAGCGAACCAGAGTGGACGTGAGCACTGTGCTTGCGCTCAAACTATTTCCTGTACTGTGAAACCCTCAGGGGCCATGCCGGGCACCTGGGCTGAGGCGACGCGAGCCCCTAACCCACCCCCTCACTGAAATGCTTAAACCCCCTGCGCCCGCGGCCGCGCCGCACGTGTTTCGGCGTGACCTCCGAGCCGGCCCCGCGCGTTCGCTCCGGTGGCAAACAGTTTTGACAATGAAGTATGCCTTCAGGTTATGTGTGCTGACTGCGCGCTGCCGCGTCCCCGAGGCCGACATAAAACGACATGCCTTCGCCGCTTAACCTTGCACGCCTTCCCCTGACGCCTAACCTTGGTGTTACCATCCAGCCTGGAAAGTCGCGCCAGTCGAAGGACAGGCTTTTTGTGCACTGGGCGCTGGTAGTCCGGTGCAGGGCTTGCGCTCCGTAGAGCATTTTGAGCCCGCAGCTCCTGTCGCTGGTTGTACTCCCTTAAGCGCTCAAAATCCAGCGATGGCAGTGGCAAGCCCTTTCCCGGCAGCAACTCGAGCGACCGAGGCGTCGCGCCAGACGCCGCGTCGTCTGCTTCCCAATCCATTTGCCACCACTAGCTCCTAAGATTCATGCTTTCGAGCGCAGCGCACAACCTAGCGCGGCTGAGGCTCGGGACGTTTCAAGGTCGTTCGTGTGAAAGCGCACATGAAACTTCATACCCTAGCAACGGTGGCAACATAGGAGTTAGTGTCATGTATGTAACCAGTATTTGATTAAGCTATGCAGCGCCGCGGTTTTTGGCCATTACCGTGGATGGCAGATGCCATCTCGTTTTGTTGGGGTTTTGCCCCGCTCCCGCCGGGGTGTGGGACAGTGTTAGGCAGGTTGGTGAAGTCCCGCAGGGTGCAGCTGATTCCCAGACCCCAGAAGATGGCAAACAATTTGCAACGGCAGGGCAGGAGTGCGCGGCTGGTCGAACGGAGTTACTGTACCGAAAAGTTGCTGGCTGGCTGGAAGTTTGCTGAGCGCATTCCTCCCGCAGGGGTACTCCTAGAATTACGCGTGTCCCTCAGGTTTCCCATCATCGGGCTCGATGCACGCGCACCAACAATGGTGCACGGCACGGCCATGCCCAGGTCCTCGACGCCCAACCCACGCATCCTAGCGCGACTCAAGTTGCGCTGACATCTTCATTAGCACCTGCATCAGCTACGTCCCCACGGCTGGGATCCGCCATTCCGCGGGACATTCGATATCGTACTGTGTCTGACACGACCACGCCCTGAACGCCGCGCCGGAAAGATCTTCTAAACGGGGTGGTATGGGGCGGTCCCCGTTACGGCCATGTTACCATCCAACGAAGAATTGAACGCATTCTGTTCAGTGCTCCTGCAGGCATTGAGCCCAGCTTTCGAGCTTGAAGCGCCAGCTGCTTGCTCTAAGCCGGCCATCAGCGGCCACCAGGGGCCACCCGCGGCAGCTGCTTGCCCGCGCGGGTGGCGCGGTTGCGTCAGCGCCGTCAGCACGACCAGCCAGCTCATCCACTTCATCTGCATATTGCCTGCTAGCTCCCTTCCAGGTCCCTGCAAGCCGCTAACCTGTGCCCGCGTGTCCCTTGCCACACCCCGCACGCCCAATCACCCCGCACCCCTACCACCACCAGCCCCACACGCAATCACGCGCTGCCCCCGTTATCCATCACATCCTGCAGCGTCGCGCCGCCAGCAGCACCAGCGCCATCCCCGCCGTGCACCTCCAGCCGCCCCAACGCCGCCGCCTTCCGCCGCCGCGCCATCTCCAGCTTCTCCAGCTGCTGGTCAAGCGCCGCCACCAGCGCCTGCGCAGCCGCCTGCCGGCCCGCCGGGTCAGCACATTTGGGCGGCGCCGGGCCCTTGACCACCTGCATGGCCTCCAGCCGCTCCTGTGTGTTCGAATGTGCGTGGGAGCGGTGGGAGAAGACAGAGTTTGCACTGGAGCCTGGCGGAAGCGAGTGGAGTGCATGGCTTGGTGTGAGCGCGTAATGCCCAGGAACGTCCGAACCATCCTTGCCAGGTTGCAGTCCCCAAGCCCGGCTGCTTTCCGCTTCCTACCTTGGTGTATGCCGCCGTCCGCGTTGCTATCCGCTTCAGGTCCGCGTGCAACGCCGCCGCCCGCTCCGCCGAGCTGGCGCCGCCCTGCTCGCCCTCGTCACCCTGCTCCCGGCTCGCCCGCTCATGCATCTCCGTGATGCCGGCAGGCGGCTTGACGTTGCTGCTGTTGAGAGCCCCCGGCGGTAGCGCGGCCGTCGAGGCCGCCTTGGGGCCCTCCTTCACCTCCACGCCATTCTTGAAGAGGCGCACGCCGCGGCCCTCGCAGTTCTGACAATAGTTCTGCGGGCACGCACGCGCAGGCGCACCATGATATAAGTTGGGCGCCATAAGCATAAGGGGCAATGGTCGCTGGGTGCGGTGCGTTGGCAGGGAGGTGTGCTGGCAATCCTGAGCTGTGGCAGCACTGCCCGTTCGCTGCCAGTGCCCAACTCCGCAAGCAAGAGTGCTATCTCCCCCCTTTGCCTGATACGGTAGCTGTGGACATTCTAGCGGCTGACCTTATCTAGTTCCCGCTACCAACACGTGGGTGTCCTCACCTCCAGGCGCCTATGGTTGTAAATCTCCACGATGGTGCCGGTGCCGTGGCACTGCGTGCACACGGACGCGTCCACGTTGGAGGAGGCACGCGCGACGCCCCCGGCACCCGTGCCTGCAGTATGGGCATACGAATGGAGATGATGCGGCTAGCTGGATGCACAGGTTTGCGCCAGGAGCACCGTTAACGCCGGAAAAGGCACGAAGGGACAGGGTTCCGCTCCCACCGTTATCAGTTCCAGCCGCACCTGTCGGTGCCGTCGACAATGCCCCATCGCCCGCGGTACATTGTAAACACGATGTATCAACCTGCATAACGCGGGGAAAGCATACATCTCTGTCAGTAACTAAACGCGAGGGGCGCGCGGGGAATTGTGGGGCCGCGGAGTGCGCGAGCGTACCTCTTGCTCCGCCCTTTGCCCAGCGTACTTGTCTCTAAGCTTATCTATAAGCTCTTGCTCCTGAGGACTGAACGAAGCTTGCATTTGTGGGTGAGACACGCGAGTTGGGTCAACGATGTTGCGTTCTAGTCGTCGTCAAGAGTGCAGAAGTGCCTGGGTTCTATATTTATATACTAAGCTGTCTCACACAAATAGCACTCTTCGTATTGTGCTCTTGGGTGTGTCGCAATGAGGCGCCCAGAACACCCGCACCCGTTTGCTCTCCCCGACGCTCCCCCCCACCCCCCACAGGCCCCCACCCCCCATTCACCCTTCCATCAGGGCTTGGGGACCAGGCACCTTGAGCCCCTGGTGTGCAGCCACAGCAAAGCGACATATGCCGGCATAGCAACGTGCTTGTCGACACATCCTGCATGCGTTTGAGCACAGAAGCGGCACACAGCCGTTGGGCACACGCCCGCATGGGGTCAGCAAGAGCACAAACACCTCTGCAATAATGTACTGCATTTATTTATGCATGGTTGTCACGTGGAATTGTTGATTGCCACGCTAAAATAGGTTACCAGGGCGCGCTCCAGCAAAACCGTTCGAAAGAGAGGCGAAAACTGAACGTGATCTGCGAGCTGGCATATCGGGACGCTGAAAACTTGCTTTTGATAACAGCTGCGTGTTTAATTAGGCGGTGCGGCGACAGGATAGGCTCGGAGGGGCTCCCGACAGTAGGGTGGTATGGCAGACGCTGGCCGCGCACCACCCGTGGGCCTGGTAAGCGGCCGTGCCCCACACGCGTGCCTTACCTGTCACCACCGAATGCTAGACACATTCCGGCAATGGCATAAGTTGGCTGCCTGCGCTACGTGTGCTCGGCTCCTCGTGTTCGACGACAAACCCTCGATCCGTAAATTTCCCGTGCCCCCAACGCCCCGGCGATGCTGTCCCCAGGGCCCTCAGGCCGGGGGCGCTGGTGGTGGCGGCGGTGATGACGTGGATGAGGTGCTCATGGAGCACGTGGCCGAGCTGATCCAGCTGATCACAGAATACCGGGGCCAGGCCGCGGAGGGGGCGCAGATGCTGGCAGCAGACCCCGACAACCCGATTGCACAGGAGGTGGGTGGGTTACCGGTATGTGGCCAAGCCCAAAGAAAAGGTCCCATCCATGGAAAGGTGCTGACAGCTGGGCGGCTGGAGGAGGGGAAGCGCAGGGGCAGGAGGCTGTAAGCGGGTGGGACGGTAGGGCGGCTGAGCAAGCCCACATGTGCGTACAGCACCAATGCAGCAGAGCTGAAGGTTCCTTTTGAGAAGGCTCACCCGCGATGTCCGGGCATGTGTGCACCGCATGGAGCATGTGGGGCGCTACCGTAGGGAGTCGCAGGAGTGCGGCGGGCGCTCGGCTCGCCTGTGCACGAGCAGGCACGGCAGCCCCCCGCTCCCAAACTAATGACTGCCATGTTGCTAACTACAACGCTGCTCCCCTCAGGCGTTCAGCATGATACAGGACGCCCTCAACGGCGCTTATCTCACACTGGCCGAGCACGGCCTCACCGTCACCGACGCCGGTGAGGTTGTGCCAGTGGACAGTGAGGAGGCGGCCGCGGGCGCGGCAGCGGCGCTGGCGGGCGCGGCGGCGGCGCGCGAGGCGGCGGAAGCCATCCCCGCCTCCGGCGAGACTGTGGAGGAGGCATTGGAGAAGACGGCGACCGCCATTGCAGCGGCAGGGGCGGCGGACCCCGACGCAGCGAATGCCGTGGTTGCGAAGGGAGTGGTTGCGTCGGCCGTGGCAGGCGTGCTGAACGGCAGCCAGAACGCGCGGGACGACAGCCCAGGGCCGCCGGGCCAGGCTGCGCACGGGAGGCCGCGGCAGCACGGCGGTAACAACCAGGCGCCGACAGCAGCCGCCGCGGCGGCAGAGGCAGCGGACGCCGCCGCGATGCCGCCGCCGCGCGCGGCGCCGGGCGGCGCCGGCGCAGCTGCGCGGCCCCGCGGCGGCGCCGGCGGCAACGCGCGCATGCACCCGGCCAACCGCTACTACCGGTCGGAGCCAGACTTTGCCGCACTGGCTGAGCGGTATGAGGAGCTGCGGCCGTACGTCACCGTGGACCCCAGTGAGTGACAGACGGTGCGAGGCCGGAGTGGTGACTTGAGGGCAGTGGGGGCGGAGAGGCCAGGGTGCAACGTGCGCGAGCGCCCGTCCCGTTGCCCGAACGACGACGCATGCACTCTGCCGCCCCTCACTCAGGGCCCCGTACCCAGTGCCCAACACCTCCACTCTGCACCCTCACACCTGCGCCCTCACCCTGCATCCCTGCAGGCGGCCGCGCGCACCTGGACACCACCAGCTGGGCCGCCACTCGCGCGCTGACGGCCTGCCTGCTGCGGGACGACTTTGGTCTGGCCTGGTGGCTGCCCGAGGGGCAGTTGGTGCCGCCCGTCACCAACCGCGCCAACTACCTGCACTGGGTCAACGACCTGTTGGCACTGTCGGCGCCCGAGGAGACACACGGCGGCGCAGCAGGTGCGGCATCGAGGGAGGGGGAACGGGTATGTGCCCAAGCCCAAGAGTAGTTCCACCGGAAGCGGTGTTGGGCTGGAGAAGGCGCGGGGCGGTGGGTTGGTTTGCCTTTCACAGTAAGAAACAGAGAAGCTGTGGTTTCGTGGCTGAGATGGCGATGGTAAGGCTGCTGGACCGCTGTAAGTGATGCCAGGACTGCCGGCCCTAGACCCCACTTCGCACATTCCCCGTCAGCCACAGCTCTCTCCGCACTGCCCTGCCCTGCGCCACCTCGCGCGCCTACTGCGTCCCGCATTGGCCCTGGACGTGACGTGTCGGGTCGTGACGCGATGTCGCGCAGGCGAGCTGCTGCCGCTGCGCGGTCTGGACATCGGCTGCGGCGCCAACTTCATCTACTGCCTGCTGGGCGCCGTGCTGTACGGCTGGAGCATGAGCGGCGTGGACGTCACGGCCACGGCGGTGCGCTGCTGCCGCAAGCTCATTGCAGACAACCCGCAGGTGGGGCCGTGGGCGTGTGGGCGTGTAGTCGTGTGCGTGGGCGTGGGGGTGTGCGTGCGCGTGGGCTTGGGCTTGGCATTGCCTGTGTGTGTTTAATATTTACGGGAGGAGTTGTGGTGGAGCACGGAAGGGGCCGGGCGTGGGGGGGCGGACTGGGACGTTTGATTTTGGTTGGGTCCCATGCGTGCATACGTGCATTTTATCCTTGGCCGTGTGTTTGCTGGCTTCCTGCACGCAGCTGTCGGGCCTGCTGGAGCTCCGAGACCTGTCGCACCTGCACCCAGAACTGCAGGTGGGGCCGTGGGGGGAGGGGGGCAGTACCGCGGGCTGCCGGCTGGGTGGTACAGTCACGTGCTGATGCTGGTGCTGGTGTGCGCAAGCCGTCACTGTGCAGGCACGAACCCCACGCATGCGCATCAGGCTTCCATTTGTACTGGTGTGAAGTCTGTGTACGTGCGTTTTGCACGTCTGCATGCGATGCCCCTGGCCCACTGACGGCGCAGCGACCTAGTGCCGCGGCACCCCTGGACGCGGCCCGGGCGGCGGGCGGGCGGCGCGGGCGCAAGCGCACGGCGGCGGAGGCAGCGGACGCAGCAGAGGCCGCAGGAACCGCGGACGCTGCCGGCGCGGCTGGGGCTGCGGACCAGCAGGACTGTGGAGAGGGCGGCGAGGGTGGGGCAGCGGCGGGGCAGGCGGGGGAGGAAGGCAGCCCCGATGCCGGCCCTGGGAGGGGCGGGGCCAGCTCCCACGACGCATCTGCCACGGGCAGCTCCAACCTCGAGGTAGGCGCCCGTACGCACGCACGGAGAGAGATCGCATGACAGTATCCACTCTGTTGACATTTCTGTTGTGCCGCGCGTGGCGTTGTGTTCATCCCATAAAACCGAAAGTCATCACCTTGATGTCAAAGGGGCGGCACCCATTCATCGGGCCACAGGTCGGCATCTTGTTTCCAGCGTTCGCGGACGACGAGGAGACGTTCGCTTTCACCATGTGCAACCCGCCCTTCTTCGAAAGCATGGCAGTGAGCCGGGACCATCGCTTGCCTGGCAGGGTGGGGGCAGTGGGCCGGGGTCCTGGGGACCTTGACTGAAGGGAGACAGCGGACGAGGCTGGAGGTGGACGTTGCTTGCGTGGGCTGTAGCAGTGCATGCAGCCTGTGCGTCTCAGAAGATCTGCCCCGGACCCGTTGGGCTGCCTGCAGGAGGCTGCACGCAACCCCAACACAGCCTTCGGAGGTGCGGCTGGCGCCGGCGGCGACTGGATGTTGCACCAAGCTCTGACGCGCAAACGCTCGTTGAGCGTTGCTCGTTGCTTACTCGGCTGCTTTACGCCTGCGCTCGTGCAGGCACGGCGGCGGAGATGGTGTGCCCTGGCGGCGAGCTGGCGTTCGTGTTGCAGATGGTGGCGGAGAGCGAGGAGCTGCAAGACAGGGTGCACTGGTGTGTGCAGAAGCAATTGCAAATTGGCAGCGGCAGTGCCTGTAAAAACGCGGGGCTGTGTGCAAAGCAGGGCGCGTTTGGGACTTCGTGAGTTCGGTGACTTGCCGCCTCGCAACTGACAGCACTTGCTGGTGGACCTGCACACAGCCACACAGTCTTAACAAAAGGGCGCCCCCTGTGCAACGATGCAGGTTCACAACCATGGTGGGCAAGAAGGACACACTCAAGGTACGACCCGCGTCACATCTTTGTACACACGAGCCCCAGCACACGCGCGTCTGGGAAGAAGCAAAGAAGCTAAGGGGATTGTTACCGGACCTCTATGTTGGGCCACGCGCGAGCTTTGCTTATGCATTAGTAGAGAGTGCAAGCAAGGGACAGCACAGCGGCCGCTGCTGCAATGCGGTTTGACGCTGCTCCTACCCTGTTACTGAGCGTTGTAAATGTGTGTCGGAATTTTAAAATGCAGGCGGTCAAGAAGGAACTGCACTCGCGCCACATCACACAGCTGCGGACCACAGAGCTGGCGCAGGTGCGGGTTGCAGGCAATATGGTGGACGATATGGCTGGCGGGGCGGTGGTGTCAATGCTTGGTATCAAAGTATGTGTTTGCATGTACCGGCATGTGTACGGCTGGATGTAAGGGGCTCGGCACCTCTGGCCACTTGGCTTGGCTTTCGCTGACCCAGCGTAGATGCCGTCCTGCTCGCGCCACGGGACTCGGTGCATTTGGCTGTGCGTGGTCCTCCACGTCACTTGTGCCTCTCTGCTACCACTGCATGGCCCCGTGTGCAGGGCAAGACGTCTCGCTGGGCGGTGGCCTGGTCCTGGCAGGTGGACCCAAATAAGGCGATGCAGCCGCTAAGGCGCCTGGAGGATGCGGCGGCGCCATCAGCGGCGGGGGTCGCAGCAGCAGGAGGAGCAGCAGCGGGCGTGACTGCCGGCTCGGCTGCGGGCGCGGCGCGCGCGGCACGGCAGCAGGCGCTGGCATCGGCGGCGGCAGGCCCAACCCTCGCGGCCGCGGGATTGCAAGTGCTGCCACGTCGCCATGTGGGGTTCACGGTGCAAAAGGTGAGGGGCAGAAGCCGCGTTAGTGCGTGGAAACTAGCGCCGCTCTCACCTAGGCAATGACGGCCGGCCTGGCCCCAGCTGCCCTCTCTGCCCCCAAACCTGCTGCCGTCAATCCACCTGCACGCCACGCCGCCACCCTCTTCACCTACCCGCTGCAGTCCGGCGTGCTGGACGGGCGGGTGCTGCTGCAGCGGCTGCAGGCGCTGCTGCAGGAGGGCGGCTGTGGGCCCGTGACTGCTGACCTGGCGCGTTGGAGCCTGACGTGGCCGCTGCAGGTACAGGAGCTGCCCGGGCTGCTGGCCCTTGCCACTCAGTCCGTAGTTCACGCCGCTGCAAGCCGCACTGCGTGACCATGTGCTGTGCAGGTACGGCCTTCCGGTGGCGAAGGACTTTCCGGCTCCGCAGCTGGTGCTGGCCTCCTGCCGACCGGCATCACGGTACGCCATGCGCGGCTTGCAAGTGCCATGCTACTTAGGCGTCAGCAGGAATGCACGCCCACGCCCCACGTCCCGGGCACATGCATGCGTGCCACAACTTCCATGTGCGCTCCTTTCTTTGTGTATCATGGCAGTACCTGTTCGCGCCCTTTGCCCGTGTCTACAGGCGCGCCTGATGGTCGCCCAGCAGCAGCGCGGGCGAGTGGAGGTGGTGGCGAGCATTCCCAACGCCGCGCCGGACACAGCAGCCCGCGCCTTCGCCGGGCTCATGGCAGAGCTGGAGGCGGCTGTGTCGGCCGAGTACCGGCAGTAGCAGCCTGAGCAGTTGCAGAGGCGACCAGTTTGCATTAGAAGCCATGAAGAGCTGGCCGGGTGGCACCATTGCAGCAGTGTTCGGGTGCGTCTGGATTCGGCCGTTCGGCGTGGGACGCGTGTACGCTGTTGCCTCCTGGCTGTGAGCTACAACAGGTGACGGATAGTCTGCGACGCTATGTTACAGTTTGTTTTTGGCAACTACAAAGTTTCCCCTCGTTTAGAACACAGCGTTGATACGTTGGCAAGTGTGTTATGGCCGGTTTGGCCCCGTGTGGCTGTCGGACCCGTGTTACGTTGTTATGGCCTTACGGGTCCATCGCGCGCAACTCTGCATCACGCCTGGTCCCACGACCGGGCACGCCTCGAAACCATCACTGATGCCCGCATTGTCCTGCTCCCTGTCACCCCGTCACTCCTGTCACCCCTGTCCCCTGTATTCTATAGGAATGCAAGCACCTGTCGTGTGCCAAAAGACCTGAGCTGTGTCCGTGCTGTGACAGGTCGGGCCCGGCCACTCTGGGGCATCCACGCCGGCGCCAGCAGATAGTAGATGGGTATCTTCCCGCGGGCGTGTGACGATGAGCCGCGTCAGATGAAATAATAGCGATAGAGCGCATTCAATGGAATGTGCCGTCCCAAGTCCCGCCGCGCAGAGTCAGCGTTATGAACATGGTTTCTGTGCTCGTGCGGTCCTTTGCGTTAGCCAGTCACAACATGCAGTAATACGACGCTGTCAACTAAGCACGATGCACACCAGGGCCAAGCAACACGAGAGCAACACGCACCGTCCGCGTCATGGTTGACCCCAACGTACCGTTTCAATCCTGGGCCGTGCAGTTGGGCGCTTTACAAAAAGTCGTTATTCATATATCCTTGGCGTTCGTGACGAAAAAGGCCGCTCTCGCGCGCGCCCAAATCGGCGAGCGGCCAAATCGCGTGTACGGTCTGCCACTCTGCCTGCTCTCCGCCTTCCCATCCAAAACAGCTCAGAGTAGAGAAGAGGGGCATTATAAGCACAGTTATCACCTTCGCATCATCTCTTTACTCTGTGAAATCTTCACCTAAACGTTCCTGGAAGCCGCCTCATAGGTTCTCAAATTGGTTCTGCTGGCCCTGCCGACCCTATAGTTAGAAGGCCAGGATGAGGGTGGCGCCTGAAGGGGCGGGCACTCTAGTATGCGGGGCACTCTCGGCTCTGTGCGTGGCGCGTCTCTGAGGGAAAGCAGACCGCTGTGTCGCAGCTCTGCCCTTCGCACGTCCGCAACATTTTCGTCTCGCTGCCTCCGGCGAGGCGGAAGGGCTGGACCAATGTCCAGCGAGAACATCCTTTTGGACCGAGCTCTTAGCGTCCAGGGCCCCGGATATGGCTACCTGCACCTTGGCGGTGTATACGGGGACTGCGTGGCCACCACGGCGCTGGGCTATCGGGCAGCTGCGCCGAGCATGCCTGCCTCCGCTTCAGTGCCCTCTTTCGGGCAATCGGGCGTGTTGAGGCCGCACCCGCGGAGATACTCGCAGAATGCGTTTGGAACATCATTGTCGCCCGTGCACGGGCCTTCCGACGGCGGGACTGGAGCAAACGTCTACTGCATGCTGCCCCTGGACACGGTGCGCGCCGCTAGGACGCATGGCAAGAGCGGGAGCGACTTCAGTGCACGGGAATGGGTGCTTGGGGCTTGAGTTTCCGCTTGTGTGCGCAAGGCTTCTCACGCACTATCCCCGCAAAACGCACAGGTCAATTCGGAAGGCGTCTTTCGGTACGCGGGCTCGGCTTGGTTTGCTCAGGCGCTCCAATTGCTCGTGGCGTCTGGCGCTCATGGCGTTGCGATGGATTTCTGGGTAAGTGAGGGGTTCTTGACACATTGGAGCGCTCCGTCCGTGCGCCTCTCTTGTCAGTAGGCCTCACGTGCCTGCCCTTCTCACGACCGCAGTGGGGCGCTGTCGAGAGGAGCCCGGGGCAATACAATTGGAGCGGATACAAGCAAGCCCTGGAGGTCATTAAGCAGACCGGGCTCAAGGTCCAGGTGAGGCGCTTGTTGTCTCTCGTTGCGAATGCGTGAGACAAATTTGCTAATGCGCGACGCGCGTGCCGACCTTGCAGGTGGTGTTGAGCTTCCACGCGTGTGGCGGAAACGTCGGTGACACGGTCCAAATACCGCTGCCGGACTGGGTCGTCCAGGTGCGAATCGGGTTCACGCAGAGCGCTGCTACAGGGGCACATTGCTTGTGCACCATCATCATGCTGGTGTTGGCCGAAGTAGCAGCCATTCGCCGCCCCGAGCCTGAGTTCTGTATGGAAACGCCTGCCTGCCTGTGCAGTGCGCGGAGGCGGACCCGGACCTGTTCTTCGCGGACCGCCCGCGCAACGGTGGGCTGGGCAACCGGAACCGGGAGTACCTGTCCATCTGGGCGGACGACGCGCCCGGGGTGCTGCGTGGGAGAAGCCCCATGCAGTGCTATGAGGAGTACATGGTCAGCCTCCGGGAAAACTTCAGCCAGGTGCGTTACGCCGCACAAGCGGCGCTGCTGGCAAGCTTCGGAGCTGCTTGCTGGCTAGAGAGCTTCACAAGCACTTGGGCACCCGGGCAGGTGGTTGTGCCGTTTGTTAGACGAATTTCTTGAGAACTGACAGCGTGCTGCACACCTGGTACCCATTTCAGGAGCTGGGGACGGTAATCGATGAGGTGGTGGTGGGCGCTGGCCCTTGCGGTGAGCTGCGCCTGCCGTCGTATGTTGAGGCGAACGGCTGGCGCTTCCCGGGGGCGGGCGAGTTCCAGTGCTACGACCGCCGCGCGCTAGCGTCGCTGGCGCAGGCGGCGCGAGAGGCGGGGCACCCGGAGTGGGGGTACACGGGCCCGCACGACGCCGGGGAATATAACAGCACGCCGGAGCACACGGGCTTCTTCAGCCACAATGGCAGCTGGAACACGCCGTACGGCAGGTGCGGTTTATTTGCGTTAGAAGCCAGCGGGGGTATGTGCGGTAGCGCTGCCTGTGGTTACACATAGCGAGGGCATGCGCTGTGGATTATGCGAGGTCCCACACCATGCCACTTGGCCTGAACAGTTGCTGCCTCGCCTCTTGCAGGTTCTTTCTGGAGTGGTACAGCGGCTGCCTGCTAAAGCACGGCGACCGGCTGCTTACCGTTGCCAACGCCGTGTTCGCGTCCAAGCTCAACCCGCCGCCACAGCCGCCGCAGTCGCTGCTGCAGACGTTAGGCGCGGCAGGGTCGGCGCTGGCGGCGCAGCTGCAGCAGGTGGCGCAGCAGACGGTGGGGTCGCTGGGGCACGGCAGCAGCGGCGGCAACGCCATGGGGAACGGGGCCGGCAGCGGCCCCAGCTCGTCGCACGGGGTGCAGGCGTTCCTGTCGCCGATGGCGCCGGGCGGCATGAACAGCTACGTCACCAACACGCCGTTCCAGCCGATGTCCTTCATGGGGCTGCACACGTCGCAGACGTCATCGGGCGGGCCGCGCATGAGTACGCATTCGCTTAACCGCATCCTAGAGACCGGCGGCAGCTGTGGCAGCAGGCCGGGCAGCGGCCACGCCAGCGGCAACGAGCTCACCGGCTCCGCTAGTGCGGACGGCGGCGGCATGCCACCGCCGCCGGCGCCACCGCTGCCGCGGAGACAGGCCACTGAGGGCATGCTGTCCTCGTGCGGCGTGCCCAGCAGCATCTCCCCCTGCTGCACGTATTCGTCCATGTCCACCTACACTGGTACAAGCAGCGGCGGCGCCAGCGGCAGCACTGCCAACATGATCATGGCGACCGCCGGCAGCTCTGGCTCGCTCATGTCGCCCCGGTCTATGTCGGTATTCCACGGCACGGCATGCGGTGCACCACACAGTGAAGCCCACGGCGCGGTCGGCGCCGCGGCGGCTGCAGGGACGGTGCTGGGCGGCAGGCGAAGCAGCGGCGGCGGGGCGGCAGGGTCGCCACAGAACGCGTCGGGCGTCTTCAGCGCCGCCATGAATGCCATGGTCACGCGCGGCGTTGCGACCGCTGCGGCGCTCATGCAGGCGGCAGCAGCACAGGGTGGGGCAGCGACTAGCATGGCTGCTACGAACGCGCGGGCGGTAGCCGCTGCTTGTGGCAGCAGCAGCAGGACGTCGAGCGACAGCGCTGCCGCCACGAACGTTGGGACAACGGGCGCCGCGGCGTTGGCGTCCGGAGACGCCACCATGATTGACGTCGAGCCGTCTGACAACTCCCACACGTCCACCGTAGCGGAGCTGATGAACGCGCAGGGTTTGTCGGGCTCGAGCAATGCCAGCGGGCCGCTCGCCCACCCGCTCAACGCGGCGGCGCAGCCTGGCACCCTGGCCCCGACCGCCGTCACGGCCGCCGCCTCGGGCGCCATCGTTGCGGCGCCCGGTGCCGGCCACGCAAGCTGCCACCCCAGCCCGCTGTCCGGAGTGCGCTTCCGCTCCTCCGCCTCCACCTTGGCCGACGCCGAGCCCATGTTCGGCAGCGGCCAGGGCACCGCCTTCGCCGCGGTGGCGGCCGCCGGCGTCATCATCGCCAGCGGCCACACCGCGCGCATGGACCTCTGCAACTCGCTGTCCTCGCTCTCCACCGAGTTCACCACCACGGGCGCCACCAACGGCGCCGGGAACATCGCTAGCATGCACTACCTGGACGTGGCGGCCTCGCTAGTTGCGGACGGCGACGACGAGAGCGACGTCGGCACCAGCTGCTGCACCGCCGGCGCGGCGGAGGAGGCGGATGAGCTGTTCCTGGGTGCGGGCAACAGCGCCGGTCGCACGCCGCACCCCAGCATTTCGGAGCATGCCGCAGCGCTGTCGCTGGTGCCGGTGGCCGGGCGGCCGTTGCACCACGGGCAGTCCGCGGGCACAAGCAGCGGTAGCAGCGGCGGTGGCCTACAGGCGCAGCTGCAGCAGCTCCAGCCGCCGCACGGCGCACGCATGGCCGGCATTTATAGCGATGACGGCCGAAGATCGAGCGCGGAGCTAAGCGGCATGGGGCTAGGCGTGGCCACGCTGGGCGTTGGCATGAGCACCGCCAGCGCCGGCACCGCGGTCATCAGCGGCGTTGGCGGCGTCGGTGGCGTGGCCGCTGCCGCCACCAACCCGGTCACAGCTCTGCTGTCGCCGACGACGTCGTACCACACCGCCGGTACGGCGCCAGCACTTGCAACTAGCAGCGGCGGCGGCGCGGGCGCGGCGCTATACGGCGCGACCGGCATGCACCTAGCGCTCAAGATTGCGGGCATTCACTGGTGGTACCGCTCGCGGTCGCACGCGGCGGAGCTGACGGCTGGCTATTACAACGTGGATGGCCACGACGGCTATGAGGCCATCGTCAACCTGGTGAGAGCTGGGAGGGCCGCCTCGTGAAGGCCATCTGGAGTTCCGCGCTGCCCATTGTATTCTGCCTGCTCTGCTGTGTTTCCGTTGGCATAGAGAAGTCTGAAATGCCCGCTAATTATGCTTACCCGCACCGGCTCGCTTTCGCCCCGACAGTGCGCCCGGCATCGGGCGAACCTTGTGCTCACGTGCGTAGAGATGTGCGACTCGCAGCATCCGGCGCAAGCGCAGTGCGGCCCCGAGGGGCTGCTACGACAGCTGCGTCAGCTCGCAGCACGCGCGGGCGTGCAGCTCAGCGGCGAGAATGCGCTGGTGAGTGAAGCGGCGCGCAATACGCATGCGCAGTTTGGGACTACTGCTGTTGGGCTGCTGATATTCGTGTTGATGTTGACCCGATTGTGTTTTCGTCTCGCTTTATGTTAAGCTAGCTCTGCGCCTTTCGTATGAATGCGTGCAGCCCATCTTCTCGTCGGGCGGCGTAGACAACGACGCGCTGGACCGCATTGTGAACAACATGCGCTCCTGGCCCATGCCCAACAACAACGTCAACAGCCGCGTCGGCATCAGCCCCGCGCCGTCCATGGTGATGCCCAGCGGCAACGGCAATGGAAACGGGAACGGGAACGGCAATGGAAACGGCGCGCATGCCAGCTCTGGCGGCAACATCGTGTGCGTCGGCTACCGAATGTCCGAGTCTGGGCGCATGGTGCCGGTTGGCACGGCCGCGTCGGCAGTCGTCAACGCGAACGGAAACGGCAGTGGGAACGGGAACGGCTATGGCTTGAACGGCGCTAGCGGGTCGCAGAGTGCGGCCGAGTCGGGTTCGCAAATCAACGGGCAGCCGACGTCGGCGGTGACGCCGCACGGCTCCACAGACCTGAACGGAGCGTACAGCACGTGCCTGTCGCCGGCCCCGCCCGAAGTGCTGCCGTCGTTGCGCGCCTTCACCTTCCTACGCCTGGTCCCTGAGATGCTGCTGCCCGGCTACCAGTCGCTGTGGATGCGGTTCATGGGCAAGCTGCTGGCGTCTTAAGTGGCGCGGCATAGCGCACAAGGCAGCGAGTGCGGGAATGGACGATGGATCGGGCTTTGGGGGGGGGGGACTCCGATGGTTGAATGCGACTGGCAGGGTACCTGGAACGGTTGAGCTGGCTGCGAGAAGGCCAGTGCCCAGGATGAGCAGTGCAGCGTTTTTGTTTTGTAGGTCACGCTTCAAGAGGCTCACAGTATTGCTTGCCCGGCCGCATGGGGTTGTGGTGGGAGATGTATGCATACGCGGGAATGCTGCTGCTACCAAACCGCCGAGCTGGTTGGCTGCTTTTGTGGACGAAGAACCCTACCCGGGTTATGTTGCAATGGGGACACTGCTTACCATATGGCGGCGGCTGCGGTGACCTCAGCGAGGCTCACATGCGCCCCTTCGATTGCACGGTGGAGCAAGCTTTGCCGGCGGTCTGGTCGTTGTTGATACGTACCGTGCACCGTAAGTTAAACGCACGACATGAAGGATTCCGTTATTTTTTGGGACTGGGTGGAACACCTGTGACTGCGGTGGAACAGGTTTGGTACGATGTGCGTCCTTTGTGCCTATGGGTCGTTTTGGGATCATAGCAATGCAATGTTTTGTAGCGCGGAATGCTGCCTGTGGCTCAAGAAACATGGTGACGGTTTGGTTTCCACAGGTTTGAAGAGGAACGGTTTTGTGCAAAGGGGCAAGTTGGCTGCAAAGAAGGACAACGGGCCGCAGGACCAGACAACAACTATCTGCATAGGTTACTGCGTGGCTTCGCATGAAGAAGTGGAAGATTGAGAGTGAAGGCCTGAACTCACAGCCACGACGCCGTACCCTGGGGCGATGCTCCTGGTTTGGTCACCGAGGTTCGACCAAACGCCAAAAGGGCGCGCCCTGTAAACAACAACATTGTGCCATCAGCAGTTCGCCCATGCACACTCATGCGGTGCGACGGTTAGCCTCCTACTACGGGAAGCGACTACGCCAGTCCGACCTAGGACGCTGCCAGGCGCCGTCCTCGCATCGCTGCTGCTGTTCTCCCAAAAGCCACGCTGAGGGAGTCGAGGCCAAACACATGGTCAGGGCCCCGGCACGCAGGAGCATGTTGTATGGTAAGCAGCACCCGAACACCCACACTCTCACGCGGGCAGACAAGTCGTCAACATACCTCTGCGCATGCCTAGCCGTCATCACTACTGCAATGTGTGTCCCAAAGCTCATTAACGCAACCATCGCACAGTCGACGTACCACGCCTCGAGCTCCCACGTGTTCGCCTCAGCCAACCCTTGGTCCAACCGCATCCCACTAAGACGGCGCTAATACCGATGAACTCAGGCTAAGTCCAAACCAAGGTGTGCGATGGGACAGTGTCAAGGCAGGTTGGTGAAGTCCCGTAGGGTGCAGCTGATTCCCGGCCCCCAGCAGATGGCAAACAATTTGCAACGGCAGTGCATGAGCGCAACCCGCTGGTCGAACGCCGGAGTTACTGTACCGATAATTTGCTGGCTGACTGAAAGTTAGCTGAGGCGCATTCCTCATGCTCCGGGCGCCCGGCCAGGCGATAGCACCAGACATGCACATACCGCAAGCGCAAACCCAGGTGCCATCCGACATGCCCACAGCAATAATGCTGACCCTGACAGCGCACGGCACGCTGCTCACAAGTCCCTTGGCTTCACGTCTCTGCAATAGAACCGCGCTAGTCCGCGCATGACTATCTCAGTGAGGATTCTCCATGACACATTCACGGTATTGAGAAGATTGGCCGCCGGCCAGGGGAGGCCGGGAGGGTGGTATCTCTCTGGACCCGAGATGGTCCCTCTATACAGGCCAGGGTGCGGTAGGTGCAGGGCTGGTGCGGCGTGCCCCGGGGGTCAAACTGTGTCAGGTCGCATCCTTATCGGACTGTCCCGTTATGTCAATTCTGCAATCGTACAGTGGTCCGGGGCGGGGGCAGGTGCAGGTTTGGGCGGGGCAGGTGCAGGTTTGGGCAGGTGGCATTGGCATTCTTGACTCTCGAGGTGCAGGGGTTTGTCGGGTGACATCGTGTGTGCGGCACGGCGCAACTACCTAGGCCCCCGGGGCGTGACGGGGCGTGCCGCTAGAAGCCTGTGCCCGTGTGCCGGGCTGCATGGGCCTTGCCGGGGGGTTTATAGCACTCAACCGCGACCTGGCTCGCTGGTTGAGTTGCCGCCAGCGCAAGCTAGCAGAATGACTATCACTCTGTGATAACTCATACCCAACCCATGAGCCTTGCATGCCTCTGTCCCTTCTCCGCCGCCTTAGTCTGCGTCAGTCTGCCTAGGCCCCGCAACAGCAGCCAGCTCTACGCTGAACAGCAAGTGTTATAACACGAACCTGGTCGTCCCCGTCAGCGGCTAGGATTGATCACCCTGGTGCGCAACGGGAATTAAGGGACTCAGTGGCCATACGGGGTCGCCTGCTGCTTGGCACCGTATCCGGACGATGCAACTCAACCCTAGCACCACGCCGGGTGGCCGTTCACTGGGGAACGCATAGAAGATAGTGGAGCAGTAGGGTAGGTGCGCTGACTAACGATGTGCCCGGTAGCGGAGTTTTACCAGAACGGTGATGGCGCATGTCAGGTTCAACACACGAACTACAGTGCCCGCCACGGGTGCGACATGCCCCCATGGTGTAGGGCTATCCGTGGCTCTCGCCAACGCGGCGTCCCCACATGTCCCCACACGCGTCCTCCGTGGTCCCCGGCACAGGCCGTCACCATACGGTAACTCCTCACTTGCACCTTTCTCAAAAGCCAATAACAAGCAAGGTCAATCCTATACCAAGTTGGCGATACACAGCCGCCGTAGCTACTGAACCACAAACGCACCACCAAACCCTAGACTGCACACGCTCATGCCGGTGGAGTGCCGCGTCGGCATTATGAATGCGACATTACCAGAAGGGACAGTCCGCCCAAGCAAGGGCGCCCAGCACCCAGGTCAGGAGGAAACCATCTCCGGCCCGAAGGGAAACCGCCCTCCCCCCGGCATTATGGCGCGACATCTCCGCTGGTTTGCTGCCGGCCACTCCTGGTTCTGTGGGTCTCTCATTGTCCCAGGCCTGAGTGTGCATTCCTGGACTGCCGGCAGCAACAGCGCACTGCGTCACTTGACGTGGACACACGTCAAGTGCCCAAGTCGTAATGCATGCAAGGTTTTAAGGTGTCTGGCGCGTGGTGGTGCGTCTGGCTGTTTTCGTGGCTTCATACTGCGTTCCCTGTCTCCGGACCTTCTCGCCTGCCTCTGCCACCCTTCCTCTCAATCAATCTTCTCAGGGCTTGCATCTTCCAGGGGTAGGCCGCCGCCGCTGGCGAGAGGGGCCCGAACCGTTTCCTCGCCCCACCGCATCCAAGGGCCCAAACGTGCGTTGGTTTTAAGCGTTTGTTTGGGGGGGGGCCACCCCCACCCCCCACGGGAAGAATGCAATGGTTACAAGAGGGACTTGCTAACGCGAGTCGCGAGCGATATCTCCCCTGGACCGCAGGGGCGTTAAAGGGGTAGTTGGCGAGATTCGGGACTGTATGCAGCCCCACGCGGCGAGAGTGCACTCCCAGAAATGCCCAATCGTTCTCGCCCAAAGGCCTGCATTGGGGCCCGTATCTTGCCGCTCCCCGAAGATGCAAGTCCTGTATCTACCCAAAGAATCTTCCTCTCAAGGAAAAGGTGGGCGGCGCCCAAGCCGCGTTGGTGCATGTCTGAGGCCGAAGGTTCAGAACAGGGGTTCAAACCCCTGGTTCAAAACTATCTCTTCTCCAGGACATAGCCGGGGTAGGTTCGCACAGGCACCGCCCGCCATGTGACCAGCCGCGTCCCGCCAAAACAGCAATAAATCCGACCACACATCGTGCCATGCTATTCTTGCCAGCAAAGACCGTTACGCAGACTTTGGCAGGTCACACAACCTGTGCGCCGGCGCCGCTTCTTGGGCGGCTGTCTTATGCGTCCATGCACCATGCAACCTTACGTCCATGCCGCTACGGGGTCAGCCCGCAATCTTGCTGCCACGCGGCCTCGCAGGTCGCATAGCGGAACGTCGGATCCTTCCGGCACGCCATGAAGTGCCAACTCAGGAAATCCAACACCCGCACGCGAACAGGTGTTCACACCTAGTCCACGCTGCATTGCATTGCTGAAAGCGTGTCCTCATCATCGCACACGCTTGGGCTCGCCATGAAGAATAAGAAGAAGCTGCTAATTGCCGCTGCAGGACCGCTCAGTATCTACCGCACCTCTCTCGTGTCTGTTGATAGGTCCAGGAGACATTCTTTGCGGGGCTTCGCAATACACTCTTCCCATGCGGGGCTTGCAATACACTCTTCCCATGCCGTGTAATTTCATACGTGTGAGCATGTGGTGGAGCGATGTACAGTACTGCTTTGTTCCCTGCGTCAGTCGCCTGCGCAACAGACGTCTTCATACTTCATTGGTCCTCCCAGGTACCCTGCCCCAGTGACCCCGCCGGCCCGCCCCCAGGCCCCAGCCCCACCCCCACATCCTTCCTTGCTATCTAAAACTATCAGATGCTAGTGCGCGATGGGGTTGGCAATTTGGCTGCCTCGGCTTGTGTTCCAGCGGCTCCAGTTTAGGCGTAGTCCCAGACGATCCCTGCAGGGACCAGCAGGGACCACACCGCGATCGCAGTCTAGGTCCGCGACACAGGTTATGTGGCATGCTAAAAGGAGGCCAGTGCATACGGTACAATGAAAGCGTTGGAACAGTAGGAGTGCTAGTCATGAAGCAAGATCGGGTGAGGGGAGATACGCGTGCCAGGGGGTGGGGGTGGGGGTGGGGGGCAGGGGCAACAGAGAGGAGGACTCGACAGGGGATCGCCGACAGGCAGCGTGGGTTACACGGACGATCCCTTGCGCATGCAGCCTCGCACAAAGACGTTAGAGGCTTCGTATACAGCATTCAAATTTCCTGTCCAGCAAAAGACTCTGCGAAGTCGACGCCGGATTCACTGGTTCACACACCCGATTGCTTGCCCAAGCCCGGAGCTTCTAGTAGCAGAGCTCTCGTCTCCGCATACCAGTTTTACGGAGCCCCCGCTATCCTAGCACTGGACGGCCTAACTCGCCAGGAAAGACCACCGATTGCTTCCTAGAACCAAGCTCAGCGCAGTGCACCTCCGCAACGATGGGCTTCTGGCTTGGAACGCTCGTGTTCTTCCTTATCCAGATTGTGGCGACGGCCACTATCAACTTTGTTGGCAAGCCTGGCAACAAGGGGTGAGCACCGACCGACCAAGCGCGCCGTGGAACGTAGGGGTCCCCCGGTGGAACGTAGGGCCGACCCCGGTTACCTATTGCTTGGATTTTGAGATGGCTTTCCGCAAGCGGCCACCTCTGCTGGTGCGGGCCCTCGAATGGCAAAGTCTTCTCCTGCACCGGACCGAAGTGGAAAGGACAACAAGGGCATCCCCTTCCGACTGCCTCGGTGCTATAGCTTTGTATGTGCACAGTCTGGCACATGCTGGATGCTGCCCGGGCTTGACGGTTTGACTGCCGGGGTGTGCGCTGTCACGCAGGCTAACGCACATTATGGCCTTCACCACCGTCTTCCAATTATGGTTCATGTAAGCGGGCGGGGCCGGTTGGGCTTCTCAAACGCAGCAGGGGCTTTGGAGTCGCCAGTGTCCGGGGCTTGACACGCCGGTGCACGTACGCTGCATAGCGCACCCTTCGGTTTTGTCCTGAATCGGCTGCATACTGCACATTTAAGCGTGAGGTGATTGCATAAATGTGTTTGATACAGCCTGCTGACGTGTAAACACATTTTGGCCGTGTTGCAGATGGGCCATCATCTACATGGCCCAAATGAACCCTCTGATCAACCCGGAGTACAAGGAGTAAGGCTGCAAGCGACCTAACAGCTGTGTGGAGATCTGCGCGCGTGTGTGTTGGCTTCGGATGCCTGTCGAGGCGATTTAGCGTCTGAGCGTAGTGAGTGATTCAAGCGTATGGAGAAAGGGGAGTCGAGTTGGGTCCAGGTGGCTTACACAGTGAACTTCAGGCACCGGGTCTCGGTGTGCACGGTGTAACACTTCCGGCAACAGTACTTTGACCCACAGCGTGCGCATGTGTACCTGAAATGCGGGTGGGGGCATGCACAGCATAGCCGCAGAGGCGGGAGTCAGTCATGGAATGCAACCTGGTGGCGGAGCAGCACGTGGCCAGCCATCGCAGTTTGCAGCCGAGTTGACAAATCATACACCGCAACATCATCGGTAGGACCATACGTTGCCAGCTGGTGCCGCTCATTACCCGGCGCCTGGCCACTCTCACCCAGACACGTTGCCGCACACGGAGCAGAACTTGCGCATGGCGCTGGTGGTGGAGGGCCGCGCTGCGGTGGTCAGGTAGCTGGCCTTGTTGGCAGGCAGCCGGTCCAGCTCAGCCTGCAGCAACAATGCAGGTGCGCGTGTTGAGTGTTCGAAGCGTAACAGCGAGGGTGCGCGGTGTCCAGGGGCGGTGAAGTCGTGTCGCACTTATGAATGGGCCGGGGGCAGCAACATGCCTCAATGCTCACATGCACATAATGCCGCTACTGCAATGCAAGCAAGAACATCTGTTGGTGTACCGCTATGGTGGGGCATAGCTGGTACCCGGTGGCATAACCAGCCTGATGGTGCTAAGCGTAGCTGCAGTGTCGCCACAAACCGGTGTACAACAGGGTTGGGCCGGAATCCAGGTCAATCGTCGGGCAGCTTCTCCACGGTACTTGTGCACGCACCCCACGCACCCCTGCTACACTACTCACATCGTCCAGCAGACGCGAGAAGTTCTTGGGCCCCCGCCTGTCGCCGCCAATGCCGCGGAGCTTGCGCTTGCCACCTGCCTTCTTGCCCTTCTTCTTCTTGCCGCCCACCTCTACACGATGAGGTAACATGCGGAGGGTATCATCACGACGGCCACACGGATGATGACGGCACTGCAAAGCTCCCGGGCCGAGCATGGGTGTTGACTGCCTGCGCTGTCGCGCAATGACCAGCGCCTTGTGCCCAATTCCCTAGTACCAACTCCCAAGGGGCCACGTCGTCCCACGGGGCCACGCCCCCAGGCCGCGTTCCCGCCTTGCAAGCAACACCGCTGTCACCCAACCACAACCGGCCCAGCTCACCCTCGTCCTCCTCTTCGTCCTCCAGGTTGAACTCCTCATCGTCGCTGGCCATGCCGAACGCCTCCCCAGCGTCATTGTCGTTCTCTAGCGCATCCAGCCGAGCTTGTGCGGCCTGAAGCGTGTGTGCGTGCAAGACGTCAAAGGGAGTTCGGATGATATCATACGGGGAGCGCAGTATGCGCGTGTTTGTGTATTGCGTGATGCGTTTGAAATGATGGGGGCAAAGACAGCAGCGCGTGCATGTGCTTGCAATGTAGCACTGCCCGATGTGCCCCTGGCGGCGCGGTGGGCAGGCATGTGGTCGCCAAAGCGGCCGGCCCCGCTGCGCCTGTGTCTCGCATTGCTGGGCGTCAGGCCCTGCTTAGATACGGGTTGCAACTCTGCTACAACTAAGGAGCCTCTTGATAGGTGACGCTTCTGTCCTGCTGATCACTGAAATAAGGGGCCGTCCAACATTCAGGCCGCAGGCGCCCGGCTCGCGCTATCAGGACACGCTGTAGCCGCTGCCACGACATGTCTCATGCTAGCACCTGCTTCACGCCAACGAGTCTCACTCCTGCACAGGTATCCATCGCCCCACAACTTGCAACGACGCCTCCCATGCCTCATGGTGCACTGGAACTGCATGAGCCCTCGTCCACCTTGATAGGCCACGAAAAGAGCGTGCCACTCCACACCCCACCCTTGAACTGACAACCCGCCGCCCTAGCCCCTGACCGCGCCCCCTTCATCCCATGTTCTCAAAGGAGGCGGCTCTTGATGCGCAGTGCAATCCCCGCGGAACCTCACCTGTAAGCGGGTTGTCTCATCTACGACGGCCATGCGCTGCGACACCTTGCGTTCGCGCAGAGCGCGCCGTGGCTGGGCATCTGCAGAATAATCAGAGCCCCTATTAGACTCTGCTTCACAGCGCTAGGCATTAGGGTCAAAATTGACGCCTTACGCACTCTGTTTGGGCGCCATCTTCACCGCCTAGGCTCTCCTCGGTGGCTTCCGAGCTAATTTAGACGTGTAATTGCCGTCCGCGAGGCTTGCACTGTCCAGCGCGAGCCTCGCGGGCCCTCGCCTAGCTCAGCGCTCTCTACTTGCGCCTCCTAGCTATTACAAGACAAGACAAAATCATCAAGTTATATTTGTCAATTGCACATGTTCTAATGGTAATAGCACATTATCGTGCTGCACACCAGTCTTGGTGGGTGCGACGCGCTTTGATGTTGTCCTGATATTTGCAACAACGTAGCCAGAAGGTCTATGATCTGGGGCATTGGGCCTCCGGCCAAAACACCTCGGTCCCCATCCCGGGTGGGCCTGGGCGGGGGGGCACGATCCCTGCCGAGAGAAAGCCAGCTCTGCGCGGCACTCCGCCTCGCCGCTGGGTGATGGAACCATTGGCGCACATGCAAGACTGTTGTCCAAGTTGTTTAAGACACGAAGACACGTTTAAGGGCAGCGCAGCTCGTACGCGTGCGGAGCCTGCGTTGCCCTGACCTCCGTAATCTTGGGAACCAATGCCACAGTCCCGTACCGATCAATAATAATACAGTATCCTGCTGCTCTATAAAGTTGCTTTTGCATTTCTGGTAGATGAGTCAACTCAGCGCAGCCCGGTTGTGAAAACTGTCACGAACCAAACCCTCGCGAAGTCAAGTGTGTACACACTGTTAGGGGGCATATATAGACTTGTACCGTGAATCTGCTAAGTTGTCAGGCAGTACTTCAGCCGGGCGGATGAACGTTGTCGCTCTTAGTGTGAATTCGATCCGGGAGCTTCTTTCAGCTGAAGTCACAGATTTGTTAAAATTCCGCACACGATTACTGATAGCACCTCTGTGCCGCACGTTCCTCAGGCACATCTGTAAATTGTAGCCCTGCCCGCGAACAGCCCATATCAAGGCCTTTCTTCTGCAAGCGCGCACGTTGAGGCGTCGGATATCCTACTAAATGTCAGGAGCTAGTTTTCATAAGCACTGGCGTCGCTGCATCGCTTGTTGTTGAAGGTGAGCACACGCGGGCGGGGCACCTTGGGGCAGATAAATTTTCGCTCAGTTACGAGGGGGCGCCAATTGCCTGAACCTGCTGGTTGGAAACGATGTACGCTTCGCCGCGGCTGTGGGTCGGGGTTGTCGCCTCTTATTCGACACATTTCCTACTGGCGCAGGACCGCAGGCGTGAACATCACGATGAACTTACTGAGACAAATCGCTCAATGTTTCAAACCTGATACTCATGCGGAAAGCCATGAAAGGGCCTCAGCCGTGTGCGAAGGCTGCCCGGCGGTCGGGGTGCGAACAGCCCTAACCACCGCCGGCTCAGCGGAGTGCTCCCGGCACGACGCTGGGCTTACCTTCTCCGCCTCCCCGTCGTTTACAGCGTCCATTCTAGCCTCCAACTTTGCAGCGGGCTCTCTCGAATCCGCAGCCGCCTGCTTCACCAGTACCGCATGCTCAACTGCAGCTACCGCGGGGCTTGCGGGCGGGGCCACGCCACCCTCAGGCCCAAATAGCAGTGGCAGCAAAGCAGCAGCCATGTCAGGCATGCCGGCAGATGCTGCCGTTGCTACTGCTGTTGCTGCTGCTGGAGCGGCTCCTGACCAGATGCTACACAGCACTGGGGCGTCGGCAGCGGTCGTTGCCCCCGCGGCGGTCCAAACAGCACAGGCAGGGCGGCTGTTCGATCTGCTTCCCGCTGCCGCCGGCCACGATGCCATGTACGGCGGAGCGGGGCGGACCACCTCTGGGCCGGGGAGCTCCACGCCCATGTTTGAAAGTTGTGTGGCATGCCCGGGCGGCGCAGATGCTGCAGCCGCTGCTGGACCCGCAGTCACGGAGCTGCAGGTGGCGTTCAGCGCCTACAACACCCGCGACATATGTGCGCGGGACCCCACCATGCGCATAAGGTACGCGGGGGGGTAAGCGGGTGCAGGCAAGGGCAGCAAAACAAGCGTTTCTGCTTGCTACCGTACGTGCGTCACTGTCGTGACGTTTGCAGTCTTGCAACATGCGCACACGCAGGCATCTGAAGGTGATGGCCACTGGGCCCAGCGCTGTCATCTATAAAGGTAGGCTGGACGCGATCTATGATCAGCTGCAAGGTGCCGCGGAATTGCAGGGCATCCAGTGTATGTGTGGGCCGACGGTCATAGGCGTGACAAGCTTTGCGTTAATAATGCTTTCGCAGGGACGTGGCAGGGCATGCTAGTCGCAGTGCGGTTCACGCTCCACAAGGGCAGCTGCTGCAGCGCAGCAGCCAGTGCCGGCCCGGACAGCTACGGCCCTGCTGCAGCCGGTGGCAGCGGACCTTATGAGCTGGGCGCGAGCTCGCCGGAGCAAGCCGCGCAGACCACGTTCCGCCGTGTTTGTGGGATGATGGCGAGCCACTGCACCCCGCAGCGCTCCCACTGCACGCGCGTGTACGCATGCGATTTCTCCAGGGTCGTGCGTGCCGCTGACTCCGGCTCCGCCTGGGCCTCCGGCGGCGAGGGCGGTGGCAGGGCTGCGGGGCTTACAGTGGTTGCATGTGACTGGGCGGCAGGGGCGGAACCCCATGACGGAGGTCTTTCCACGCCACCGGCCCAACAGCTGCCGTACAGCATCCACAGCAGCCTGGACGATAGCTTGGCCAGCAGCAGCAGCGACACTGGGCTCTCGCAGGGACGGGCCTGGGCAGCTGCACAGCAGCGTTGCAATCCTCTGGCTGGCAGCAGGCAGGGCCCTGGCGCTCACACGGGCAGCGCCCCGACCGTCAACCGCGCAGACGACCTTGAGCGCAGCGGCAGCAGCTGCTGCGGCAGCGGCGGCAGTAGCATCAACTCTGCTGCGACGGCTGCGAGCGCGGCTAGGGGCAGCATGGGCGGGGCTGTCGCGGCGGTAGGCTGTGGTGTTCCTGCTTCGGCAGGCTCCAGCGCACACTCCAGCGCGCATCTGCCCCGGCCATCAGGCCAGGCGCCTGCCCCTGCCGCATCCTCCCCCGCCGCATCGCGCTTCCACTTCAGCTCTGTGCTGTGCAGCTGCCCGCCGCCCGCCTGTGGCTCTGCCTCGCCCACCGCAGCTGCTCAGCAGCAGCCCCTGCAGCAACACGTACAGGAGCAGGAGCTGCCGCTCTCAACGCTTCAGGGCCTTCTGGCCTACCTGCGCGCCGCTCCGGGCGACTCCCTCCTGCACACGGTGTTGGAGCAGGGCTGCTGCGGCGACCTGTGGCACGGCGTCCGGTGTGGCGTGTACGACGCCTACGGCTCCGGACCGCTAGGCCCACGGGGCGCCATGACGAACCTGGTGCACAGTGCACGCGGCGTGGCGGCTGGGCTGCAGCAGCTGCACCAGGCGGGGGAGGTGCACGGCGGGCTGTGCCCCGGCAACGTGCTGCTGCAGTGGAGCAGGCCGAATGGGCCTGCGCACGCGGAGGAGGGCGGCGAGGTCATGATGTTGGCAGGCGCGTCGGGCGCCGCCGCGTCCGGCAGCAGGAGCAGCGGCAGTGGCGGTCGGAAGAAGTGGCGCCGGGGTCTCTTTGCGGCTCGCATCACGGACTGCGGCGTGCGCCGGCTGCTGCTGGGGCCGCAGTGGCAGCAGCAACTGGCGGCGCATGCTGACCTTCTCAGCTGCACAGCTCCCGAGCTGCTGCCACCGTCATGTGCCGACTCAACGGCGGGCAGTCGCCAGACAAACGCTGAGCTGCAGTGGCAGCCACACAACGACATCTACTCGTGAGTTCTTGACTTCGTGCAATACGGTAGTGCAAGTGGCTTCCCCATGCGCTGCTTCTCATACCTGTGAGCTCCTTGTCGCCTTTGACTCTCATCGTTTCCTTGTCCTTTCCTTACTCGTGATGCCGCAGGTTCGGGTGCCTGCTTTACCTCATGTGCACCGGCGGCCTCCCCAACTCACACCGTCTTCGCCCACGGCCTGCTGCTGGCTCGGGTGCCTCCGCCCCGATTGCTGACCCCAACGGCTGCACGGAGCCGCCGGCTACTACCATCTGGCCCTCCAACGTGTGGCCGCCCCTACGCAGCCTGGGCGAGGCGTGCATGGCCACCGACCCCGCCCTGCGCCCCACAGCCAGTCGAGTGGTGCAAGTGCTGCTGCTGTGGGAGAGCCGGCTGTGCAGCTCGCGGCAACAGCAGCTACTGCAGTACGACGGCACGCGCGCAATGCCCACGCAGCAGCCCACGCGCCTCAACGTGTCCGCGCCCGACTTCCCCACACTGGCGGCTGCAGCAGCCAGCCGCAACGGCGGGTGTAGCGGCCATGCTACGGATGTAACGAGAGACGGCATCGGCGCTGTCGCGGTGGCTTTAGCAGGCTCTGGCTGTAGCGATGTGCCGGCATCAGCCTTTGAGGTACAGCCGCGCCTTGTGGAGCAGCACCAGCAGCATCAGGTCGCCGCGCGTCTGCCGGGCCGTACCGGCAGCGGCGGCGGCAGAGTCGCTGGGGGCTGCCTCGTGTTGGGCGTGGGTTCTGGCGCGTTCTCGCACACGCTTGACTCAGTGGCTGAGGCGGAAATGACGGCGTGCGGCAGTGGCTGCAGCAGCGGCGCCGAGGAGCGTCTGAAGCGGGGCACCGAGGAGCAACCTGCGGGTGCCGCCGCCGGGGCTTCGTCATCAGTGACCTGCGGCGGAGGTGGCATGGGCACGGTGCGCGGTGCATTTATGTCCAGCCCTGCACATGCGCTTGTTGCGGCGGACCTGCTGCACAAGCCAGCGCGGCAAGTGGGCGTGCCGATGGCGGCTCCGGATGCTCAGTCGGCACAGCAGCAGGCCTGCCCGGAGCAGCCCGGGGCGCTTGCAGCGGCAGCGGTAGCAGCGGTCGCTGTGGGCCAGCCGGTGGCTGCTTCGCGGAGCAGGGAGGGGCGAATCCGTGCGCTGCAGATGCAGTCCATGCCTTAAATGAACGCAAGCCCTCGCGTAGCCGTGCATGGGCATTTCGCGTTCAACTGTCCAACAGAGCAGGCAATCATACTTATGATTGGCAGCTGCGCAGCATTTCCGCAGCTGCGCGGCAGTTCCGGGACCCAGCAAGCAAACGTAACAGTTGAGGACAAACCTTGAGCGCAGCTGTGCCTTTGTATTCGATCAATGTGCGCCAAAGCGTCACTCTTTGCAAGGTCTGGCGGTAACGTGTGATGTCGGAAAGATACTTTAGTTGGTGGAATGGTGGTCGCGGCCAAGGATGAGCAGGTGTGAGCCGACGCAGGGTAGTATGCATACGAACATGTGTGATTGTAACTTCCGGCATCGTGGGAGTGGGATTGTTCAGAAAGATGGGCACGGATAGACGTGCACAGCTTAGCGATGATGTTGTCTGGGGAGTGAGTATGTGATGTTGAAGATGGTTTTCAGGGCGCAAGGTGCATGGGCCGCTTTATTGATCCATATTACTGATGTGACCTAGCACGGCCGCCGGACATTGGTGAAGGGGACATGGTGCAGTTGTCTTCAGGGATACGTGGAGGCTAGAACTGTGGGCAAGCGCCGCCTGCAGGTGCTATTATTACTTGTCCGGCAAGAGAGATTCAATCCGGGTTACCAAGCTTGCCCACGGAAGCTTTGCGCTAATTGGTCAAGTGAAGTGTGGAGCCGCTGAGGTTAGGCGTGGTACAGGGTATGAGTTCCCATCTAAATCAAAAGGCAGCTGTGCGTTCGGGAGACGCCCAGAAGAAAGTGCTCAAGTGACTGAGGAGATGAGACGTAAGAGCAAGGCTAGGATGATGTTATGAGGAGGAGGGCGAGGCAAGTGAGCGCGCAAGGAGAGTAACAAGGACTTGAGTCGACATGTGTGGTAACGGCGGCGTTTCAGCTACGCGTGATGGGTGGTGTTGATAAACACCGGTTTTGGGCAGTCGACTACGCCTTCTTGGCCTTCTTGGCCCGGAACTTCTGGAGACGGTCCCGCGTCGGCCAGACTGAAGGGCTGCAGCCGCTCCACAGACTTGGCCACGATGGCGCCCACGATGTCGTCGTAGGTGAGGTCGGTGCGGTAAACCGACACCACCAGCACACACGTGTTGTCCTTCACCGGCGCCACACGGTGCTTGTTGGGCAGGGACCCGGTGGTCGGGTCCATGATGTAGGCGGCCTGGTATGGGATGCACCTCTCCTCCTCGCCAGCCATGCGGAGGCGGATGGAGCCCGTGGAGCCCTCGTCGCCGCCGACCTTCATCACGTAGCGGGCCTGGTAGCCCGCCTTCCCTCCCCTGGCGCCATCACCGTGGGCGAAGTGCTGGCCACCGGGAGCCGTCCAAATTAGGTACATCGCGATGTTGCACTGTGGTAAAAAGAGGGGCGTCAGCGTCAGAGTCAGCTCAGCGGCCCACCGAGTACGAGCTGCTGCACGGCTCGACCCACCGAGTCATCGCGACACACCCACCTCGCCCAGCGCCTCCTTGAAGACCTCGCGCACGGGCTCAAAGGGCCCGCCCTCGCCAATACGAAGGGTCGCGTAGTAGCGCGGGTTGTGCTTGCCTCGCCTGTCGGCGCGGGCCTCCCAAGCGAGCTGCGGTAGGAACGCCGCTACAGCCTCGACCACTCTAGGCACCACTCTAGACACCATGTCGTCACTGATCACTATTGCCAAGCAGCTGGTGGACGTGACACTCTAGACACCACTCTAGACACCATGTCGTCACTGAACGTCCACCAGCTGCTTGGCAATAGTGATCAGTGACGACATGGTGTCTAGAGTGGTGTCTAGAGTGGTGTATTGGTGTCTAGAGTGATGGAGACAAAGAGGACAGAAAGACAGCTAGGACAATGCATGGGACCCATGGGACCACGACAAACTGCTGTCAACCACGACGCTTCGCGTAACCCCGGCCGCGACAGGCCTCCGCTGAAAGCTTTCACCGTCACGCTACCGTCACGCTACAGCCGCTGCGGCCGCTGCCGTCTGGTCATAAAGTTTGCTTACTTGGACGGCACTGACAAACATGTGGTTTCAACGGAGTGTTAAGCGATTCGCTTTAGCTTCAGGGAGCGACCCCCCGCGCCAGGGTCTGATCTAGAAGCAGGCACGCATCTCCCTACAAGGCCCGGAGTGGTGGATTCCTGGAGAGAGACCTGTGATGGCAACACCTGCAGATGCAGACTCGATGTTCGATTGAGGACAGGGTGGGGGGGCATGGCAGCCCCGGCCTTGGCCCCGGGCCCGGCCGTTGTGCCAGTGCGTGCCCACTCCGGCAGCCCTTCATTTCAGGGGTTGAACCCCTGCTTCATTTGGTTGAACGGGGCCTGGCACTGACCACACCCTCTCATGTTGCTACACCAGGGGATGCACGTCCCCTGTGCAACACCATCCTGCCATGGACAGAGGCCAGGGCCGAGGAGTTCTGGGTGCCCGCAGCCCCAATCCGTGCCCCGGCGGCCCCGAGGGACTTGTAGATTGACAAAACTCATTACCATACCATATGTAATTAAGGGCAATTACGTCTCAACCAGTCTGACTACAGTGAGCATATTGGCATAGATATTGACCCGGACAACAGGCTTTCGACCATGAATAACAATAAAGAAGGAATCGACAAAAAATGGAACTATAATGCAAGCTCTCTTGTCTCTTGAGTCCTGAGCGACGTGTTTTGCGCTCGAGGTGTCCGAGACAGCAATGCCACGAGCTAAACTGAAGGGCCACTGGCCCTCAGCGCCTAGCCGCAATTAGGAGGAGCTGTTCCTGAGCGACGAATGCCGATTTTAGTGAGCGCGCTGGTGTTAGTGCTGGCTGTCCAATCGACTGCAGCAGCAGACAGCAGCAGTCAGACAGAATGTGGCATTGGCGGCTACGTCTTCTTCCCCGGCTATTCGACACAGGGTGGCTTGGGCACATGGCCCGCACTCGGTGACTGGAAGGCTACTCGTGAGCTCGCAAAGGCACAATGTGACTCTATGGAGAACTGCTTGGGTTTCACGGATACTGCGGAGCTGAAGGGCGTCCTCAGGCCAGTTCAGCGGTGGGCGTGGAGTGGCGAAGGTGCGCTAGGGCTACGTTCAGGACTGGGGAGGCCATCACGACGAACGCCGGGAAGCGCCGCTGAATTAAGGTGGCCTAGGACTGGCAATAGGTTTGCAGGCTTACACCGCCGCGGTTAGGGAGGCGTGGATAGTTAGCTAAGGCCTGTGTGGGTTTGGTGCAGTCAACCCTTACAGCTACTTGCGTCGACGCCCCGCCCCGTTAATTGTCTCGGCGTTGATGCGGAGTGCCCTGCCTCTGACTTTGCAGACTGGTCTTCCACCGTGTCGCCATGCCGCGGCACGTACGTCAAGTCAGACGTCGCAGCGCGCAGCATACCCCCAGCCGCAGCCTCGGCGGCACGCGCCGCCGCCCTCGCCATCAGCGCCGCCGCCAACAGCAGTAGCGGCAGCCTTGACGGCGCGTCCGCCACAGCCTCTGAATCTGCCTCCAGCAGCTTCGCCGCGGCGGTGCAGGGCGGCGAGGGCTGCCTGGACCCCTCCCTGCTGATACCCGGCTTTCGCTTCTTCCCGCACCGCTACCTGGACGAAGCCACCGGAGCCACGTCTGCAGCCATGGCAGCGGCGCTGCCCATGACGGGTTTCATCCTGGACGGCATGACAGCCGTGCAGCTGCAGGTCAGAGCGGGTGCATGCGCGGACTGGGGGGGGGGCTGTTTGAACGGGTTGAAGAGCTGGTTGCAGCTAGTGAAGGTGGCAGCTAGTGAACGCGCGGGTTGCTCGAGCCCATCCGTGGGCTTGTGACCTGTGTAATTCATGTATGCTGGCTCCGGGCGCAGGTGTTTGCGGCCGTGTGTTACCGCTGCAGCTGGTGCTTCGCATTCGACACCACCGGCCGCGTGTGGGGAGATGTGGTGAGTATCGGTACGGACTTGCTTTGGGTTTGTTGGAGCGCCCGGTAGCAATGGCCTACAGGCACCGGCGCGTCCTGCCAGTCTCGTTACTCGTAACCGGTTAGCTCTGCTATGCGGTACTTGTCTTGGGTACTTGTATGGCCGAACGGTTTCATTAAGAGTGCATGTCCCTGCGACAGACCAAGCTGGCGCTGTATGCGGAGCTGCTGCGGCAACAGAGCCCGCAGTGGAAGCCCAGCGACGTGCGGCAGCGTGGCGTGTGTGGCGGCACCTTCCTGCAGGTGCCTCCCGCGAACGCATACGGTGAGCGAGGCTGGGTGCAGCGGGTCAAAGAAAGGCGTGATGGCGAATGTGCAGGCCGATGGCCGCTGCAAGCACCCAGCTCCATGGCTCTGCCACCACTCCAAGCTGTGAGGCAGCCTCGGGCTAAGGAGCACGCCACCCGCCTGCGCCTACCCAACTCGTACTTGCAGGCTGCAGCTCGCATTCCGACTTTGCGTTGTACCCCGGCTACTACCCCGCCGTACAACCTTACGCTGCCGTACGGCCTGGATCCAGCCTGGACGACTTGCTGGCCACGTGCACGGCAGCCGCCGGTGCCGGCGCCGGTGCCAGCAATAGCAATAGCGACAGCAACAGCGGTAGCACCGATGACGTCGCCACCAGTCTCACCATCACCTCGATTGGCAGCTCGAACGCAAGCACTAGCACCACCAGCAGCATTGGCAGCACCAGTACAGGTGCGAGCCGCTGCTACGCGGCCCAGTACCCGGAGCTGGTGCTGGCGGGTGCGGCGCCGGTGCGGCCGCTGCTGGACGACGGGCCGCCGCCGTCCGCGGAGACGTGCGGGGGCACCTACCTGCGGCTGCCACCCGCCTACATTGAGATGCTGGGTGCGTGGCGTGTGTGTGTGTGTGGGGGGGGGTGCATTCATGATTGTTTAAGAAGCGAAGGGGGTGCGGGCTGGCGCCTCAGCACGGCTTGGCGCTTGCTGGGCACACCAGGTTTGGTTCCTGCATGCAGGTCTGGGGGAGGGCGCTGAGCGTACCGTGCTGAGAGGTGGTAGCGCCCAGGGGGCGGGTGTTGTGCGGAGGCCTAGTCATGCGGGCTCGCCACAACCCGGCGTGACTGAGCACATGCATCCTTGTCCAGAGGCGCCGCACCGCCCCAGTCATTCGCGAGTTACTCACGCCGTGTTGCGTGGACGGCTGCCCCTCCCTGCAGGCTTCCACAGTACCACGGTGTTCGCGGAGACCTACCCCTCCGCCTCCGCCTCCGCGCTGTCCTTCTCCGGGCTGCGGCTGGCCTTCACCGCCTCGGCCCCACTGGACGCGGCGCGGCCGCTGCCCGGCTGCGCCGCTGGCGACACCAGCTGCAGCCTGATTGTGATGGTCACCATGACGCTCACGAGCACCGTGGTGCTGCCCAACACAACCGCGGCCGCCGCGGCGCAGCTTTCCGCCGGCGGCACCAGCAGCAGCACCACCGCCACTATCAGCGGCGCCACTAGCAACGGCGGTGCTGACGCCGGCAGCCTGGCGGCTGTGGCCGCGGCGGCGCACTCTTACGGCTCGCTACGGTTCCAGGTGGTGCGGCGGGATGGCGGTGGCGCTGCCTTCGAGTGGCGGCTGGCGGCGCCGCGCTCCAGCGGGCGCACAACCAGCCAAATCATGATGTACGCCGTGCCCATCCACAGCCGTGACGACGTGGTCCTTGTGTCGGCACGGAACGAGCCCGGCTACAGCAGCCTAGGCGCCATCCTCGCGTTCAACGTCATCGTGCGCTACGCGCTTCCGGCACCGCCGTCGCCCGCGCCATCGTCATTGGACACGGGCGCAGGGGCCGGCGCGGGCGGGGGTGGGGTGGCGCCGGGGGCGCAGCAGGAGCATCACCAGCGTGTGCAGGTGGCGCTGCTGGTGGGCACGGTGGTGGGCGGCGGGGTGGCGCTGGCGGCGCTTGGCGTGCTGGTGTTCATGTTCGTGCGGCGCGTGCGGCGCCGGCGGCTGCGCTACATTCAGCCTGAGAAGCCGGAGACAGGGCACCCAACCCGTATGGGCCTGGTGTTTGGGGGCTCCGGTGACGGCGCGATGGGCTGTGGTGACGGAAGCGACACCTGCGGCGCGGCCGGCGGCGGCAGCGGGGCTGGGAGCAAGGCAGGCGGCAGCAGCGAGGCCTGGGACGCTGTGTGCGGCAAGCTGACCGCAGAAGCGGCGGTAGCTTCTGGCGTGGCGGGTGCGGTGGGCGTGGTGGCAGGGGCGGAGGTGCAGGGCCATCAAAGCCTGTCCAGTTTGGCAATCCTGCCCGTGGTGTTTGGCGGTGCCGCATTGGGCAGGCAGCAGCACCGCCGCGACATCCCGGCGGTGCTCAAGAGTGGCGGCGCCGCTGCGCCGACAGGCCACGTGCCAGCAGCAGCCCACGGCAAGCAGGCAGGGAGCAGGCCGATGACAATCTGTAGCGCCAGCGGCACAGGCAGCGGCCAGTGCGGCGTTCAGCCCTCCACGCCGCTCCGGAGCCCGTTGTGGTGCTTCGGCGGCGCCCCCAGTGCGTCCCTTGCAGGGCCCGCGTTCGCCGGTGCCGGTTGCGGGTCGTGGAGGTGCTCCGGCGGCGGCAGTCGTCGTGCTGTGCGGCCGGAGCTGTCAGGCAGTCGCACAGGCGAAACGGTCGTTGCAGATGAGGTGCCTGCAGCTGCCCCGCAGCGCTGCCTGCCGTCGATGTCAAGTTTGATGTCGCGGCGTGTCGGCACGACAGTGGCTGCTGCAAAGGGCCCCGCACCGCAGACCCAGATGACTGGCCCGCAACCAGCGCTCGCAGCAGTGGGCTTAATTGTGGACGCGCCAGAGGCATCGCCGCACGCGATGGCGACAGCGACGGCGCAGGCGCAGGAGCATGCCAGGGCAGAACAGGCAGCGGGCCTCCTGGAGGCGGTAATCCTCACCGCGGACGGCGACCCAGTAGAGGGGCTGGGGCATCACGCGCCAACAACATTACCACTAGAGCCGCAGCCGCACAGAGCGGCCACGGCATCTGGGTCGAGTGCAGACACGTGCGCCGCGCCGTCACTTGTGGAGCCGGCCCCCGGCCCATCATCACGAGCCGCGTACGACCGGGCGTGTACCATCGCCGCTATGCTCGACTCTGCTGCGCCTGCAAGTCACGCCAGCGCCGCTGCAGGCAGCGGTGCCACGCTCAGCCTGTCAGGAGGGCGCGAGGGCACCGCCGCGGGGCCTCTGGCCCCATCCGTCTCGCATGTGCAGTGCAATGCAGCGCTAGCGGCACCTGCGACGCGCTGTGCAAGCGACGTGGTAGTCGGCACCACGCCTCGGGCTCTGCCGCTAAGCAGCTGTGCAGATGCATCCGCTTGCGGGCCGCCGGCAGCGCACAGCGCCGTGGCACCCACGTCTGTCGACGACCGCTTCTCGGCGTCACTGCAAGGGCTGGACCTGCGAGCCCTGCACTTGCAGGAAAGCAGTTTTGCCAGCACCAGCGTCGGAGGAGGCTCCTGTGCGGCAGTTGCGGCCACCTCGGCTATGGGCACGCAGGCTGTCGCGCTCATGCTCGCGCGGGCGCCTGGCAGCAGCAGCAGCAGCAGCCGACAGCCTCAACGCTGCTCGTCACCGGGGTCGTCACTGCCGGTCCCCGTCTACGGAGCAGCTATTGGCAACTGCGCTGAGGTTGCGCCTGGCAGCCCCGCACTGAGGACTCGATGTGGGAGCCCCAGCAGCCTCGGCGGGATGACCAGCGGCCCCGCAGACGGCGAGGCACACAGAACCGGCTGCACGACGAAGATCGGCCAGCAGGTGCGAGTGGCCGCGGCCACCGCCGCTGTCGCTGGCGCAGCCGCCGCAGCCGCCACCTCCTCGCCTCGCGTCAGGGCAGCTTTCGTTGCGTCAGAGCTCTGCCGCACGGACGGTCCCGGTCGCACTGCAGCGGCCACAGCAGCTGCGGCAACTTCCGAGGCGCCTGGGGGACCGCAGCTGCAGCCGCCCCGGCTCACGTGCCTCCCGGGCCGGGCCGTGGACACACACGCGCCCTCGCCGGCTGAGGCGCCAGCAGATGCCGGTGCTGGTGCAGCGAGTGCGGGCGATGCAGCAGGCTCTGGGGCTGGGGATGCCCGCGCCGAGCGGTTGGACCGGCAAGCCGGCGAGGGTGCGGGCGACGATGCCAGCGAGGCTGGGCCCGAGGAGGGTGAACGCACCTCGGCTGGGTCTGGCACGTCCTCCTTCCACACCGCCACTGGCGGCTGGTCGCCTGCCTCCGGCTCGCAACTTGCGGTCGTGGACGAGGCACCGGTCACGTCTGCTGACTGCACTGCTGCTCCAGCGGCCCCCAGGGCTGGCGTCGGCGCTGGTGTTGATGCTGCGGCTGCGGCTGCTGAAGTCACCAGCGCAAGTCCTGAAGCTCAAGCTGCGTTGAGACAGGGCCCGGTTGCGCCGGCGGCAGCTGTGCCCGCTCACAGGTCGTCAGGGCCAGGGCTCCCGTTGCCGCCACCTGCCATGACTGCCGCTGGCTCCGCCGCGGGAACGCACGTGCTCTTTACGGGGCCGGTGAACTTCCCCTCTCTGGCCGCGCAGCAGTACCAGCACCCGCACCCTTACCCTCACTCACACGCCGCGCACTTGCAGCAGCTGCTGGCCCGGCAGCAGCAGCAGTGGGCTGGCCCGGGCGGTGGGCAGCCGCTGCCGCCCATTCCTTCCTCTCAGATTGCACCAGGCGGGGGCACGGAAGCGGCAGCGAGCATGCGCGCGGGAGCGCCCGGCGCAGGCACCAGCGGCCCAGCGGGGTCACGCCCCGCACCGCCGGTGAGGCGCGCGAGTGCCGCCGGCGCGTACGCGTTCATGGCCAGCGCGCTCGGGCAGGCTGTGGCGGCTGTGATGGGTGGCGGCAGCGGCAAGTCTTCCGGCGCCACCACGCCCCGCGGCCCCGCCGCTGGCGCCCCCATGGCCATTGACTCGCCGGCGGCGGCTGTCGGCGGCGGCACCACGGGCGTGTCGTCGCAGTTTGAGCGGAGTGGCTCGCATCAGAATCTGGTGCTGCCGCTGGAGCCCGGCCGCGGCCCGGATGCGGCGGCCGCGGCGGCTGCGGCGGCGGCGCTCGGCCGCCACAACCCGGCCGCGGCTGCTGGCGGCGGCAGCGGCTGCGCCTCGGGCCGGGTCAGCGGCTGCGGCGGCGTGGGCCCGGCCGGGTTCGGCAGCGGCCCCAACCCGGCCACCCACAACGCTCATCCCAACGTCGCGCCCTCGGATGCCTGGTTCCGCAGCCTCAACGGCAGCATGGGCATCCTGGGCGGAGCGCAGCTGTGGCCGGCGGCCGGCGCGGCCGGCCAGGCCGTGCTACCCGCGCCACCCTCGGCAGCTGCGGCGGCAACGGCAGGGCCGCCGCCGCCTATCATGCTGAATGGCGCGGGGCCTGGCAGTGCGGGTGTGGCGGGAATGCCGGCAATGGCCTCGCCTGGCAGCGCAGGCGGATACAGCATGTACGGTATGTATGGCTACTACGCGCTTGGCGCGGGCAGCGCCGGCGGCTCATCGTGCTCTGCCAGCCTGCCGGCGGGTGGGCCGGGGTCGACAGCGAGCAACGCGGGCGGCTACAACAGCGGCAGCGTGTGGGGCGGAGCCGGAGGCGGCGGCGCAGGTGCAGGCGTCTACGGCGGCGCTGGCCTGGGAGCCGGTGTTGTCGGCAGCGGCTGGGAGGGCGGTGACGAACGAGCCAACAACCCGCTGCTGCAGGTGGGCGCGTGGGCGTGGGCATGTGTGTGGGGCGGTGGCGTGGGTGGAGGTGCGGGCGGGGGGGCGTGGGCGTGGGCGTGGGCAAGCCGGGCCCTGCACCCGCCTCCTTGAGGTCTCGTCCTGGGTCGCAGCTGCGACCTGGCTGCGGTACTGCCAGCTGCACAGAACGCCTCAAGCCCAGAGCCTCCCAGCCGCTCAGCACACGCTGCCAAGCCCCCTGGTTCCTCCCTCCGCCCGCCCACTCGATCCCTATCTTCTCTATGCACGTAACTGCATCCCTCCGCCGCCACCGCACACTTTTCACTCCTCCGCCACACCTACGCCCGCAGGTGGTAGTGGGCGACGTGCCGCCGCTGGAGGACGTGGACCTGCGCATCGCGCCCGAGGACCTGCAGCTGGTGGCGCTCATAGGCAAGGGAGCCTGCGGCGAGGTGTATGTGAGTCGCGGCGTGCGGTGACGGCTTGCTGCGAACGTGCCTGCATGCCTACCTGCTTGCCTCGTACGTGCACGCACGCTTGGATTGCTGGCGTGCCTGTTTGTGGATGCCTGCGTTGTCGTTTTGCGACGTCCGCGCCCTGCTGGACGTTTTAGATACGGGGCCCCCAGCTGTATGTGTGTGTTGACCCTGCCACCCCTGTCTGGGTACACTGCAGCACGCGCTGTGGGGCGGCCGGGACGTGGCGGTGAAGAAGCTGCTGGACAGCTGCCCGCCCAACCTGCAGCCGCAAGAAATGCGGACGCTGCTGCAGGTGGGATGCGGCTGCCTGCGGGGGCTGCGAGCACAGCAAATGCGGGCAGCGGCCGGGCGCTGTATGCATTGGGGCATGTGGACCTGCTGTTGCTTGATGAAATGCCGGTGAGCCCCCGATGATGATGTCAGGCGCGTCTTAATCCACAGTGTGCTGCCGCGGTCTGCCCTTTGTCTGCCGCCCCACAGGAGATGGCCATTCTCACTCGGTCGAGGCACCCCAACATCGTGCGCTGCTATGGCGGCTGCCTCAGCCCGCCACAGGTGCGTCGCTGTGCATGCCGCATGAGCCCCACAGTTGCGCAGTGTGCCGAGTGGTTCGCCCGCGTAGCAGCTCCTTCTTGGCCTTCTGCCTCCGTCTCTGCCTTAGAGCCTTCGCTGTTGCTATGTCCGAGCTCTCCGCGCGCTGCTGCACTGCTCGCCGGTCTACCTGCCTGAGCTGCCTGCCCGTGCCCGACCCGCCCACGCCCATGTTCCGTCCCGTACCTGTCCATGCCCGACACCCCCACGCCCATGTTCCGTCCGTGTCCATGCCCGACCCTCATTTCAGGTGTTTCTGGTGGAGGAGCTTCTGGTGAGTCATGCGTACCGTAGTTACTGGTGGTGCTGGGGCTGTCGAGGGAGGCCCGCGGTGGTCCTGGGCTGTGCTGAGCTGCGTATGGGCTGCGTGTGGAAGGACGGCCTCCGTGCCTCAGCCCCCTCTCCAACTGCCTTGGTCACACGCAGGTGTGCTCCCTGCACGACTTCATCTACCACCCGCACGGCGACCGCTCCGTGCTCAAGCTGCTGGGTCTGGCACGCGACGTGGCACTGGGCCTGGCGTACCTGCACCCTACCATCCTGCACCGGTGCGTGGCGGTGGTGTGCGTTTGTGTTTAGCGGTACTGTCAGGGCGCCGTCCGGCTGAACGATACGGTACAGCAAATACACATCGTCGCACGCCAAACTAGGTTCTAAGATGTCGGTTCACCCTGCGCAACGGACTCGCGTGCATGCAGTGATCTCAAGCCCTCCAACATTCTGCTCGACATGTCCGGCCGAGCCAAGATCGCAGAGTGAGCAAAGCGTCACTGCGTCAGTCATGACGGTAGCTGCTATTGACGTGTGCTTCTTTCCCAAAACCGGCCCAACACCGCTCCTCCTTCCCCACCACAACCCGTCACTTGGCTCCGCACGCACGACCCTGCCCGCCCGCAGCTTTGGCCTGGCCCGCTACAAGCTCCGCAGCAAGCTGTCCACGCACACCATCGAGGCTGGCACCACGCCGTACCTGCCGCCGGAGGTGTTTGACCAGCGCGTCAAGCACCTGACCGACCGCTCCGACGTGTACTCCCTGGGCATGTGAGAGCGCAGCTGCTGGGCCGTCGGGTCGGAGAGGGCTGGGAAGTGGAAGGCGATGACGGTGGGACTTGCCTTGTCCACAGGGAATAGCTGGGGCGATACCTATTGAAGAATGTAGCCCTGCCCTCTGGACCTGCCACTCGTTCTGTCATCGCGCCCGCCAAAGACCCCCGTAGAACTCGCTGCTTTATGAACATGCTGCTCTCACCCAGGGGCCCGCCCGCACTCTCGTTGTTCGCCGAACCTATACACCTCGCCGTGCCGCACCTGCAGGGTGTTCTGGGAGCTGTTCATGCGCCAGCCGCCCTGGCACAACATGCGCGACGTCGCAATCGCCTACCACGTGCACGTCAACAGGGCCCGGCCGGCGCTGCCGTCGCGCGACCGCTGCCCGCCGCGCGTGGCTCGCCTCATCCAGGCATGCTGGGCGCAGAGGCCTCGCGACCGGCCCAGCGCGGCCGAGGTGGTCAAGGAGCTGACCCTGACGATTACGCAGCTGGAGATGCAGCAGCCGCAGCAGCAGCAGCAGCGGTAGGGGCGGTGGGGTGGGGCCGCGGGAGCAGCTGCAGGCTCCAAGCAATGATGGCGGGGTGGTATTTGCGTACCTGAGGCGCGGAGGAAGTGACACTTGAACACATGCGTGCGCATCGCAGCTGGTGAATGCATTTGAAAGGGCGCGTGTTGTGCTGGATGGCATTAGGGTTTTATGGCAGGCGGGTTATGTGTTTGGGGTATGGCTGGCAAACGTCATGAATCAATAATAAACAACAAAGGGGTTGGCGCTGCAGCGATTGCTCGTGACCAGTCCCGTACAAGGCACCGATATGGCTCCGACACTGGAGCACTTGGCACGCGCATTTGCGTAGAGGCCTCGAGGCCGGGCACGAAGCGCCGGTCGCTCGAGTTGCAGGCGTGGGCTTTTCCAAATGCTTCGGATGCACTTGCCATACTGGCCGGGGCCTGTCGCCTGTCGTACATTGCCCCCCATGTATCGATTTATAGCAGTTGACGTGCCGCGGTATCTTGTGCGAGTGTGCAACTGGTGGCAAGGGCGGGATGAGTTTGTTTGAGCAGTTTATGAGCTGTTTGCATATATATAGTATGTGGCAACCCTTGTGGTGGTTGGGAGATGCCGAATCGTGGCAGACACAACGCGCAGGGTGTGTGTGGCGGCGGGTAAGGGGGGTTACTTTGGAGTAGTCGCACCGAGATGCGGTACTTGGGCTGACTTGGGATCTGCAAAGAGGTACGCGTACACCACACAGTTGCCGCCTTACAGGATGATTTGATGGGATTTGACTTGCACTTATGGGAACTTCTTACAGTTGGACCGCATGCAGCAGAGCAGGATGGGCGCGACGCCAATTCAGCGGCGAACATATGGCACGCGCTGATGGAGATGCTGCTTGGTAGAGCGCGGCCTGCGGCCCTGCGCCGTGGCGGCGGCGATGGTGGCGGCGACGGCGGCGGCGCAGGGCCCAGCGGTGGTGCAGGGCCTGGCAACTGCGGCGGCGGCGCAAGGCGCAATGGTGGGTTAGGACCTGGCGGCAGTGGCAGCGGCGGCGCTGGAATTCGCGGCAGCGCCGGCGGCGGCGCAGGGCCTTGCGGCGGCGGCAGCGGCCTTGGGCCCAGCCGTGGCAGCGTGCATGTGTGTAGTGGACGGGGCAGGCAAGGCCATACATGGAGGAGGCGAGCGCGGTGCCGCCCAAGAAGTGGCGCCAGTGCGCAGGTTGAGTCCCGGCCGGTTTCTGGTTAGCAGCCTTTGCTGGCGAGCAGAGCATGGCACGGTGTGTGGTAGGCCGCAGGCCCGCAGCAGTGAGGAGTGGTGTGGCTAGAGGATTTCCTGCTCGCTGTTGGGTTTTGTTGCCTGCTGTGCTTGTGCTTGGCAGCGGGGCGCGGCTCGACGCATGGCGGGCAGAGCCTGTACGAACCGCCCCCGGCTATGTCCGGGAGATTAGGTGGATGCTTGCTCCCTCAGACTAGAGACGTGGCGTGGGCGCAGCCCGCTCTTCCATTGACAGGGAGAACCAATTTCTTGTCCACTTCTACGGTTTGCTGATTGCAGTGTCGATTACGGTATAAGGGGCTGGCGGTGTTTGGGACTTATGGGAACACTTCGAGCTGCCGCAGGGTTGCTAGCCTGTCGCTGCACGTGCACGTGCACGCCATCCAGCCGCGTACCCAAGTACCCACCTACGTACCAGCCCCAGCGCTGCCAGCCTCTGCAGCCACCCAGCGTCCCATGCCAGCTGTCCCGTGCCTCTCCCCAGCTGTCCCACCCCAGCAGTCCCACATCCGCTGTCCCCTCCCAGATGTCCCTCCCAGCTGTCCCTTCCAGTCGTCCCTTCCAGTTGTCCCTTCCAGCTGTCCCACCCCAGCTGTCCCTTCGGCTCCCTTCTCAAACGCAGCTTCAGCGAAATCTACAGCCTGCCCGACTCCCGGCGTGTGCGGCCTTCCGCCCGCCTTCCAAAACGCAACAGCCCTCGCCTCTCCTCGCCAGCCGCTCACAGCCGAAACTCTGCTTCTTTCTTAATCAGCCACAAACATCAGCCACAAACAATGCCTCGGAAACAACACCTCGGAAACTTCCTCCCATCTAGTGCGCGGCCACAGCTCCCCTACCGAACGTCGCAGCACCTATCCTCACCATCAGCAACGCTTCCTCACCTCCGGTTGTGTTGTTGGCGTGTTGCACCGCATTCGGCCTGCCCGCCACAATTGTCGTACACATTCGGGCCCCTCTTCTGCTTTGCTTCGCCTTGTTCTTGCCCCTGCTTGTCACACTGTCGCCCGGCCATTGTTTTGCTGCACGCCGTTGCATTACGCTAGTGCTCGTCTACACAGCTCATCCGTGGACGCCGGTCGACTGCCTGCAGGTGCGCATCGGCTATGCTATCCGCGCGGTGTGGCGTCGCATTGAGTCTGTGTGGTGCTATCGCCTTGGCCGGGCGCCCGGAGCGTGAGGAATGCGCGTCAGCAAAACATCGACACAACCTGCCAGCTACCGTCGGTACAGTAACAGCGCGCGAACGACGCACCAATGCCTTGTCCCTTCTTGCTACGCATTTATGTGGGCACGGGTGGGAGCCACACACATCGGGACTACGCTTTCCTGCCCCTTGCCATGTTCCATCACGTGCACGTGCACGTGCCGGTGAGCTCGTATATGAGGTTGTTGCGCACCCGGATTGCGCTATGGGTGTAAAGTTGCAATCACATCCGTCAACCACCGCGTTTAAGAAGGAGGTGTGGGCTTTGGGGTGAAGACTGAAGGCCAGCCGTAGCGACGGCGCTGCCGCCGCTATCAATTGCCGCATGAGGCACCCAGGTACGGGGACTGAGGGAAGGCACCAGCCGCAGTAAATACGTCTGCCCCAGTCCAAGCAGTCCAACTTGCCCATGCAACAGCCAACAGGCCTGCTCGACGTCGACGGTCGACCCCCGGCGAGCACGTGCACAATGCACCCCTCTCTATGACATGCGTGCATCTGTCCCCTGTCCTCTGCACGCCTCGGCGGTAAGCGGGGCTGGGGCTGGGGCAGGGGCTGGGGGCCTGGGGCTGAGCCTGAGCCGTGAAATTGTTACGTTTGCAGGCCAGAGCAATCAAGGCCAAGTCGACGGTGCCGCGGCAGAGCTTCTCCCTGGCCGATGTCAAGACCACGCCGCCGACGGAGGTGGTCCGCAGCACCAAGGCCAACCTCGGCAACACGCACGCAAGGGCAACACGGGCAACAAGGGCCGCAAGCATACCCACGCCACCAAGTGCAAGATGTCGGCGGCCCACAACGGCAAGAAGTACACCCACGAGACCAAGGCCAAGATGCCGGCAGCCAAGAAGCGTTGCGTCTAGAGAACCCCTCCCCCTTAACACAGCAGCGGAGATGCAGGAAGCCACTCGCGCCAGCCTCAAGCAGGCTCAAGCGGCCTGGTCGTGGGCCTGGTCTCTGGGTTAACCGCGGCCTTCAGGCCCTCCTCGTCCAGGCGCACTGGCTTCAATTGTTCTCGCTATAATAATGACATTGTCACTCACTCGGCTGTGGCTGGCTGAAGAGCGGAGTGGACAAGGACTGAGTACTTGCCCCGCTTAAGACAAGGACGACATGGCCCGACATGGGCGACGTACGGCGCGTGTGGCCGCGGCTGATGCAGTAATGCCAATCCTGCAAGTAGCACGTCAGCTTTGTGACAGTAGGCAAAGTATTGAGCGAGTTTCGTATACCGCGCTGCGTCCGCGTGCACTTCGACGGGTTTCAGCCTTTGCAGTTTGAGCCAATCTCGCGCGCTTGTCGCCATTAATATCTGATGGCACACACGATGACATCGTCGTAAACATTCCATGGTATGGGCCCCGGTCAGAACATGCTCGCGAAAATGACCAGAAGCGCCGGGCCCACGCAAGTAACACTACGTGGCATTATTTTGATATAATACAGGGTTGCGGTGCGTCGCATCCGGCGGATACGGTGCTTGGGGAGCCGACACGTCAAGGGACCGCGGACACGGTGAATGCAGGCATGGTGCACGGCTCGCGCGGCAGTTATGCGGTGAGTCGAGCAGCTGCTTGCCGGGGCAGAGTTGTATGTGACAGAATACCTGATGCATTAGCAAGCACGCCTTTCAGAAGCGCACTTGCGGGGGCACGCCGTCGTATGCCAGGTGTGCCGGTGGTCTGCCAGGTGTGCCAATGGCATGCCGTGTGTTCCAATTGCTTGCCGGCGTACGGCCCGCTCTGCAAGCAAACGCCAGCTGCAGCCATCAGGTAGTTTGAGTTGTTATGATTCATTGCTGAAACCGCCTGCTACAGGGCATTCCGCTGCTGGAGATGTACAGGGACGTGGAGGAGAAACTGTTGAAGCAGGCACACGGTACGGTGAACGTGCCGTGTGTACACGCTGCGGGTGTTAGCAGTTGCGCTGTAACCAATTTACTGCTCGCTGTTACCGGCCAAGCGCCAGACAGCCAGGATGCCTTCAATTTCCGGCTGACTGCCGTCCGCGCAGACCGCAACTACGACAAGGCGGCCCTGAACACAAAGCTCCTCGAGGCGCAGGGCGCACCGGGGTTGCAGGTGGGAAGGCAGGCAGACAGGCAGCGGTTTATGCATCCATTTGCCATGCCGGGCGGCTGTTACAAGATGGAGTGGCCAGGAGTCACACGTGTGTTCGCCTGTCTTGCCCTCTTCGCCAACCCCGGCACGTGCAAGCGAGGCAATCCCTGCTGACTGACTTTACCAGCTGCACATTACACTCTCACGTGGACAGGCCAAGTCTGCGCTGCTTCAAGTGTACCGCACACAGGTGCGTGAGTGCGTACCGCTCCAGGCGTCCAATGCATGTGCTCTAGCTTCTTCTATACTGCTAGCAGCCATTGCCCTGCCCGCTCATGTACGAGTTATTTCGCCTGTGCCCGCACGCATACACAACACTGATGTACACCCGTGCGCGTGTATGGTGTGTTGCTGCAGGCTGACGTGTACACGGACTTCGCGGCAAAGTCACCGCTGTACATTAACATGCCCACCGTTTGCGCCGCTGGCCCTGGTGAGTGGAGCTCGTCGTGCACGTGCGTGCCAAGTCGCCGCATGCGTACACCTACCCCGTAAACACATGACGCGCGCGCGGCTATGCATGCGAATGCTGCCAGACAAGACATGCACGCAGCATTCACAGACCCCTGTGCTGGGCACACGCACGTGTACTCCGCTGGGCGACTGCCCGGACGAGCAACAATCCCACTCCCACTCCTACCCCGCGTGTGCCCGCATCTTAGTACCGAACCTCGTGTTCACACAGGCAACGCCATTCCGGGCTCACTGATGTTGGGCAAGGCGGCCGAGCTGGAGGCGGAGGTGGACGCACTGGGCCGCGGCGGCGCCGACGGGCAGTCGCCGGTGCCGCCCAACACACCTCTCCTGGGGGAGCACCTGACGGCAGTGATGAAGCTCAAGGCCATGTGGGGCAGGTGCGGAGGGCGCGTGAGACAACACAGATACCAGGGTGCGCGAGCGCGTGTCAGGAGCGTGCCGGTGGCAACTCAGGCAGCTGCGGAGGCCAACATGCAATCATCGTCTGGCGAAACCCTGGCACCTCCCGCCCTCGCCTGGTGCTCCTGCAGGAAGCTGCTGCAGATAACTCTGACGGTGTACACGCACCCGGTGCTGGGGCGTGTTGCGCTGGTGCAGCCGCTGCTGTTGACCGCCTGCGTGCAGCGGCTCTTCGCAGAGGGAGAGGAGATAGTTACGGCCCTTCTGGAGGTAGGCAAGGGGACGGGGTTGCGCTCAGTGCGAAAGAAGTGCTCACAGCATGTGACGTGGCCACTGCTGTCCGAAGCACCAGTGACTTGCATTTGCAACTGGGTGTCCCGGTTGGTCAGTCTTTGGGTGACCCTTCTTCGTTGCGACTGCCTCCCTTCTGATTGGGCTCCTGCGCACATCACCCCTGCCCCTGGCACGTCGTCCCTTCACATTGATCTCCCACGCACATCTTGCCAACTGCCTACACGCGTGCAACCATGCCGCCCATGCATGACAGGGTGGCGCCTCGCCTAATGTGCGCAACTCTCTCAACATGACCGCACTCATGATGGTGGTGGCGGCGCTGGCCAAGCGCCTCGCGGGCGCACTCGACAACGGCTACAACGACGACCTCACCGCGGACGCGGCCAAAGCGACGGCCGTGGCACGGCTGCTGCTGGCGGCCGGGGCGGACGTGCGGGCTTGGATGCTGGGGTTCGGCCGGACGTGGTCGGCCATGTCGGAGCGGGAGCAGGAGGTGGCCCTCAACTTTGGATCCATCCAGGCCACACGGGCCGTGCTGCATCTGGACAGGTGGGGCGCCGGTGTTGTTGCTGCCGCGAGCGGCCGACGGACTCTGGGTTGGCCGCGACAAGCACACATAAACGCGCACGGGCATGCACACATACACCGTCCCGCGTGTTTCTTCCCTTGTGCCATATGCCACACACGCACGCGCGCACCACAGATAATCGCAAGCACGATGTCGACCCCTGTCCCCTTGCGACCTCCCGACACACACCAGGTACACTGTGCGGGATGGATACGACCTGTTGCTGCGGCCGCTGCGGGAGCGGGCCGAGGCGGTGTCCCCCGGCGCGGGTGCACACCTGGACCAGCTGGAGCAGCTGCTGACACACGGCCTGCCGGGCGGGGGCAGCGGTGCGGGCGGGGGAGAGCCTGGTGCCGGCGGTGCCGGGGGTGCGGGCGTGCTGGAGCGGAGCGACTCGGCACGTGGGGCAGCAGGTTGTGGCACCTCACTGGCCGTCAACAAGGACGTCACGTGGCCGTGGGTGCAGGCCATGAGTAACATCACGTGGGCCGTGTCCCAGGTGCGTGCGTGGGGGGAGCTGGCATTGCGTTTCCAGAAGCACGCTACGATTGTTTGCGGAGGCCAGTCGGGGATGCGCTTACGCCTGTAAGAATGAACTGGACCCCAAACACCCCTGTTGCCCACAGGTGGCTATGGGCTCGGATGCGGCGGCCCGCCGCGCCATCCTGCGCGCGCTGCAGACCCAGGCGCCCTTCGCACTGCCGCCCATGTCTGTGGTGTCAGTGGCACAGCTGCGGCAGCAGGGGCGGATACCCAGGTAGGGTGAGGCCGAGTTTGGTGGAGCGGTGTGAGTGTGAGTCTGCATGTGGAATGGCTGCATGTGGTTGATGCATGCCGCCTGTGGTGCATGGCACAGAGCACAGCAGGCAAGGCGCACTGTGGGCGCCTAACCGGCGGGCTATCATTGCCACACATGCAATCTCACGCGGCTCCTGCTTCGTCCTCAGGTTCTCTCGGGTGGACTCGGCTAAGGACATGCACGACGCCGCGGAGACAGCTGCCGCCCCAGCAGCTGCAGCCGACGCGCCGCCGCCCCAGCCGCTGCCGTTCGAGCCGCTGCAGGTGGATGAACTGCCTCCGGGCTGTGTGGTGGTGTTCGTGAGCCACCGCTGGCTGGGGCGCGGCTGCCCGGATGACGACAAGGGCACCAAGCTGAAACAGGTGCGGCCTAACTTCGCGGTGATGCCAAGCCTTCCGTTCTGAAGCTTTGCAAACGCGACAGCTTCCATGTCATGCACGGTGTCAAGGGCCGGCGCCGCTAACACCTGCAGAACGCTCGTTTCCTGCAACACAGGTATACGCGATTGCCGACCACGTGGCCAAGCACCGCCGTGTGCCCGCCGACAAGGTGCGGGGGCGGCAAGGCGCGGGGCAGTCGCTGGGACAGGGCCGCACGCCAGTGTTACCCAGGGCGCCTGAGCACCATGTCATGAGAACACGACGCATGCGTACGTGCTCCCCCCTTGCCTTGTTAGTCTAATAGTCTTGCGGAGCAGGCAGTACAAGAAGCACGTTTCTGCTGCCGATGCGACCCTGCTGGGCTTGAATTGCATTCGCTCCTGCAAACACACACGGCATCTGGGCGCGTGCAGGTCTTTGTTTCCCTTCACGCACATCACCTTCACCATCACACACACGCAGGTTTACTTGTGGCTGGACTATTCCGTGGTCGACCAGGACAACCCAATGCCGGGAGTGCAGGTGCGTGCTCGATTGCCTGCACAATTGCAAACGCAGCAGATTTTTGCTGCGTGCCAGGGGCACCTACCTGATGTGGTAAGATGTGTGGAAGGGCTTAGACTGGTGGAGAGCATCTGCGACTGCCCTTCGCAAATGTGGTTGCGGTTGCGTGCGGCGCTGGTCGCTGGATGCAGGCGCTCCCGGTCTACATCGCCTGCTGTGACGAGTTCGTGTACGTGCACCACGACGAGTACTGGGAGCGCGCGTGGTGCCTCACAGAGCAGGTGCGGGTTTGCCGAGGCATGCGTGCGCGACATCCACACGTGCCGCGCCTTTCGCTAACGCCTGACCTGCTGGCCCCTCCATACCTACACCACGCCCTGCGTCACGCCCTCCTGCCTTCCGCCTGCCTGCCTGTTACGTGCCTTGCGCCTGATGCCTGCAGTTCATGCATTGGAAGCTAGGCACGGGCGAGTCCAAGCACCGCCTGGACCCCACCGGCCTAGCGTTCACCACGGAGAGCAGCCGCGTGCAGCCGCCCGACCCCACGTACGGCAAGCTGGCTGTGGAGGCAGACCGCATCGCGCTGGCGTCCATGACCTCCATCATGCCGTACACACTGCCGGGGGATGAGGACTACTAGCTAGGGATTTAGGGGGATTGCGGTAGGTGGATGCGTGCTGGGCTGCTGGGCGTGTGCTCTCGGTGTGTCAGTGTATGCCGAGGATTGGGCGGTGGGTGCGTGGGCTGGTGGGTGCGTGCACAAGTTCTCACTTCTGTAGGATTTCGTGCGTGAGCGCGAATAGCGCGGTCTCTGGTGTGACCTGGATTGATGGCAGTGCCTGGATAGCGATAGCGAGTGATTGGGAGTGTGTGTGCAGGGTATGGAGGAAGGGTTGATCCTGTCCTGCCCAGCCAGCCGGCCTAGGTCCGTGATGTGAGGAGCTAGATAGGTTGATCCGTCTTAGCGCTAGCCCTCTTACACCGTCCTGAGTGGTCGTCTGTCCTAGGCGCAAACTTAACACATATTGCTTCGGCGTGTCGGGGCGCGGCGTTGGCGAGAGCCACGAGTGGCCGTAATACCGTGGGGGCATGTCGCACCCGTGAAGGGCACTTAAAAAGGCTCATCCTGACGTTGGACTCTACAGTTGCAATACCTTCCCAATGACAAAAAAGCTCCACACCAGCTGCCACGCACTCGCTTCTTGCTGGTGTGGAATGGACACCCAGCCACGTTCTCACTCGTGCAAAGCATAATGTCCAGTGCCCCTGCAGCCGCATGCATGGACCCGCTGCCGATTCCGCCGCAGACGATGTGACCATGTGCCGATGTGGTGCGGGCCCAGCGCCTCAGCCCCCCTGACTTGCCGCCTTACATGTCCTGTCACTGCTGCCCCCCCGGGCATATTGTATACGATTGGCTCGGCCATAAAACCCCTCTGCAGACACGCGCAAGCCAGAATCACCGCCATGTAGCCGCATGTGGGTCGAAGATGATCCCTCGCGGCGTGGGTACGGCGTGCCCCCGCTTGTCGAACTGTCCCTTCACTTGTAATCCGCATCCATGTAGCCGCATCAACATATCACCGCCGCCGCGCCACCGACACAATGACATACCCTTGCCCACACGGCACACCCAGACCACGCCGCACGCCCGCACCACCCCGCACGCCCGCACCCGCACTCCGCCGCTAGCTATCGCTACCGCTGCCCCAGCAGGAACTCCATGAGCTGCTCCAGGGTGGAGGAGGTGTCGTTCAGCAGCTGCTCCAGAGCCGGCAGCCGCTGCTTGGGTGTGGCCACGCCCTGCGCGGCGCGGCATGACAGCAGGGCGGGGCGGGGGTTGCAGGGTGAAGGGGGAGAGGGACCAGCGGGAAGGGGCGGCGGGGAGTGGGTGGCGGCGTGTAGGCCCCAGCAAGAGGGCATGGAGTTGGAGAGGCAGCCATGAAGCATCAGGCGGCATGCCGCGTGTGTCCCAATAGTCAGCCCTCGCCAACCGTGCCCACCCGCCCACCCACTACCCAATCACCCGACCTCGCCGACTGGTGCTCGCGCCTGCACTTTCTCAGCGCCGATCTGAAGGCCACGACCTGCAGCCTTACACGACCGGACCGCCATCTGTGTCTGTCCCGCTACCCCCGCCCTTCCCTCTCCGCCCCGGCGCCTCCCCACCGTGAGTTTGCAGTAGTCCAGGTACAGGTCCTTGATCAGCGCCACCAGGTGGTCCAGGTGCTGGGGCTGCTCCTGTGGGTGTGGGTGGGTGCAGGGTGGGTGCACGTGTGGGTGTGGGTGTGGGTGGGTGCAGGGGCGCGTGTGGAGGATGGGTGGGCGGGTGGGGTTGCGGCGTGGGGATACCATACCCCGTTGTGTGCCGGCGGCGGCCCCCCCCGCCTCCTGTCCAGCCGCACCTTGTACTCCTGGCGGATCTTGTCGGCCCTGTCCAGCACCGACTTGTAGTCCTGGCTGAGGTAGGAGATGTCGCCGTCCTGCATCTTCAGCTCCTGGGGGTGGTGGGGGGTGGGTGGGTGGGGGATGAGGGGCGTGGGATGAGGAGTGTGGGATGAGGGGCGAGGCGTACGGGAGGGGGTGGCCAATGACGGCCAATACTCAGCCCCAAAACCGACCAATACCCCGTGGGGTTCCTGTTCCCTTGCGCTGTGTGACACGTACGGTAACCAGCACCCGACACCTCGCCCGCCCCCTCCTATCCCCCGCCCAGTCCCCTGCCCTCCCCTCCACGCACCGCCAGCCCCTCCAGCATGTTGTAGGTCTTCTTAAGTGTGCGCTGCTTCTCCAGCTGCGGCCACACCAGCGCCACGCTGTGCTGCAGCGACTGGGCGGAGGGGTTGAAGGACACGTTGACGCGCAGCTTGGCGTTGGTGGCCTCGCGCATCACGTGCTCGTGGATGATGCCCAGGGTGGAAACCAGGTCGCTCACGAAGCGCGCCTCACCGCCGCGGTACCTGCGTGGAAGCAGGGCAAGGCGTTGTGGAGAGGGCTTGGCGTCAGGGGAGAAGGGGAGAGTGCAGGAGCCCCCCTTCAATTATACACATACCGTATGCACATAACACACATTCAATCACACACAGCCACTCACACACAGTCACACACACACACAACGCGTCCTACCCGGTGCCCTCTCTTGTACCACACGCACCTGCACAGCAGCTGTGTGCCCAGCAGTGTGTTCTGGAACACGTAGCTGGCGCCGTCCTGACCCGGCGGCAGCGTGGGCGGGATGTCGGGCAGCAGGCCCGTCACCCAGGTGTGCGCGTCGCCGCCCGTGAACTGGCCTGTGTGCGTCACAGCAACGGAAAGTGTGCACATTCAAAAACTGGGTGCCGCTTCCGGCCACGTGCCACCCGCACTTGCATAAGGCCGGCGTGCCGCCGCCGCCCCACGTCTTGCCTCTATTTCTTCCCTTTCCCTCCCACATCCCCTCCGCTAACCCCTCTCCTCCCACACCCCTCACCTGTGATGAGCAGCTCGTTTGTGGGCCTGCTGGTGTCCATCTGCACGATGCGCTGGTGCAGGCACAGCGGCCGGATGGTGTGGCGAACCACCACGCAGGCTTTGGGGCTGATGGCGGGCAGCACGAAGGCGCTGAGGGCGGCGGAGCGGCCCTCGCGCACCTTAAACTTGACAGCCAGCCGGTTGGTGGAGTCCTGGCACCTGCGGAGGTGGCGAGCGTGCGGGCGTGTGAATGAGCACAAGCGAACGAGCACAAAAAGACTGTGTATGGACAATACTGGCCCTCGCCGTACGTGCACGTCTACCCTGCTCCGAGGGTTTGGCGCGCCGCAGCCGCTCCGTGCCGCAACCCAACGTCGCACCGGTAGGTGGCCAGCGTGAGGTTGCCGTTGGCCTCATCGGGCGGCGAGCGGGACAGGATGGCCACGTTGGAGGGCACGTCCAGCATCTGGCGCGGAAGGTGTGGAAGGCGGGTGCGGGGTCGTTGTCACAACCGGCACAAACAAGTTGCATGAAGGTGCAGGCCGCGGGTGTTGAGGCAGCTCAGAACAACAAGCGCAAACAAATAGAGACGTCGACCAGGAGGCTGATGAGGTGGGCAAAGGGCTGATGAGGTGGGCGAAGCTGGCTGGAGGCCTAGCCAGCCCCCTATCCCTGCCGGCCACCACATCGCCCGCAACCATGCACTCCCTGCACTCCCCGCGCCCCCCTCACCACGCACACTCCCTGCCCGCACCTGCAGCGCGGCGTTGCACTGTATGGCCACGGTGAAGATGGGCACGGCCGACTCGATGGTGAGCACGTAGCAGGCCTCGTCCGCCTCCAGCTTGCATTTGTCCTGTGAGGCGGGCGGTGTGTGCGCGTGCATGTGTGTGTGTGTGTGTGTGTGTGTGTTAAAGAGCACAAGGAAAACATTGCGCAAAGACAGTGCATGCGATGCAGCGATGTGTGTGTGTGTGTGTGTGTGTGTTTGTGTGTGTGTGTGTGTGTGTGTGTGTGCGTGTGTGCGTGGTGCACTGAGCAGGAGAATGTGGGGTGGTGCGACATCCGAAAGGGTTGGTTGTGGAGCGTTCCGGCGTGCCCCGCATCAGCGGTGAAATCGCGATACCTCCCGCTCCCTCCCACCTCCCCACCCCCCTCCTCCTCCTCCCCCTCCTCCCCCTCCTCCTCCTCCCCCTCCTCCTCCTCCCCCTCCTCCTCCTCCTCCTCCTCCTCCGCCTCCCCCCATTGCTAGATAGAACGTGCGTACGCCTGTTTGAGCCTGGGTTGCAATTTCGAAGGCGGCTACCGTCAGCACCGCCCACACGCGCAAGACCGAAGAGCTCATCGCCTTCTTTCTACCGGTTTGCGGGATGTTTTGCTGGGAACCTGGGAACTCGGTGCATTTCGGGAATGGGGACCATTGCCGCGTGCCACTCCGTTGTCAAGCATCGACCACGCTCTCCTCCTCGCTCTATTGCATTGGGTTTGGTTTAGTATGGGCTGGTATCTACAACCCTCCTCCTCCTCCTCCTCCTTCTCCTCCCCCTCCTCCTCCTCCTCGTCCTCCTCCTCCCCTCCTCCTCTCCCTCGTCCTCCGCACCTGCACCGTGAAGGGCGCGGACATGGCCAGCATAGCCGTGTCGCCGCCCTTCATCTGGAAGCGCTGCCGCTCCGCCTCGATCTCCTGCTTCAACGTGCTTATCTCCGCCCGCAGCCGGTCTATCTGCTTGTAGTAGCTGGCGCGCCGCTCCTCCTCCTCCGCGCCCGGCGCCGCCACGGCCGGCGGGGGCGCCTTGGCGCGCATGCCTAAGGGGCCGCGCGCGGGCTGCTCCGCGTTGGAGACCAGCAGGCCGCCGCCGGGCGGCGCGTAGCTGATCACCTATGGAGGTGCGCGCGGCGAGTGGCGGCGGCGCATAGGAGATCGTGAGGGGGATATGTGCAGGGAGTGTATCGGCGGGGCCACAGGATAGGGCTGTACGGTATGATGGTAATGTGGTGCGGGGTTGGCGGCAGTGTGTCAGAGGCTTGGGATGCGGTCCGCCTGATGTGTGTGTGTGTGTGTGTGTGTGTGTGTGTGTGTGTGTGCTCCTGTACACAGTGCATGTCGCGGCTGCAGCGCGGAGCGCGCACCTTGCCGGAGAAGGTGTGCATCACAAACTCCTGTGCCAGCAGCCCCGTGAGGAAGCCGCCGTCCAGGGTGTTGATGGACTCGGTCAGCTTGATGCTGCGGGGGTGGAGGCGGGGGGCGGGGGGCGGAAGGGCGAGGGTAAGGGCATAGGTGGGCGTTGACTCGCCGGAAGGCAAGGGTAGTCGCAACAGTACGGTGTGCAAAGGATTTGGTCTTGGATGACGCGCGCCCCCTGGCCCATCCCCGTCCCACGCCCCGTTTCTGCATCTTTGTGTCTCTTATTGCCTATTGTAAAAGGCAAAACACAACCCCTGCCTGCACCGTTTGACGCCGGCGCCCCGCCCTCCGCCCCCCTGCCCACCTGTACACTGTCCTCAGCTGCCCGGCCTCCTCCAGGTCCAGCACCTCCACGCCGCCGTCCTCGCGCCCCACCACGATGTTGTTCAGACCCGTCTTGGTGAAGTCGATGCCGCTGTAGGGGCCAGAGGAGGTTGGCGGTTGCAAGCATGACAAGGCCGCGCGTGCGTGTACACGGGGCCGGTGGGCCTGGCCGTGCGGCTGCAAGGGCCTGTCATGCCTAGCTGCACGTTGCACCACCCCCGCCCGCACCTCCGGCGATGCCTCAGGCGGCCCTGCCTGCTGCTGCCAGCCTCGGCCCAGCCCTAGCCATGCCTGCCAGCTTACCACGCCCTCCGCCCTCGCCCTCACCCGCCCACAATGTGCATGAGCCACATGCCCCGCCGCTCGTCCCTTGCCTCCCTACCACGCACTACTGCACCTTCCGGCTCCACCTTCCCGCCCTCGCCTCCCCTGACCTGTACCCGCTCCCGTCGACCCCTGTCCTCGTCCCCGTTGAGCGCCCACCCACCCACCCACCCACCCACCCACCCACCCAACCACCCACCCACCCACCCAACCACCCAAATCACCTACCTGTACACGGCCGCCACGGCGCCCTGCTTCTTGGGGTTTGCCAATGTGAAGCCCTGCCGTGCCGCCTCAGCCTCCAGCAGCAGCTGAACCAGCGTGCCTGGGCAGGGCGGCAGCACCTGAGGTTACATCCCTGCCCAGGTGCCGGCCCCTGCTACCCGCACAGCGCATAACGGCACCGCGCCCCCGCCGCCGCCCCACTCCTGCCTCTGTCTCCCTTCCTTCCCCCACTCCTCTCCGCCGCTCACCCGTGTCAGTGCCGTACAACACCTCCTTGGCGTTGGGGAAGCGGTGCTGTGGGTCGTGGCTGTCCACCACGTACTGCAGGCTCACGGGGGCGGCGGGCGTGGGCGCCTCGTACACGGGCTCACTGCCGCGCAGCACACGCACGTAGCGGTCCTGACACGCCAGCACCGGCCACAGCTCGGCGGGGTTCGCCAGTGGCACCACCTGGCGGGGAACGGGGTTTGAGGTTTGGGTGGGTTGGCAAAGTTGTGTGAGGTTGTGTGGGGTCGCGGGATGGTGGGGGCGGGGAGGGAGTTGTGATGCTGGTGGTGCTCGCAGTGGCTTGCAGTGCAGCCCGGTGCCCACTTTGGGTCCGGCTGCGGTATCCTATCACGCCCGGCGGCACCGCTCACCTCGGCGTCATTGATGCGGTCGGGGCACAGGTATAGCGCCTTGTCCTTTGCCTCGATGAAGTGATTGTGCACGTACTCGCCAGCAGACCAGATGTTCTTCTCAAACACATCCACACGACGAATGGTCTCCGTGAGCTGCGTGTTGAAGCGAAAGAACTCCTTGCCCTTCTTGTTCACGCCCTTGATCTGCAAGGGAAAGTGGCAAGGGTTGGAGGTGGAGGTGATTGGGGAGTTGTGTTCGGGGGTGGTTAAGAGGAAAATGGTGAGGGGCAGGAGTGGGGGCGGAGAGGCAGGTTCCCGCTTCCTGCCAATGCATAACCCCACGGGCACAACACATGCTGACGCAAGGGCGGCGATGGCTGAAAGATGTGGGTGCCTGCGACTTGGGGGCCTGACAACTGCTTTTGGAGGGGGGGCGTTGCTGGTGTGCGCGTGGTTCAAACTGGGAGGGAGGAGCACACTAAGCTGGCTGCTTCATACACATGCTCGCAGTGTAGCAGCCTTCCTGCATGTGCCCACTTCGTCGCTGCACAACCCTCCGTGCCTAACCGCCAAGCAGCTGAACCACGGTTGCACACCGCTATCCTCTGTATTCACCGCTTGGGGCCGAGTGCCCAGGCACAAACTCCTGTTACCCTCAAAACGCCCCGGCTCCAGCCACTGAGACCGTTACAGCCCCCTCCACCGCCACGCGCGCCGTGACAGCACCGCACCGCGCAGTGCCCTACCTGATTGCCAGCCGCCACGAAGATTTTGTCCTTTTGTGACTTGCCCTTGCCAAGCACCAGGCTTGTCACCTGTGCAACAGGGCGCAGGCGTGGCCATGCATCGCCTTGTGCCCTGCCCTATGGGCACACTGTGGCATACCCTTCGCAGCAGCCATGCAAGCATCCCCCTTGGACCCAGCGGTTTCCTCCATCACCAGCCGTAGCCCCTGATGCAAGCGCCTTCGCAACAAGCGGCCAGTGCCTGGGTGCCCGCCACTCGCCTTGTTGGCTGCCGAGGGCAGGGTCTTGAAGGCCACGTTGAACTCCCCCTTCTTTACGGAGAAGCACTGCACTACCCCTGACATATCTCCGGCCGCAACCTTCTGCGTCTTCTTCTCCTCCGTCAGCGGTAGCACCTACACAGGCAGTGTGTGGGGTCAGCGCTTGTCTCACATGTACGCCCGCGGGTCCAGTGAGCTTGCTCACCGCCAGCGTCCCCGTGGCGCATGTGCTGGTCTGTATAAGGTCCTGGCGAAATAGTTCCAGCTCCATTGTTGTCTGGCCTTTGCACGCCTAGCAGAGAATGCAAAGAAGAAGTGCCACCCGTCGCTTGGGACGGGCGGCTGAATGTGCTTCTATGAGCTCATTGCACGTGTGATACGCGTGATTATTCAAGAGCTATGGTGGGGAAGGTTGTCAAAGACGAAGCTTGTCCAAAAGTCAAAGCTGCTTTGTTTCACGCAAATGTTTTCGTTAATACGTATCCGAGTGCAATCAGTTTACAAAATAGCTTCGCTTTCAAGCCCGCCAAAGCCGGTTTCATCAATTGTGTACATGGGCAATTTGCAAACCAGAGTTGTTTGCAGCCGGCATTCCCATACGCGCTTTGCCAGTGTCTACAGCGGTACCACAAATGTCAAGCACTTAATTCATTGGAAGAACCCGCCAAAACCAGCCATCAGTTCTCGCACCTGAGCTTCCTCACGTGCCATGCCAAAGGAAATTGTGACACTGAGCTTTGGGAGCTATGCGAGCTTTGTTTCGGCGCACTACTGGAACCTGCAGGTGCGCAGTGCCGGCAGCGGCGGTTGGTACCCGCCACCCACCCCGGGTCACGGCGCGCCCTGCTGAACTATTTGCGTCAACGCTCTCGGTCTTGGGTATCATGCGCATCTGGTGACCCTAATACTGCAGGATGAGGCAGCCGGCTACAGCGGCCGGGAGGGCTGGTCTGAGTATGCGGATTGTGTGGACTACGACACGCTCTTCTCTTCATCTGAGGGCCGGAACGTGAGTCTGGCGCAGGTTTGCCCAGGCCTTGCGCCAGACTGCATTCCTGAGGGATCTGCTTGATTTTGTGAGTAATAGCGCAGGCTGCAAATGTATCAAGTATGGTCCTGTGTGTCTTCATCATGCCGCGACACTGGTTACACAGGGCGCCATGACGTACCGGCCGCGTGCAGCTTGGTTCGACCTAGCCGGCAGCTCCGGAGGTAAGGATCCAGTATGTACGGGACACAATAATAGCTAAATGTGAATCAGTGTAGCTGTAGTGCTCGGCTGCCAGCGCTTGTAGTCCCAACAGGGGCCGTGCGTACACACGGCTTCTGCCACATGCGTTGCAGGGGCATCCCACCGTGCCGAAGCAGCTGCAGCAGCTGCGGCGGCGGCGGCGGCAGGCGGAGGCGTTGCGGCGGTTCCCACTTGGACTGGCGGCGTGGATGTGCATCGGGCGGCGCCGGTGGCACGTAGCGCCTTCGCGGCGACCCTGGAACAGCACGAGGCTCTCGACTGGGACACCCTGGGTGAGGGCAGGGGCCAACATCTGGTGTTAAAAGAAAGCAAGGAGCGAGGGCCGACTTCTGGAATATCCAGCTGGAAGTTTGTGGCACAGTAGTATGTACCTGTGCTTCCATGATACACGGTAGTGGTGGTTCCTTTGCAGACGAGGCGGAGGCTGCCAGGCAGCAGGCAGTGCTGGAGGAGGCGGCGCGGCTACTCGACCCCGCGGCAGCAGCGGCGGCGGCACGCCGCCGCACAGGCGGCGCCGGAACCTCGTCAGCGGCAGCGGCGGGGGCGCGGCACTGGACAGACTTTTGCAAGGTGGGTGTCGATAGCACTCAAGCGCAAGCGACAACCGCGGCTACGGCTGACAGGCCGTATCCTCAGCAACGCATGCACCCTGGCACCCACTCCTCCTCCTCCTCCTCCTCCTCCTCCTCCCTCTTCATCCGAATCCCTCCACCAGGTGCTGGTCAGTCCGCGCATGGTGGTGTCGCTGCCGGGCTCCTGGAGCGGCCCCTCGGAGCATTCGCTGGCGGCGGGCTGGGGCGCGGCGGCGGGCGGCCTGTTGGGCGGCGGCGGCGGCGGCGGGCTGCAGATGGTGGAGGAGGGCGTGGACGTGGTGCGGCTGCTGGCGGAGGCGTGCGACAGCCTGGCGGGTAGGGCGCGCGGCGGTGCAGGGAGGCTGGGAGTGCAGGGGCTGGGAGCGTGGGCGCTGTATGGGAGGTGGGTCAGTGGCGGTCTACGGCGGGTATTGGAGCTGGGGCATGTGTACGCAAAGACATGGTTGCGCGTGTGTGTGTGTGCAGCCGGTCTGCTGGATCCGTTGTACGACCGCTGTGAAGCAATGCAGGCTGCGGCACCGCTGTGTCACGTGCATGCCACGTCACAATGATGAGTGTACTACTGCCGTACAGGCTTCCAAATCCTGGTAGATGATCAGACCGGCTTCGGCGGCTATGCCGCCGCCGTGCTGTCTGAGGTGGTCGAGGACTTCCCCGGCCGGCCGCGAGTGCTGTTCTCGCTGAGACAGCCAGGCGCATGGGCGGGCGCAGCAGACGTCGCGGGTCCGGGGCTGCCGGTTTCGACGGCGCAGATGACTGCGCGCGCCAGGTGCGGGTGGCGTGCGCCCGGTCACCCTATGTGTAAGCCTTCAAGCTTCATGTTTGCCGCCATGGCCGGGTGGTGACGCGGCGCCCCCGACCGCATGCGCCGTTTGGTGCGTGTGCCGGTCTGTGCCCGCCACCCGTCAATAACGGACACGGCGGACCCCTCCTCCATCTACGGTACCGTGTGCCCCTGTAACCGTGTGCCCCTGTAACCGTGTGCCATTGTAACCGTGTGCCCCTGTAACCGTGTGCCCCTGTAACCGTGTGCCCCTGTAACGTGTGACGCCACCTCGCGCATGCGCCACCGCCGCCGCGCGCTCTTGCCTGCAGGGACGAGTTGAGCGAGGCGCTGGCGCTGTGCCGCATGAGCGAGCTCGCCTCATTGTACATCCCGCTGGCGGCGCCTGCCGTACAGCTGTCTTCGGCGCTGCCGTACATGTCGTCATACAACCCGGCACTGCCGTTCCACACCAGCGCGCTACTGGCGGCGGCGGTGGATAGTGCAATGCTGCCCACACGCCTGACTGGTAAGACATGCAAAGCAGAGTCGCTCATCAACTTTAAGTGAATCTTGCAAGGGCCACTTGCCATCGCAAACGCGCATGCATGTACCGTGCTAGCCCACCACAGCTCGTGAGGAGACCTTCCCGCATGGCCTCGGGGCTGCATCCGGGCGAGAGGTCTCCACAGCAATCACACATGCGCCAGCCGCGGCCCACCCACACTCGCATGCATGGTGTCGGACCCCTGCCCCTTTTGCCTCTTTTCAACATATGGTCCTAACATATGGCCCTTCCCTTCCCTCCTGGGGGCCCACACCCGCGCAGGCCGGCGCACCCCGCTGGGCGAGTCAGTGGGTGTCAGTGACCTGCACTCCCTGATACAGCTGCTGCGCCCCGCCGCCGCCGGCCTGGCAGCGCTGCACCTGTGCCTGCCCTGCCCCTCCCTTCCCGCCGACCTCCAGCAGCTTCAGCGCCAGCTAGATACACGCATCCGGCCGCCGCACGACTCCACCGCTGTCACAGCCGCCGCGGCCGCGGCCGTGGCAGCCGAGGCGGCGATGCATCCGAGAGGCGGCGGAAACCGCGGCACGGCGGCGGCTGCGTCACAGCCGCGGTTGGTGCGGGGCGAGTCAGTGTACGGCAGTACGGCGCAGCTGACAGGCTTGGAGCAGCTGGCCAGCCTGACGCCGGGCATCAGCGGGCGGGACGATACGGCGCTGCGGGGGGGCGGCGCCAGCCGGGCCGAGAGCTACTGCCTGCGAGGTGTGTGATGGCTGAGAGCAAGCAGCGGGCACGGTGTGGACTTTGGACTGCAGATGCTGTGGGGCTGTCTTTCGGGGCCTTGAACGCAGCAGTCGCCTTGACTGTCATGCTACCCCGGCTTATGCGCTTGGCCGTGCTACCTGTCAATCACGATGTGCGCAACAACATGTGCGTGCACTTGCTGGTCGGAACGGATAAATGCAAGCATGTTAGCCTCGTTCAGCGTTTGTTTGTGTTTGTGACTTTGCGTGCATGCAGGCGCGCGCACCGACGCCGGCCCTGCCTCCACCGCGTCCGCCCTGGAGGCCCTGGACTCGCTGCTGCGGCGGCGGGCACACCGCATGTGCGTGCGCCACCGCTGCGCTACGCCCATGCCTCTGGCCCTGCCGCTGCCCTTCCCGGACCTCTTCTCGCCCGTGGTTTCCCTGCACGGCGACATCATGCTTTCGTGTGACGACGGTGGCGGAGGCAGAGGCAGCGGAACCAAGGTGACAGACGCGGCGGCTGGTGGCGCAGGGAACGGGCTGCCGGGTTCAGTGAGCACCCGCGCGGCGGCGGGCGCGGCATCTGCCTCGGCGGCCAGCGCGGCCCTCACAGCAGTGCCCGTGGGCCCGGGCGGCCGGGCGGCGGGGCAGGGCGTGGCCAGCGTGGGCGTGCTGACTCGGCTTCAGGCCACAAGCGAGTTCATGGGCTGGGTGCGGGGCGTGCAGGCGCGCTGGACGCGGGGGGCGGGGGCGGCTGCGGGCCGGGCGGTGCTGGATGCCTGGGATGTGGGGCGAGATGACGCGACAGAGGTATCGGACCGCCTGCACGAGCTGGTGGGGAAGTTTGCTGCGGACGATGACGGGAACCACTATTGAGGGAAGCACAAGGGATCAGGCGCGTGGCCGCGTGCTTGGCCTTCAGGCGGTGTGCGCTCGAGCGGCTGGGTGCTCGGCTGGGGCCGCGGCAGGCTGCGGTGTCAGTCGCATCGTGTGGCACAGTATGGCTCGCGCTCCCCCAGCTTAACATGTAATAACTGCGCAGCTGCAGTACGTTGCATGGAACCCGTCCTCGGGACGCCGAGAGCCCTCCCCAGTGTGTGACGAGTGCGGAAAGAGGCGGGACTGGGAGTCAGGGCACTCAGCATCGGGTTGTGCGCCATCGAGTATCTACATAGACTCAGCACCACTCGCTATCCATTCCGTTTCTTATGCATGACGCATTCAGGACTGCACATGACCACAGAGCGCTGCAGCAAAACAACTCTGACCAGTGCAATTCGCAAGCCATTTCAAGCTTCTGTCTTAGCCAATGCCGATTCAAGCGTAAAAAGACAAATTTAATGATATGTTATAGTTGACCTGCGGTCGGAGAGCAGCACAGAGGCGAGCAGGTGCGCTTGGAGAGAACAAGGCTCGTGCTCATGCTGGATGAGAAGTTGCCGTGACATATGACCAGCGCGCAATTGAGCTTACCGCCTGAGCACGGGGTTGACCTGTCTAGTCTGCACCGCGACATGCGACTATCCCGGTCCACGGCTCCGCATTAAACGTTTGCACACCCGTTTGCTTGAAGCATAGATCTCCGCTCAACAGGCTTGCAGCACTTCAGCAAACAGACTGGTGTGCCATGTCGCGTGTGCAGGGTGCGCATTCGGCTTCAGCGGCAAGCGGAAGCTTCAGCGCGGCCCTTGGCGAGCGCCACTGGTGTGCCGGCGATGCGACAATGGAGTTCGATCGGGAAAACCCGTCGCCGCTGGCACGCCTGCCGGGACAAGAACAGGCGTGGAACGACCTGTCCGTGCCAGAGGTGGAGCGGGCCTACTTGGAGCAGCTGGCCGGCGTAGAGCGGCTGGAGGATGCCACGTCGCTGCAACTGGTCGTGAACTCGGCCACAGGCGGCAGCATTGCGCATCTGGGCACGTCGCTGCCCAGCCTGCATGAGCTGAACCTCAACGGCAGCACGCTGGCCTCGCTGCGCGACCTTGGCACCGGCTTCCGAATGCTGCAGGTGCTGTGGGTGTCGCGCTGCGGCCTGCGCAGCCTGGACGGCCTGAACGGCCTCACGGCGTTGCGGGAGCTTTACGCCGCCTACAATGATATCGCGGATTTGCAGCCGGTGGACTGCTGCCCGCAGCTCGAAGTGCTGGACGTGGAGTGCAACTGCGTGCAGCACGTGGATGACGCGGCGCACTACCTCGCCGCGTGCCCGCACCTGCAGACGCTCAGCATGGCGGGCAACCCCGCAGCTGGTGAGCCCCACTACCTCCAGGCGCTGTGCGGGGCGCTGCCGGCGCTCGCGACGCTTGACGATGAGCCTGTGACGCCAGCAGACCGCGGGCCGGCCGGGGCGTCGCCGCACAAGTACCAGGACGGGACAGCCGGCGGCAGCCCTTATAACCAGGGCGCAGCAGCGTTTCCAGCGCCGCCACTCAAGGCGGCGGCGACGTCACTGTCTCACAAGCCTTCTACAGTAGCGGCAGCCGCGCTCGGGCTGCCCGAGGACGCGGCCGCGGCCGCCTCTTCCTCTGGCGCCGCCGCTCCCTCGGGCCCGCTGGATGCGGAGGAGGTGGCACTGGTGGTGGCGGGCATCAAGCACGCGCGGGTGGGCGTGGATTCGCACGAGTTCCGCGAGATAGAGATGAACCTACTGGTGGCGGCGGCGGACGGAACCGACGTGCAGCTGGAGGGGCGGCCGGGCACCGCCACTCTGCTGCCCTCCTCCACCAGCACCTGGATGCGAACGCTACGCAGCAGCCGGGAGGGCAGCCTGGCCATCCTACGTGCTTCGCATGCTGCTGCGGCCACGGGCGCCGCCACCGCGGCAGCTGCCGGCAGCTCGCACTCGCCATCAGCCAGCAGCGGTGCCAGCCCGGCGGGCAGCCGGCCGCCCAGCGGGCGTACCTCGGCGCCTCAGGAGCGCTGGGCTATGCCCTCTGCTGCAGGCGTGGGATTCAGTGTCAGCTCTCCTGGTCCCGGCTTGCCACCCAGTGGCCTGCGGCGGCCAGGGAGCGGGGGCGGCGGCGCAGGGGGAGGTGGCGGGGGTGCTGGTCCAGGGTTCGGGGAGAGCCCCAGCTTGCGGCGGCCAGGCAGCGGCGAGGCGCGGCCCGGCACGTCCACGAGTCGGCCCTTTAGCGCGCGGCCGGGCACTGCGGCGTCCTTTTCGGTGCGGATAGGCACGTCCCAGAGCACCGGGGCGGCGCCAGGCACATCAAGCTCGCTAGGTCTGTACTGGGCGAAGAACCGGATAGGAGGCGGCGCCAGCGGGGGGGGCGGTGCTGCGGGCGGCGGCGACGGAGCAGCGGGCGGTGGTGGCGGCGCCGCGGGGGCCGGTACCTCTGATGGCGATGGGCCTGCAGGCAGCAAACTGACGCAGGGCACGGAGGCCGCGTTTGGAGGCAGCTTAGCCCGCGACCTGCGGAAGTGGAAAGGCGCGGCGGCAAGGGCAGGCGGCACGGCCGGGGGCGCCGGCGGGCGCACGGCAGGCGGTGCTGCAGGCGGCAGCGCTGCGTCGGCGCTAAGCGCCAGCGGGGGTAACGGCCTCTCCATGGCTCTGATGCGGGGCGGCCAGCTCGACCCGAAGGCGCTGCTGGAGGAACTGAAGCGTTGGAAGCTGGAGACTGCGGACCGGGTGTTATTTGTTGATCCGGATGAAGCTGACGGCGCTGCCGGCGACGCGGGGTGGGCGGGCGCGGACGGGAACGGCAATGGGAACGGCCTGGCGGCGGCGAGCGTCTCCTCGAGTGGCCGCGGTGCGGGGCACGCGGACATCCTGCGCCTCAGCAGCAGCCAGGACGGCGCCGGCCATGACCCTGCGCTGCTGGGTCCGGAGCCTGCCTCCTCGCCGGCGGTGCCCAGTAGCCCGCTGCAGCCGGCGCGGCCGCCGCCGGGCGCAGCCGCCGCCGGCCGGCGCAAGATGGTGCTGGCAAAGGTGTGTCGGGACATCGCGGCCGACAGCGTGGGCAGCAGCGGCGCAAGCATCAGCGAGATCCTCGCGAGCCGGCCCGTGCGGACGCCCACCGGCGCAGGGGCTGGGCCCAGCACGGCGTGGGGCGAGCCGCACACGCCTGAGCGGGCGTCCGCCCCCGCCTCGCAGCACCACAGCCATGCCCACCACCACAACTCCGGCAGCGGGGTCGGTGGCGGCCCTCCGCGGCCTGGCTCAGCTCGGTCTGGGTGCTCCTCTTCAGGGCAGTCGGATCACGGGCTCGGCGCTGGCGTTGGTGCCGCAGGCGGCGGCAACAGCTTTGCTGCGCCGGCGTATCTCAGCCGGCCAGGCTCCCGAGAGGAGTCAGCAAGCTCCGTCGCGGCAGGTGGGCTTCCGTCCAATCCGTCGCTCACGCGGCAGCGCTCAGCGAGCAGCCGTGCACCGGGCCTGCCACCGGGCCCTTCGGCGCCCACGCCAGGCGCATATCGAGTAACGTCAGTAGCTGGCGAGGTGGATGTGCGGTTATCCAACCCGCACCCTGTTACACGCTTGGATGAGGGCTAATCGCTTGCGTGGGAGTTGCTGCAGCCCCAGTGTGTGTGTGTGGGGGGGGGGGGGGGGGCATGGGGCCGAGTGCGGAGGGCAGGGTTCGCGGAGGTCACTGGATTTGCATAGGCTGACGTGGTGGGGGTGTGATTTTACAGTGGTGTCTATGTATGCACGTTGATGGACTTAGCGACCGAACATGTGCCAGGTCTGGGGAGATACCCGGAGGCAAAGTTCCCATGCAAGCCACTGTGGCCGTAGAACAGACCTGCGACTTTGCAGTGCAACTATTAGCATCATGGAGCATGATGGATGTAGTGGCAGCGATGGATGCGGCTCTTGCGACAGGGGCGGATCGGCGCATCGTTGACTCTGAGGCGGCAGGAAGCAGCGACGACATGGTGAATGTGGAGTGTTTCTTCGACTGAGAGGCAAGGAAAGGGCGTGTGCAAATGTACATATCGGCAAGCGCGCATCAGGCCGCGGGCTAGGTGGACTCGTACACGTACGAGCCTTCGTACCTCACGGCTTCTCTTGCGTATGGCGTCGTGCTGACGTGGGTGCAGGTGTGTGCGACTTCGGGCCTTCTGCTGTTGATGCCCAGCATCGAGTCCCTTACAGGTGCCTACAGTAGGCTACAGTTGAGCACCTACATCACTCAGTGTCCCTTAGCAACGCGTGTCACGATGTCAGCACCCCGGTGACAGGCTCGCCATGGTTCCCTCGCTACACTGGGCTCCGTGCTGGTGGCATGGGAGTGATGGGACAGGGTAAGGGGCAGGTTGGCATAGTCCCTTAGTGTGCAGCGTGTTCCCAGACCCCTGTGGCGTGGGACCCAGACGCGGGACTCTTGGCGGGACTGCCTCTTTTGGCGCCTGCGTGGTCGAAGACTCTGGCACTGGCCCAGGCCCAAGCCCACTGAATGCCGACCGCCTCTCTGAATGCCCGTTTCGGGGGCACTTGGTAGAGGAGGGGAGCTTGGCCTTGCTTGGCCGCAGCTGGGGCCGTCCGGGGGCACCGACAAACGGCTGGGGCACTGACAAACGTGGCATGGGACCCACGGGAAAGGCGGAGACTACACAACCGCATTATAAGCCGTCACAATCCCGGTCTTAACAGAGAGTCGCTTTACTTAGGACATAGGTCGAGTCATTTGGATAGTACCCCTTGCCAAATTTTGAGAAGCTTAGCAAGGATGGACAGCATTCTCCAAGCTGCTGAAAAAGAGCCTCCTTTATCAGACTTGGATGACGAGCGAGCTGCTCGCATAGCGCGAAACCAACAAATGCTGCAGACTCTGGGGGTAGGCACCGCGTGCTGGCCCGCCGCAACAGTGTGGAGAACTGAATATTTGCATGTGCATACGCACAGGTTCCTGCAGCTGCGAATGGACTGAAGTCGGTGGCGAAAAAACCCGCCAAGCGGCCACGCACTTCTGCGGAGCCGTCGGCGGAAGCTGCGGCTGCGCCGGCTCGCAGGTATGGCACCTGGATGCTTCATGCCACAGAGGGGTCTTGCGTCGGCCTCTTTAAGACCCAGTGGAAGGTCTGAATGTGGCAGCCTAGGGCCTGGAACGCGACCCGCTTACCGCCAGCCCTGACGCATATGCGTGCGCGCCGCAACCCTACGGCTTGGCCGCGCGCGGGCCGCACACGCTTACAGCCCACACGCTCCAGCAAGTAGCGACGACGTGCTGGTTACGAGTATTGCGTGCCGTAGTGTGTACAGACAATAGCCAACCGTAATCGTGCCGCTCACCTGGTTTCCAAAAAAGTTTGGACGGTTCTCTCCCTGTCTGGTAGGTCCTCTCGCGCCGCTGCAGTCAGGACCCGCGAGCGGATACAAGCGCGATCACGTGGTAAGTATGGTCAGGCAAGGCAACAAGTGGCCATGTCGCGTGTTCCTAGAATGTAAGGCAGGGATATGTGGCGGCAGCGCACACGACCGCGAGTACCATTCATCACACGCGGCACCCCAGCGTACCGTAGCGCCACGCTCATGCCAGCCCTTGGGGTTAAACCTGCCATCACTTACAGTCCCACATCATGAACGGCAACTGTGCATAATTTGCAGCTGACGTCACATCTGAGGATGAGGAGCTCCGGGGCGACAGTGACGGCGGCAGCGGCAGCGGAGAGCCTGTGCAGGACACGGAAGATGAGGAGGCCGGCACCAGCGATGCCAGCGAGGACGCCAGTGACGATGAAGCGCGAAATGGTGTTGACTCAGCGGGGGCCGGGCCGGGCTCGACAGGCCCATCGCGGAAAGGGGCTCGGACGGCGCCAAGGCCAGCAGCCAGCGGGCGCGGCAGCAGCCGAGGGAGAGGGAGAGAGGCTGCACGAGGACGAGGTGACGGGGCGAAGCGCGGTCGGCGGACGGCGCAGCAGCAAGAGGAGGCTGACGGCGGCGATGGCGCACCTGGTGCGGCGGGCTCACCAGACAAGAGCTCGGACGTCGAGTTAATCGAGTCTGACAATGATGGGGCCAAGGGTAGGTGTGTTATCGCTAGCAGCATGCGTACCAAAGCACTTTGGCGCCTTCCACAGCCATGTTCTATGCATCGTTCTCGGCAATTTATGTTGGGGCAATATATACCGTATAGCACATATGGCATCCAGCAACACACTGTGAAAGCGTACGCGCTCACAAGGCTGCTGGGGGGAGTGGCGTGCCACTTGCAGTAATCCACCGGTGCTGTTTGGGCTGAAGACCCAATCCACCAGGATGCAGCTATAGTAGCAAAACAGTGATACGCTTGCATTACAGTACAGCTTGCGAGTAATGCGAAATTCGCCCGCGCTCGGTGCGACAGGTGGCAAGAAGCGCCGAAAGGGATCCGTTACACCGAGCGGAGCGGGCGGTGGCGAGGGGACTCCAAAGCGGGGGCGTGCTCGCAAAGGTAAGTTAGCACGTAACGTACATGCGATATGCAGGCTGCGAATGGGCCAACTAGCGCCTCTCTGGGGTTATTTCCAGATGAGAAGGGGTTCGATATGTCAAGAGCAGGAGGTCATACAAAGGCGCTTCGCAGTGCGCATTTTTCTGTCGTCCGTGACGACTTGCGCGTCTGGGAGTCAGTACGTACGAAATGTACATGCCAGGACTGCTAATTCGCAGCTGCTAAGTTACGCATGAGCTAGCAGCAGCTGCACAACCCCATTGCTTTGTATGGCCTTTTCATGCTCGCAGGCGCAAGCGGTGGGACCGGCGGCCATGGGCCTGCGGCCCGAGGTGGTGCTGCATCCGGTGGACGGCGTGGCCGAAAAGCGGCAGGCGGCGGGGCGGGCGACGGCCCCGCAGGCTCGGGCGGTGACGCGGCCCCACTCGAGTCCGAGCTGTTGGGCATGTGGGTGATGCTGGCGGAGGGCGCGGAAGGCCATGAGCAGGAGAGGCGTGTGCTGACCATCGCAGGGGTGAGTCGTGGATTCGTGAATACTTGCATGGGACGTGCCGATTGCCCTCGATTGTACGGCTTGCTAGCCCTGTATGCCTGTCTGCACTCGTGCTGGTCCGCACGGTCCGCACCACCGCCGCCTTTGCGCGCGCTGCGGACTCCAAGCATGGCTTAAGTAGCATACTTACATACACTACCGACATAACGTGCACGTGCCTGTACTCTAAACCAACCCCTGCGTCTTCCAATGCGCTCCCATGCAGATACAACGTGTGGCGGAGGCGCTGTCGCTCGGGGCCTTCAACGAGCAGCAGCTCAAAGACATGATGGGTAAGCTGCTGGGCGAGCGGGTTTCATGTATGGCGTACAACAGGCTTACTTGGGGCACGCTCCACGGCCGCTGAGGCTGCGCTTGGGAAGAGGCATGGAGTGGTAGAAGTACCAAGGGAATAGACACCAAACCTTAGTGGTCGTGGTGCTGGCCGAGCGGGTCGCCCGCTGTAGCGGGCGCACGTACATAGCTGCTTACTTAGCCTCCCCGTCAGTTGTGCCTTCTTCGTGCGAGACTGATGTGACTCCGCCTTGCCTGCTTCTGAGCGCCCCTGTCCCTGCTGGCCCTGCACGCATGCAGAGTTCGCGGCGGAAAAGGTGCCAAGCCTCACATCGGAAGCACGCAGCCTGGACCTGCAGCAGTTCCGGGGGCTGGTGAATGCGCTGTACCGCCCGCAGCCCGCGGCGCCGGCGCCCTCGGCCGCAGCCGCAAACGCCACAGCGGGCAGCGCAGCTGCAGCCGCCAGCGCAGGAGCTGGCGGTGATCACGGCGGGCAGGCGGCTTCGGGCGCGGCAGCGAGCGGCGGTGGGGACAGCGGTGCGGCAGGGGATGTGGGCGCGGCGGGTGGCGATGACGATGTTGTGGTCGTGGACGACGAGGTCCTGGGATGAAGGCCAGCGGTGGGCTGCGCGTCTAGCGTGTCGCGCGGAGGCGCGTTACGAGGGCTGGGAAGCAGTGGGCATGCTGCGTGTGGCTGCGCTGTAACGCGGCGGTGGCTATGGCGCGGTAAATGATTATGCCCAGTAGGCCCAGGCTGGTCTTAGTCGCTCAGGGCTTGAGGCTGTGTATGTTCGTGATTTGCGCGAGATAACTAGCTGTGTGCGGAGTGCTGTCGAAACGCGAACGCGTGTGCTGCAGGTCTAACCGGTTGCGTTCCGTGCTCGTACGCCGTTATTCAAGGCGCTGCGTCACTGCGTCTGCAGGCATGTATGCACACGACGTCTGGAAATCGGCGCAGTGAACTGCTGGCGAAGGAAAGGCGTGCCGTTAGTTCGCGATGGCAGTTGAGACCGGAAGCGAGCGAGAGGGCCACTACCCGTGGCCACTACCGCATCGATCGGTTACCATGGTTCCTTGACGGAGGGAGCTCTACTGACTTTGCCCTTTCCAAAGTCTAACTTGAAGAAGTGGTCTGGAGGCGCTTTAGCACTCCCGACAAGTCACCGGGTCTGGTTACACTCGCCTCGCTCACACCAGCTCGTACCCTGTCGCACCCGTCGCTCAACGGGCACGCGCCCCTACGTGTCCCCAAGCGTGTCCCGCCCGGCCGTCAGGGCCCGGGCTCCCACGACCAGTCCTGGCCCAGTCCAGTGCAGGCACAGCCGACAAACCTGTGACCATTTGCGCATACACACGTAGGCTACGTCGAGGCGCACATTGCATGTGCGGAGCAAGGGCTGAGCGTGAGGCCGAGACACATGCAGTACACCTACTGTAGCCAGCCCTTGCATAACATACACTTGTGCACCTCAGGCAAATAAAATACTGACCACAACCTGGTTTTGCTCTCCTTCGGGCAATTCAGGACGGAGAGAGCAGCAGCCGCTCCGACTGCTCGGGCTTAACCAAACTCATCAAAAGCAAGATGCTGCCTATATGAGTGATTCAATTCCGTCAAAATCCAGCACAGCCTGACTTGCCACTGCAAAGCGACGATTTGACTACAGACGCTTTCACACGAAGCTTTAAAATTTGTGGCATAAATGCGTAGCCAAAAATGCCTATGGATACCAGCGAGGAAACGCATTTGTTGACGTTAGCGCCGCGGAATACACTCCAGTGGTCACTGGAGCTCAGGTCAGAAATGGAGCCCCAGGACTGCATTGAGCCAAGCTTGGCAGCAGAATCTTCCGTCCCAGGCGGCTGTCGGGTGAGGGATGGTCATTGAAACGTTCATGCGCAGCGACGAGCCGCCACAACAGAAGGCACTTTTGCGTGTGGATATTGTAGATGGCAGTACTGTGCTGCAGCTTATCGATTACAGGGTTGCTGGGGGGCATGTTCGCCGTCGGCGCGCGCGACCATGACTTACTTCACACACGCCGGCCAGGCGCTGGCGCGCCAGCAATAACGCCCGGCAAAGTCCATTGATGAGAGCATCATGGTACTCTGTGCAGAGGCATATTGCAGCTGTTAGGCTTGCCGCATGCCGCGTTGGCCTCCAGTTACGTCCTTTCGGTGGCGAGGTGGTGGGGGGAGCGGTGGGGGTCCGCCTGCGCTGGACGTGCGCCACCCCTGGGAACTGTACGTTTCTGGGGACAATATGACCTAACCCGGGCGTGCATACATCGTGAATGGTTTGCGGTGGTTCAACGGCGGGTGGCAAACTTCGGGCCTGCCCGTACCGAGTTTTGCTGCGTGCACGGGCCCTGCCCGTACAAGCTCCGGTTTCTGCGTGTTGAGAAATGATCGCACTTTCCAACCAGGTCCCTCAACTCGTTTAGGTGCACGGAGGTGCGCTGGCATATGCATGCAAATGCCAGGTACTCCAGCTCATGCGTGCACCTGCAGCCTGCTGCGCCGCCGCCTCCATGCATGGGCGGGGTGGGCAGACACATTGCTTGCAGGGACTCCCTTCCCCTTGTGAGATAACAATGTTGTTTGGTATTTATTTATTGATAGTGCCGCATTGGTTGTCTAGCGTGTTTGCTGGTGCGTCAGATAGCGCGATGATGTGTAAGCTTATCTACGTACGCAGTGCCGGGACGCGTGGTAGTGTCAACGCAGCGCGGCGGGTCGCGAAATCTTGTACCGTAGATGACGTCTTGCTTCTTGACAGAGCAGCAGCAGTGGGCGCAGTAATGTCACTGATACACCAGGTCCTGCGCAAGAAGTTGGCAGAATGTTCCTAGGTTGAGACGTGGTCCTATGTGCGTGCATGAGTTACAACACCTACACGTACATACACAGCTACATATTAGATCCCACCACGTGGAACAACACCACGCACTACGTATACACGTACGCACATTCTACTTGATTGCGTATATGCTGCACTTACAACTACGATGCCCCTGTACGCGCTCTGTTGTCCACGCACGCAGGTACTGGGCTGCCTGAGGAGCATGGCCAGCGAACGTAAATACTACCAGCGGCACATGATCTGTGAACTACACCTCAAGTGCCTCACCCTGGTGAGCGAAGTAATCGAGGCTAACACCTACCGTATTCATCAAGACATACATAGATAGCCATTGAACACTGCTGCTCACTGCTAGTACGGTACTATAAAACTGATAGCCATGTGACTGGCTATGGCGTGCTGCACATCTGCGGCGGCATATACATGATGCGCGCAAATGCACTTTGCATGTGTTGCGGGCGGTTGTCAGGGCGGTACGAGATTATGAAGCGGTACTGCATGAGTCAGCTAGCGTGGGGTCGGGGCGGTGGCGGGAGCGAGGCGGCCCGGATGCTGGACGGAGGTGGTCGGTAGTCGGTGCTGTTGGTGGCATCGTGCTATGATCATAGCTGGGCGGCAGCTGGGCGGGGGCTGGGCGGCAGCTGGGCGGGGGCTGGGCGCGCGGCTGGACAGGTTACCAGGAAGTGACCATTTTATCAAAGTTTACCGATGTTTTACCGTGCAGCCAATCCCAACCAATCCTGACCGATCCTGACCGACGCTGACCATCGGTTTATTCGGGTGACCGCCTGGTGACCGCCCCCATACCGATCGGTTTAATAGGGGCTGGAACGGTATGTGACCTACTTCCTGCAAGAAGTAGTGCCGTGGCAGATGATGTACATAGCTAGGACTAGCAAAGTCAACGGAAGGGCGGGGGTTGATACTCTACGTGCGTATGCTTGCCTGCATGTGTTTGCATGTGTATGTCCTGCGGTATCCGTCCTTGCTGCGTGCCGTAATATATATGCAAGTGATGATCTACCTATCTAGCTATCCAAATATCACCATTTGCTTGGACGCGATGCCGCCTTTCGCAAATCCCGTATCCACGTACAGGTGGTTGAGGGCCAGCGCATGCGCTTCTGCCAGCAATGTGCGCGCCTGCACCCGCTTACGGAGTTCGACAGCGATCAGAGGTGAGAGTGTATGCGTGTACGTCGATGACCTGCGGCAGATCGAGGCGGCAGGTCAACTAATGCTACATACTCGATTGCGGTTTGTGTAGTTTCTGCTTGATTGCACTACATCATGCATGCAGGCGGCGCGCGCGCGTTGCATGTCACATGCACTATCTATCTATCTATGGTGTTACGTACATACGTGTCCTATGATACCAGTAAATGAGCTGGTTGCGGTGTCCGAGTACCGGTAGTGCCACGCACCGGAATGTAAGTCCATGATAGTTGGATTGGTTGTATGTGCAACCCCCCGGCGCGCTGCACGTAGTAGTTCTGGCGGCGTCCGATTTCATGCTATACAGTATACAAACTGAAAGTATGCAGCAGCTTAACTGAAGCATCGGTAGCAGGCGGCGGGTACTGGGGACTGAACCTCCCACACGCATGCACGCACCCGTCGGCTCCCTTAATCCACGCCCTGATGACTTCTGGGAACGCGCAACCATCAGTTATTTATTTGTTTATTTATGAAACATCCTGTAATTTGAAGTCGGCGGCGGTGTATTGGTCCATACTCATGTATTATCGCAGCGCCGGCGGCGGTCGAATAATAGCACGCAACGGTAGTACGTACGCATGCAGCAGTATGCATGACTGTTACATCTGTCGTACGTCATCTGTCCATCCGCGGCCTGTGCATCTTCTCCTAGTCTCGGAGTTAGCAGGACGCACGTGGGGATGTGCGCCAATCAATCAAGCAAGCACATTTAATGAACTAGACAGCAGTCATACCCGGGCGTTTGGGTTAACAGGGCCTTACCTCTGCCTTACCTCTATCTACATGCCGCCCGCTGCTTGGATATATCCAAGCGGGCTTACTATATAGTAACATGTACACAGCACAAAGCTACTACATACGTGCAATAAATGGCACGGCCAGCTGCTGTTGCTAGCAAGCTGTCGCCAATGGCGCCCTACCTTCCGCGCATCCATACCCTATTATACGCCCTTGCAACATACCGCCGCTGCTGCGCCAGCAGGTCATGTCGAGTCCGCCTCAAGCACCGCAACACGCGCCGCGTGTTACTGAAGCGGCAACGCAGAGAGGAGGAGCGGCGTCGCGGCGAAGGGGAGCAAACCGGCGCAGCCGCCGGCACCGCTCCTGCCGCCGGCAACGCCAGTGGCAGCGCCTTGAAGAGAACTGCGCAGCAGGGCGCTCAGCTGCGAGCAGCAGCAGGTGGTGCCGCGGCCGATGATGACCGCACAATCAGCGAGGACGAGGTTGGCGACATCGGCAGCGAGTCTCCCACCAGCAGTTCTGGAGGCGACGGAGGAGGCAGGCGAGCCACTCGGAGGCCTGCTGCAGCAGCAGCAGCAGCCACTGCTGCCGCCGCTGACGGCGCGGTAGGCGGCGGCGGTCGTGTCACGCGCGCAGCTACTGTTGCTGCCGCTGCAGCCGCGGCAGCAGCAGGTGCCGCAGCCGGCTGCGGCGGCATGAACGGCGGATGCACCATCAGTGACCTGCTGGGCGCTGCCGCGGCCGCAGTCCACAATGACGAAGGGCGGCAGCTGCAGCAGGCGGCGCAAATGACGGCGGCTGGTGATGACGGCGGAGCAGCTGCAGACGGTGGAAGAGTCGCAGAGCAGCAGCAGCAGATGCGGGGCCGGGCGCCGCCACCGCACAGCAGCGCCTCCGACCTGGCGGCTGCCGTACAGCGAGCCAAGGTGCGTGTGTTCTTTGCATTGATGACTGCGCGCAAGTGTGTATGCATGCCGCAATTGGTTGCCAAGCAAGGGTCGGTGCTCGCTTGCCTCATGGCTGTAATAAGAACCATTGGCGCGCTCCATGCAAGTAGGAATGGCTTATTCGGCGAATACCGGCGTTGCATAGTAAGCTTGCGGGCTGTCTCATTTTTGCACGCAATCCACCCACCGCTCACAACACGCACGCCTGCCGTTCTTATAGAAGCACAGCTAGCGCAGCAGCAGTTGGGTACAGCGGGCAATCGTGGGTGTCTCGTACAATGCCCCAACCCATCCGGCACCCGTCTTAAGTAAGTACGGCGATGATGGCTTGACCGCATGCATTGAATCTATGCCTGTGCTGGCGTTTAACAGGTGGCCATCGACGTTGCCGCCGACACGCATCAGCAAATGGCAGTGGCGACGGCCGCCCAGCAGCAGCAGCAGGCGCTAGCTGACGCCCCACACAACGCTGGCGGCGCCGCCGTTGGTCGCCGCAGCAACTACGGCAGCGATACCCCGCCTGCTGCTAGGCCGTACGGAAACGCGTGCAGCGGCGGCGGCGCCAGCCGATTTGCTCATTACTCCTCGGGGAGCTTTGGAGGCGCCGCTGCTGGTGCTGACGGCGCGACGGCCCTGACCGCGTCCGGCGGCGGGGCTGCTGGCGCAGCCGCTGCTGCTGGCGGCGGCGGACCGATGGCCAGTAGTAGTCTCGCCGTCAAGGCGCACAGTGCCGGCGGCGGCGAGCAGCAGGCGCTGCTAGGCTTCTACAACTCGCCGCCGCAGCAGCGGCAGGAGCAGCAGTACGGCATGGAAGGCGGGATGAATGGTGCAGCGGCGGCTTGGGGCAGCAGCCCCGGGTCTCCAATGACGTTGTTGATGAACTACGTGTCTGCTGGACTGGACGGGCGTGGCGGCGGCAGTTGTAATGCTGAGCTTGGCGCTCGGCAGCTGCAGCGGCCCCACCAGCAACTGTCTGCTGTTGCTGGTCTTGCTGCGGCGGCAGGACCTGCTAACGGCGGCGGCAGTGGCGGCGCCGGCGGCGGCGGCCAGTACATGATGTTGAACGGAGGGTCCCCGTCACAGCAGCAACTGCTGCTTGTGGAAGACCTTCAGCAGCAGCAGGAGCGACGGCCCACCGATGCGCCGCCGTCATCGCTGCTAGGACCCCGCTTTCCCTCCTCCGCCTCGGCTGCAGCGGCCGCTGCCGCCCTCGGCTACAGCGCGTCCTTCGGCGCCCCCCGGTCGCCCATGTACATGTCTCCACCCCTTGCAGGAGCCGGCGGCGGGGCTCCGTTCGGCGGCGGCTACGGTGGCGGGCCTCTGGGCGGATCTCCTGGACTGATGACGGGCTCTGTCGACTCGCATGGAGACCGCCATCAGCAGCTAATGCAGCAGCTGCAGCAACCTCGCATGCGGCAGCAGCAGGTCTATGGCTCTGATGCAGCGTTGCTGCCGGCAGACGGCGGCGGCGGCGGCGGCGGCTATGGCGGCGGGCGCTCGCTAATGCCTCCCCAGCAGCAGCAGCAGCAGCAGGCGCTGCAGCTGGATGCCTTGGGCCTGCTGGCTGCGGCGGGCCGCGGGCGCCAGGCCGGTAGCCAGCTATCGCTGCTAGGGCTAAACAGCAACGGAGGCAGCGGTGGAAGCGGCGGGGGTCACCGTCAATCGGATGCGGCTGCCGCCGGCGGGGGCGTGATGCTTGACCTGCACTTCCAGCAGCAACGGCAGCAGCAGCTTCTGGAGCGAAGCCCACTGCAGCTGGGCCTACCCGGCGGATCGTTTATTAGTGATGCAGGCGGAGCTCTCGACGACAGCAGCAGCATGCAGCTGCAGCAACAACCGCAGCTGCAGCAGCAGCCATATGACCACAACTTGCTGGTTCTCCAGCAGCACCAGCAGATGCAGATGCAATTATGGTCTGCTGGCGGCGCAGCTCCTGCTGCGCCCATCTTTGTCAGCGGCGGCAGCGGCTGCGGGCCCTCAGCGCTAGCAGCGGCTCACCATGGCGGCGGCGGCGGTGGCGGCGCGGCGCTGCTGCTGGGGAGCAGTCAGCACGACTTGGCTGCTGGTATTCTGGGTGCCGCGCAGGGCAGCAGCTCCGCTGATGGCACCGGCGGCGCAGGATGGGCGCGCGGCGGCGCGAATGGCGGCGGCGGCTTGTTCAGCGGTTTGGACAATGCCGCCAGAGGCGGCAGCTGGTCCAACATGACGACTGCCGCGCCGCCGCCGATGTTTGGCCACCTGAGCCAGCAGCAGGCAAGTGGAGTCGCTGGCGGGCTCATGTATGGCGGCGGCGGCAGTGGCGGCAGCGGCGATGGCGGCGGCTCGATGACGGGTATGGCAGCGCTTGACCCCCGAATGCTATCGCGGCAGCACCAGCAACAGGCGAGCGGCCACCGCACGAGCACTACCACCGGTAGCTGGCTGTTGGGCAACAGCGCGCCGCCCGCAGGAGCAGGGGTGTCGCTGCTTGGCGGCGGCACCGGCGGTGCTCACGGCGGCGGCACTGGTGGTAGTGGCGGCGGCGGCAAGCAGCTGTCGCCGCTGCCGTTGCCGCCGCGCGCACATAGCCTGTCGCGTGCGGGCAGCAGCCCTGCGACCGGCAGCGGCACGCTTGACGGCAGTCTGCTTCCAGCGGGCGCGCTTGTGACCAGCCTAGGCGGTGGCAGCAGCGGTTGGATCTTGGGACAGCAGCAAGCTTCAGCGGGAGCAGCCGGTGGCCTGGCTGGACCGGCCAAGGTGATTGCTGCGCTGCAACTTCCAACCGCCGCCGCGGCTTTGAACTGGCAGCAGCAACAACAGCATCACCCATCACGCACGGAGCACCAGCAATACCAGCAACAGCGCCTGCACCAGCGGTTCGAGCAACAGCAACAACAACTGCTGCAGATGAGCAACGAAGTGGAACTTCATACGCAGCAGCAGCAGCAGCGCAATCAATTCGTGATGCAGCAGCACATGCAACAGGTGCAAGACCTGCAGGAGCAGCAGCAGTACCACCACCACTATCAATAGCAGCAGCAAGATGCTCAGTCGTCATCGGAAAGGGCTGTTTTAGGCGGAGAAAGGCTTGCCCGCACGTAGCGTAAAATAAGTTTTGAAGCGGGGCTAAGGAAGGAGGGACGCCCACGGTTGTGAGAGGCGGGGGAAGGGGACAAGTGCGGACGAAGGCCTGGGGTCAAGGCGTGTCGAACCCCATCGCTAGGCAAGGGCTGAAGGTAGTAAGCGTGTGGCCTCGGTGGGCTATTTGTTAAGTTCCGTTTGGTGTAGAATCGTGTCAGTAGGCAGTGAGAGGCTCGTTAGTGCACGGCACGCTAGTTTTGTGTTTGCGTTACGGATTTGTGGGCGGCACAAACAATAGCTATCAGTGCGTGCTGTGGATGCGGCTGCTGTATTACGCCAGATGCAGTGCCGTTGCCGCCGGTGCTGGAAAGTTAGGGTGCGTGGCGCTGCACGGGCTTATGACGACGGCGATGTATGACGAAATAGTTATACAGCAGACCTACCTCAGTCACAGCATACAGTATTGGCTTGCACGTACCCATTGAAGCGCTGCTACCGGCGCTCTCGCGTGTGTGTGCGGGGCCTTGGTAACGCATGCGCAATCAAGAACATTATTACCAATCAAAGAAATGCGTTCATGTGTGTGTGTGTGTGTGTGTGTGTGTGTGTGTGTGTGTGTGTGTCTGTCTGGGCATTTAAAAAGTGCTTCATCGAAGTGCCGCCCGACTGCTTGTTGGTGGAAGCCACTGGATAAGCGATCTAGCGCGACCGCCGGGTCCACGACGGGGGGGGGGGTAGCCGTTCATGTGAAGAACGAAACAATGAAATCATCAGTATGACGTGCCGACGGGGGCACGCAAGGGCATCCATTTGGCAGCAGTGCATCTATGGTTTGATCACCAATCTTTATGTGATGGGACTTGGGTTCCAATGGGTTCCAATGGCCGGCTTGTGTGCATGTATGGAAACGGTACAGATAGGTGTGTCTTGTGTAAAGCTTCTGCACCGGCAGTCAGAACCCGGCTCTCTTGGCTGTGATGCGGAAATTCGTCAGGGCTGGCAAACGGCGGGGCGTGCACGTGGAATTGTGTGGATGGAAATACGTCACCTTCGCGCGTTAGAAAGCGAAAGGTGCCGTCGTGGATCAATGGAGGCATTTAAGGTCAATGAATGCATGCGTGCACATTCAACATGCACGGGGGCTATCTGGGACAGGACTGCTGGCACACGGAAATGTTCGTAGGTCGCAACAGGTCGCACGCAGCGTAGTATGGTGTGGCTTGTCCTGTGGCTGGGGCGTCATGTGCGACCCCCCGTACGTTCATGAAGTATTTCGTCTTCTGCAGGCTGTTCGTAGGCGGCATTCCGGAGGTCAGGCGAGCGAGCGGTTAGCATGTTAGCATTTAGTCTGGTCATAAGGCGGCCAGCCGGCAACACATGATATAGCGTGGGCTCAGCCCACTTTTCCCTTGCAAGGGAGAGCCACCTTTTCTTGTTACAAGCGCTACCGGAGTGTTGCGGCGTGAACTGGACATAGAGAGCTTAACCAAGCAAACGTATGCATCGTTACGCTTGGATGTACAGGCGGCCACACCTGGGCAACACCATACCTCCGTACAGGTGACTGTATCTGCTCTTCGTGCTCCTTTGTGGCATGGGAGCAATGGGAAGGCGCGCTATGAGTGAGGCGGTTTCTCTTTTGATACTAGGTTGCGTCAAAGCAGCCACTGGACGTGCCAGCGTTCACGGATTGTTCTTGTGGATGTACGGTGTGGTGCAACCCGGACTGTCGTTCGTGTGTAAAGGCGTGTGGTCAAGCGACATTGCACAATTTCTCACCACGATCGGTTTTTATTTGAAGAAAGAACAGAAAGGCCTCTTAAAGGGACAAGTGTTCCCCGCCGGTCATGGGAAAGGGGCTGAGCCCCTCCACAGTCTGAGGCCGAACAACCTCATCGCCCGGACATAGCCGGGGTCGGTTTCCACAGGCACACAGCCAAACCAGGTGCCTATCTAGCAGTCGCGATGCCACAGCAGAGCCAACCGCAGCCAGACACAGCACAGTTGTCAACAGCCGCACTACTTGTCATGCCGCTACGCATGCCCTGCCAGCCCCACCGCGGACCGCTACCTAGACACCGGCCGGCTCCTCAGCCTGCGCGCTTGCGCCGCTTCTTGGGCGGCGCTGCGCTCTCCTCCTCCACTTGGCCTTTTCCGCCCCCTCCGCTACCAAGATGCACGCACGCGCCCCCGCTGCTGCCGCCGCCGCTGCCGCTGCCCCCGCCGCCGCCGCCGCTGCCGCCGCCAGTCTGCAGCGATGCAGGTCGCTTGTGCCCCAGTAGCATCTCCACCAGCGCGTGCCGGATGTTGGTTGCGGAGTTGACGTCACGTCCCTGCACAGTCGGGAGGGTTGTCACCCAGCCGTCACCCAGCCACCACCCACTGAGCCCCACTGTCTCTCCCTCTTGAAGGGAAAAGCGGGCTGAAGCCGAAGGTTTCGGAGCTATCTATTTCATCTCCCGCCGGACATAGCCGGGATAGGTTGGTACAGGCACCGCCCGCCATGCGTCAGCCGCGTCCCGCTGCAACAGCAGGTTCAACAGCCATGGACGCGCGCTGGCGAACAAGGTAGCTATGCATCACTGCCCTATGTCGCGCGATGGGCCTGCTGCTCGCGCACGAGGACGACGCGTCTGGACTTGCTTGCCTCCGCTTCAGACATAACTCCAAGGCCCCAACCCTCCCAATGTCTAGTATACCGCGAAACCCGCGCCCAAACGCCTACGCTCCGTTTTATTCCCTTGCGAGGGAAACCACATCTATGAGGGTGGTTACAAAGGAGAAGGAAGGGGAAGGCGCAGCACCACACCAGCACGGAAGACGCAACCTGCAACGCGAGCAAGCAGGACGCCAGAGAGGCAGAGACAACCGCACCAGCCACCGAAACCCAAGGGCACCCCTCCGGGGCAAAGCAACTATTGGGGCCCCAACAAAACAGGCGAAGCAACCATCAAACTCGTAGGACAAAGCAAGAAACAGACGCAGGGGACAGAGCAGGAAAGGAGAGACACCCAGCACCCAAGCCCAAACCACCGCGAGAACGGGAAACACCCACAGGCGCACACACAACAGAGCGCCGGCAACCCCGCACCAACACACTGCAAACCGGGCCCCGGGCCCCAAGCAGGCCAGGGAATACAGGCAGCGGCTACCGACCGCCACGCACGCACGCCGATTTAAGTGGCCGCGCGCTCTGACCCAGCAACAAAGCAGACCAGCAGCGACTACACGGGAACCACCGAAGGCGCACGACCACGCGCAGTCACACACGCACCAACCCGGAGCAAACCGGGGCACGGGCCCAACGCAAACCGGCGCACAAAAGCGGCAGCGTAACGACCGCCACAACAAAGCAGGCCAGCTACCGCGCGGGAACCACCGCCGGCGCATGACCAAACGCAGGCACACACGCACTAACGCGCCGCCAAACCAGGTCAGCGCACTAGAAGGGGCCCGCCCAGTGCGCCCGCGACAACTCCGCGTCCGCGCGCGCCACGCACGACCTCCAGCACCTGCGGCACCAGGCCCCGTTGGCACACGGGAGGGCCACCGTCCGCCACTCATTCCCGCTCCCATTCGCGGACGTCCCCACGGAGGGACCTCAGGATCAGGGCGCGCACTGCAGTGCCACGACAGCACACCGCGTACTGAGCACTCACATCCCACAGCGCCTGCTGCAGGACCGCCTCAAAGGCAGCGCCGGGGCTGGGGCCCTCATCGTGATCAGCCAGCAAGGCCACCGCGACGTCCGCCGCGGACATGATGGTCCCGTAGTCGCACTCGCCACCACCCACATCAAGGTCCGGGCGTACCCCAGCCGCCCATGCGCCACCGCCGGGCTCGCCGCCACCACCGCCAAACGGGCCTCCTGCAGCCAGGGAGCTGCTCGCACGCCCGCCCAGCAGCGCCGCCGTCCGCTCCAGTCACCGAAGGCAACGGCCCCCGCCCAGCCGGCGGCAGCAGGAAACCAGCCCGCAGGCCAGAGCCCGCGGCCCCGACGGCGCGGGTGTCCGCGCTCTTGGCTGCAGGGGCTCATCGAGGCTGTCGGCATCCTGAGGGCCACACCTCCGCAAAGCCGACCGCGGATCCACCAACATGGCGGCAGGCCCGCTGGCACCGCCAGGAGGCGTTGGAATTGGTGGCGCCCCCGGGAGCGGTGGTGGCGCCGGAAGCGGCGGCGGCAGTCCAAGCGGCGGCGGCAGTGGAAGTGGCGGCGCCGGCAGAAGTGGCGGCGCCGGCGAAAGTGGCGGCACTGGTGGAAGCGGCGGCACCGGTGGAAGCGGCGGCGGCGGTGGGAGCGCAAGCGCCACGGCCGCCGCCGGCAGTGGCTCAGGCAGCGCCGGCGCCACGTACGGCTGCCTTTCGCCGACCTCGTCGAACCTTGCCGCCTTGCGCTGGCGGGGGAGGCGAAGACGGACGCCCCTTCTGCGGCAGCGGCGCTGATACGGGCGCGTGCGTTGGGCGGCGGCTGTGCCGCGATGACGGGTCGGGCGACGGGAGCCGCGGGGACGGCGGCGGCCGCTGGGTTGTGGTGCGCCCGCGGCCACCGCGACCACCGCGCAGCGCCGGGCCCGCTCTGTAGAATTGCGGTTTCAAACCCACACAACTTATTCCGCCTTCGGCGCATTTGGGGCAAACTTGTTAAAGCGCAGATGGACGATACAAGCCCTGGGGCAGACCCTACCTCGGGTAGGAGGGGCAGTGACGTCCGTGCCCCCAAAGCCCGTGGCACGCCTTCCCCCCTGCACGCCTCCTGCCCCATGAGTGGCATTTGCTCTCCCGATCCTGCAGCATCAACTGTACACGTATATAACTATCAGTGCGCTTGAGAACATAAACACATTGATTTAAACCCTCAACCTCTGAGCCCATGCCCTGAATTACTGAACCTCGCGCCTTGAAGCTGTTCCTCGGAGTTGAGGCTGTGGAAAAACATCTATAATGAGCTGCGGATTAACGGAAGAGGAAATTGCAGCTTTAGAAAAGGAGTCTTGCGAGCGGCCGCAGCGAATCGTCGCCGAAAAGTCGTGCGAGCAGCCTGAATGCGGCAGCAGCTTATTAACATGTGCAAGCTCTGGCCATAAGTCCTGCCAGAAAGAGGAGGAGGCTAGCTCGTCTGCTGCACAGGAAGCAGCTTGCCCTGGCGGGCCGGTCGCTTGCTACAAGTGCAAAACGGCGCGAGCGATCGTAAGTAAATGCAAGAGGAGTTTGCGTCTGTGTCGGGCCTCCGTGCAACTGGCTGGGCAAGATGCGCCTTGCCTGACCAACCCCAACCGGCGCGTGTGCACGCAGGTCCTGGGGCGTCAACGTGAGGCCATGTGCCACGCTTGCCTGGAGCTCAGCGTGCGTGGAAAGGTAAGCTACTTGCGGAGCTCCGGTATTGCGGCAGGCCTGTCAGCGTACACGCATTGACGCAGCTGATACTACGGCGAAAGCGGTGTCCTGTGTTTTGTGGCCGGTGCACCCGTCAGGTGCGAGCCCTCAAAACGCACAAGCTGCTGCTCCCTGGCGACAACATCGCGGTAGCGCTGTCTGGCGGTGAGAGCTTTGTGCTTTAGCGTATGTGGTCGAGGATTGTATCGAGGCTGGCTCTCCATGTGTCTGGCACGGTTGTTCTTGCATGCCGCATGCGCCGTGGCGGTTGGGGTGGTGAATTGGAGCCCAGCCAAGCAGGTTGTGCAAGCACGCAGCGACCAGAGATTGTTGCCTTGGATCTATCACCTCCGCTATGCACCTTCGCAACTGGGGGACTGTACTCATACGGCATGGTATGGTGGTGCCCCATTTAGGCGACAGCTGACTCCTCTTGTCATCACCTCCTATGCCTCATAGGGAGTTGCTCGCTGACGCTGCTCAGTAATGTATTGCCGATGCGCAAGGACGCTTCCACGCCTCGCAAGGAGAGGGGCAAGGTGTGGCGCAACTGAGTTTCGACCGGCACGACCACCATGCTTGTTGCAGCTTTCTGACGGGCTGCCTAGAAGGATTACCGGCTTGGTTCCACCCATTCTTACGGCACCATTTGGGCGTTCTATACCTTCCTTGATCACAGATTGAGTTCGGCCTAACAGTCATTCACGTGAACGAGGCGACGGCGCACGGTGCCGCAGCTGCCGAGGCGGAGGCTCACAGTCGCGACGTAGTGGCGGCAGCGCGCCAGTGCGCGGCAGTAGCTGCGGCGATGACTACGGCGGAAAGCGGCGGCAGCTCGACCGCTGCCAGCACTAGCACCAGCATGGGCAACGCCAGCCCAGGCTTGGACGTGTGGGTGGTGCCGCTGCGTGACGTGTTCCTACTGGGTGACGCAGAAGCGTTGCGCCGCGAGGCCGTGCGGAGCTGGAGGCAGCAGCAGCAGCAGCAGCAGCAGCCAGCCGCTGACGGGACGCCGGTATGGGGTGGGGAGGCGGGCGGGGACTCGGATTATGTGGGAGAGGCAGCCGCGACGGCCAGCGGCGCTGCGGAGCGCGAGGCTCGCCTGCAGCAGCTCTTGCAGGTGTGCATGGGGTGTATGAGACCCAGCCGTGGCACCGCCCGATGGGTCAGGCCCGGCTCCTTGCAAACCCGTGGGCCGACAAAGCTAGTGGTTTGCATTTGTTTACAGCAAGGCGGTGGCGTCGTGGGTGCGTTTTAAGGGTACGTGCCATGACTCAGCGTTTGCTAGAGTGCTGTTGTTTGGAGCCGAGCAGCTGCCAGCCATATGGCACTAGCACCGGCAGCCCCAGAGCATGTCTGCATTTCGGTCTGGACCCGTACTCTCCCAGGCGGTCCAGGACCCTACCGGGCGGGAGGATCTCATTCGACACCTGCGGCGGCGCCTCCTGGCAGCAGCGGGCGCCGTGGCCGGCGCGACCAAGCTTCTGTGTGGAGACAGCGCCACAGCTCTGGCGGCCCGCGTGATTGCGGAGACAGCCAAGGTGAGCAGATCGGCGAAACCGGAGGGGGTCGAAGACAGGGCCGGAAGGGTGGACCTGGTTCGACGCTGCGGCATGTGTGGCACTGCAACGTTTTTTAGGGGCTCGCCGTTGAGCGCGTGTAACGAGGCAACCAATGTATTGAGGCGTGCATAGGACGGCCAAAACACCTGTGAGGTCTTCGAGCACTACCGGCGCGTTGTGTTAGGAAGCGTGGGCGAGAACAGTTGGTTTTCGCTGAACCGGGGCCGGCAAAGTCTGATCGGACTGCCGCGCCAGACAAACGTGACCCAACTTATTGTACCTACAAAGTTGCAAATGCACTACCCATGGACTCAGTGTGCTTTTCGATTCAGTTGTTGCTTGTAGGGCTGTGCGGCGTGTTGAACCTGACGCTGAACCCTGTTAACGAGTATTACTGATCCGTGTTCTGCACGCATTACGTTTCACCGTATGCCACCAGGGCCGGGGCTTCGCTCTGCCGTCGGACATCCAGCTGGTGGACGCACGCGGCACAGGGGCCGGCGAACCCACCTTCCTCTACCCCATGCGCGAGGTGGGGCTTGGGAAGGAGCCTTGTGACAGCCTGCATCTCTGCGCCCATTCGACCCAACTGTGCCATCCGGCAACTGTGCCTGGCTCTCCTGGGACCCGGTGTCCAACGATGCCGCATAACTGAACGCGGATACCTGCATGTACTGAAGCACTCCAGTTGTGCGTGAGATGCAGTGGAGCACAATATTACCAACACAAGTCCCCGACCAACCGCTGCGTCATGTGTGAGCGCGCCCACGATTCTTGTTCACCAGCTCACGCACCGCTCAAAAATTTTGGTTGCTGTTTTCTTGGTTATAGGTGACAGTGAAGGAGGCTGTGTTTGTCTGCCGGCTGCGCGGCTTGCACCTCGCGGAGCTGCCGGCCCCGCTGCTGCTCGCGCGCCTGTCATCGGCGTCAACGGGTCTACACAGCCACCCACCCCGCCGCTCCATCAACAGCCTCGCGTCGGCGTTTGTCGACTCGCTGCAGGTATGTACGAAGCGTGGACCGGGTTATGTTGCGGACTCAGCGTTGTCTGCACCTCAGACGTTGGCTTCCTGCTCGTATCGTGGCATTGGGTTGCGCGGGCAACAGGCGGCAGGGGCTGGGGCAGCACTGAAAGGCCGCCGATTACCCTGATCAGCAGGCCTGCGGACCACCGTGCCGCTCACCTACATGTTCGCCGCCTTGTTGCATGATTGCATCATTATCTGCCCTAGCTGGCAAGATGCTTAGTATACTCCAAAAAAGCTCGTCGCCTCCACCTACGTTGCTTTCAATGCAGGCCAACCTGCCATCGACCATCTTCACGGTCCTGCGCACCGCCTCTGCCCTGAGGCCCTTCCCCTTCAACTCGCCCGATGCCATGCCATCCACGTTCCCGGCCACGCCAAACAATGAGCTTAAGGCGCTTCACGGACGGAGCACTGAGGGCGCGAGTGGAGCAAATGGAGACGGCGTAGCCGTCGGATGCCGGCCGGCAGCGGTGCCATGCTGCGTGCTCTGCCGTGCGCCACTGAGTGCGCGCGAGCTGCGAGCGATCCATGCCGCAGCCGCGTCAGCAGCTGACGCGGGAAAGCAGGAGGGCGCTGGTAGCGTGGAGGTGGTGCAGGCGGAGCAGGAGGAGGGCGACGACGAGGAGGACGCGGCGGCGCCGTTCTGTGGCAGCTGCCGGGGTCAGATCCTGTTTCGGCCGGGGCACCACGAGGCACGGGGGCGAGAGGAGGCTGGGGGCAGCGGCAACGTGGATGGACCGTCGCTGGTGCAGGGACTGTTGCCGGAGGCGCTGGCGGCGTAGAGGTGTACGAGGTGTTTCTGTGGCAAATGATGCATTAGGGTCTTGAACTGTCTCAACAACTTCGGCAAGGGCGTGTAGGCGAGCGTGCCAACGAAGACATGGGGAGAGAGGGTGACACTGCCGGACATGAGGCGGGCACAGCGCGATGGCGGTATTATGATAATGCGCTTGCTTGCAATTGTTTTCATACAAGTTAGTTGCGTTTTTAAGCAAGCTGCTGTCGGCAAGCGCTCTTATCATAAATTGCGAGCCATCTAAACTTGAGCTCATACCTCCACACAGCTAGTACAAGCATGCTTCTTCGTGCCCAGCAAACCAAGGCTTTCCGGCCCGTGCAGTCTAAGCGCGAGGCTGTGAGGTAGGCAATTCTCGCTTGCTTCTTTCGCACGTCACACGCGCCAGGTTCAGCCCAGTCAGCTCTTAGATTGCTATATGTTGATCCTGTTCTGTTGCTCGCTTCTACAGGGTCCATGCTGCGAAGCGGGATGGCGTGGATGTAAAGGTTGGTGAATGAACTCTTCTTTGACTGACGATGCGGTGCACGATGAGCATGACGTCCTTCAACTGTTTGTGCAGTCTGGCTTGATGGCTGCCGTCGCGGCCGCGGCTCTGCTGGTTGGCAGCCCCAGGTGCGTGGCTTGTGCAGGCGCAGACAGACCCGAGGGCGGGGTGCCTGAGGGGCCCCGATATGACTAGTCACAGTCAGTTTGGGGGCAGAGCTCCCCATGCGGAGCTCGCCTGTGTGTCACCCACCGCTGGTCTACTGGTGCATTGACTATGCGAAGCGGCATACAAAATGCTGTCACATCTAGCAGCCATGTAGCATGTAGCGTGGGCCGCCACCCACGCCGGCCGCACGCGCCCCGCTGCGCAGCACCCATCCAAACCTCGCCCTCCACCCACCCGCTATCGCCCTGCTCGACGCAGCGTCAACGCCGCCACCATGGCCGAGGCGGCTGCCGAGCGCGAGCAGCTGATTAACAGTGAGAAGCAGCAACTGGAGTACATCCTGGCGCAGCAGGAGATCGCGCGGCGGGCGGCGCTGCTGGCGCAGTGAGTGCGGTGGGCCTGGGGGCTGGTGGCGTCGGGGTGGAGGGATGAAGGCGGCAGGAGGTGGGAAGGCGGTTGGCGGGGGCGGCCGAGGTGGCGGGGCCTTCTGGCTGCCAAAGGTGTCGCAAGCAAATGCGGTGCCAAGCATACGTTTGTGGGGCCGTCAGACCTCCCCCTGCGCTCATGCACTGTACGACCTGTACCCGTCGCCTGCCCCCGGCCCCTCCCCCTGCAGGCGCAAGGCTGTGGAGGCGCAGGTGACCAGCGTGGAGAACCAGCTGCAGCAGAAGCTGACGGAGCAGCGTGCCAACGCCCTGGCGGCGGAGAAGCAGGGGGTACGTAATTGCGTGTCGTACTTGCAAGCCCGTGACGCGACGGCCGCCTGCATGCAGTAAATTGCGTGACTGCCCCGGACTGGAGTTGCAATCACTGCACGGCCTTCAGGCAGACTCCCATGTTAGCAAGTGTAGTGTCCTGCCTGCGCTGATGGTCGACACGTCAGGTCATTTCAGCTGCCGCTCAGAGTTTCGGCTGCTAAACCGCCACCTTCACCTTTACGCGCTGTGCCGCTTCCCCACGGACGTGTGTAAAGAAACAGTGGTCCAAAAGTGCATGCTCGTTACATACCTCCCCCCCCCCTAAATGATTCACCGTCCCGGCAACCAGAGGGCTGAGATAACGACGACCTCGCACACTGTGGGAGTTGAAGACACGACCATCAGACTTAAGCAAGTCCCGAAGATCTATTGATATTTGGTACCAAATGTAAAGAACCAGTGGTCCAAAGTGCATGCTCGTTACAACGTGTGCCCGCACGCACGTACAGGACAAGCAGCTGGCTGACAGCTTCAAGGCCAACACCGCGCAGCTGGAGGAGAAGGCGGCTCAGGTGGGAGTGGGGCGGGCGGGAGCTGGAAACGACGATCGCGTACAATTGCACCTTCGTTCACAGCAAATAGGGGGCGGGGAAGCACGGGTAAAGGGGCAGGGAATGGAAGGGGCGGGCTTGCGTGTGGGCGCTGTGGCTTATCACTTACTAAGCAGAGATTGTAATTAAATATGCAAACTTCTCATACCTTTCCATTCAAGATCACGACCGACAGTTCTTGCAGGAACCCCATCACGCTGCCCATTCCCCCGTGCCCCCTCTTGCACATCTGCTGCCTTACGTCGGTTTCCGGGTCTCCGTTACATCTGGGCCCAAAAGGTCTTACCCGCTCGTTTCTTCCTCAACCCAACTCTGTTTTGTTCTACTGAATACAACCTGGCACGGCCGCAGGTGCAGAAGGCCGCCGCCCAGATCGAGAGCCGTCTGGACCGGGTGGAGATGCTGCAGAAGGCCAAGGCCGTGGCGGAGCGGCAGCAGGTGCAGCGCGCGGCTCAGGACGCCACCGATGACGTCAATGTGGTCCTAGACAAGTGAGAGGGGCGCAACAGGGGCGGGGTGGCTGGGGTTGTAGCTCAGTGTCAGGGCGGGCAGTGCACGGAATTTTCGAGAACCAAACCGTGAGTGCGCTAGGCTGCACTGAGGGCTGCCGGGGACTTAACCATGCAGCGGCCACCCACTTGCGCAAGCCAAGCGGCTGCAAGAATTGTTGTACTAATATGATGACGGGAATGGCAGCACTGTGTGACGTGGGCGACCTCGTCTTCAGCGGTTGGGACGCTTTGACAGCTGGGGCACTGATCAGACCACTGACGGCTGCCTGCGCGCAGGTGGATTGAGAGCATCAGCAACCTGAAGTAAGCTCTACTGTTGAATGACAACTTCATGTACGGGAGTCATGCCGAGGATTTTGCGGGCCGGACGCTTGGCGGCTTGTCGGGGGGGGGGGGGGGCGGAGAGCCTGGGAGGGGTTTGGTTTGGGGGAGGGTCGTGTCACCGAAGAGCGTGCAACAGCCGCTGTTGGCTGGTATGCGCCTCAAAAGATGGATTATGTTTTATGTCATGACTTGCGGCAAGACACGATTGAATGGGCAACGGAGCTATTCATCATGGCGTGTCCGGACTTGTGGACGTTGGCTCGCTGTAAGCTGCGTCCTGTTATTTCTGCAATTTATCTGTTGGCGGTGCGCGACCTGAACAGCCTCTACTTTCACTCGCAACAGTTTGGGCAGGCAGCGCCCAGCAACTTCGCCTGACACCCTTGCCGACTGACAGAGCAATACACAGAATGAGGTTGCAGCTTAGGTTGCCATAGCTCTGCCCAATCCACGCAGTCTGTCTGCTGTTTGTATCCAGAACCAGCTTGGAATGGAGCTGCTCCTGAAGGAGGCGCAGCAGGAGATCGCGCTGCTGCGGACCGACTTATTTAACACCCGGCGCTTGGCGGAAGAGCGGCGACAGGCGGTCGATGCCCTGCAATCGGAGCGCGAGCGCCTCGCAAAGCACTGCGAGGTAGTGGAAGGGCAGCTGCGGTCAGCCAACGCGCAGCTTAACCACGTGCCAGAGCTCCAGCAACGATGCGCGCACCTCGAGAGCCAGCTGAGGAAGCTGCAGTCAGAGATAGAGACAGCCCACGCCGCGCGCCGCATTCTTGAGCAGGAGCTTGATGACGAGCGGCGGCAGCGCGGCGCCATGACGGAACAGAAGGCACTACTGGAGGGCGACCGTGCGCGGCTCGCCAAGCAGCGCGACGACCTAGCGGCGCAGCTGCGCGTGGAGCAGAAGAAGGCACGAGAGGCGGAGGAGGAGCAGGTGCGCGCGGAGGAGGATGCAGCGGCGCTGCGTTCCGAGATTGCCGCGCTGCAGCAAGCCAGCGCCGCTGCGACCGCATCCTCCTCCTCTTTGGCTGCAGCGCAATCAACGGCGAACGCTGCTGCGGCGGGGCCGGCGTCAGCCGCGGACACCGCCGCCGCCATCGCGGCGTCGGTGGCTGCCGCTACCGGGCCGCTGCTGGAGCAGGTGGAGCACGAGCGCAACCGCGCCGCCATGCTGCTTAGCAACCTGCACGCCGCCAAGTCTGAAATCATGGAGCTCAGCAACAAGATTGCGGACTACGAGGCGCGCCATGTGCAGTCGGTGAGCCACGGCCCGCAGGACAATGAACACTTGGTGCAGCAACTGGCGCTAGCGCACCGGCGCGGTGACGAGCTGGGGGAGCGGCTGGCGGAGGCGACGGAGCGCAGCCGGCAGCTGGAGGCGGAGGCCCAGGCGCTTCGGGAGGCGGCGCAGGCGGCGGCGGAGGCTGCCGTCAAGGCCGTGGATGAGGCCGCGGCTGCGAAAGCTGCAGCTGTGGCGCAGCAGCAGCATGGCAGCAGCTCGCATGCGGGGCTGCCGCCCCTTCCCCCGGGTGGCAGCAGCAGCAGCCACCAGCAGCAGCATTCTGAGAGCAGCAGGGCAGGCGGTGTGGCGCAGCACCAGGCGATGGCGGCGTTGCGGCAGTCTGCGGCGGCGGAGGGCATGCACCACCGGGTGGCGTCCAGCGGCTCACTCTACGGCAGCGGCCAGAACGAGCTGCTGATGCAGGAAGGCGCTGAGCTGAGCGCGGAGGACACGGCGCGGCTGCGGCAGCAGGTGCGCGTTGCACTGGGGTGCGGGGTCGCACAAGTGGGGGCTGGTCGCGGGAGGGTGCAGGGGACGTGGGAACGTGCCGTGTGCTGGGTGGACGTGGTCTGGCAGGTCGGCATGGCGGCGCCCTGGCGCATGCTACGTTGTACCTGCTCGCGCCGAGTCCATATCCAATGGCATTCGCTGTCCCGGTCGCCAGGTGACGCGGCTCAAAGCCTCCCGCGACAAGCTGCTGCTGGAGATCGACAAGCAATGGGAGGAGATTGAGCGCCTCAGCGGCGAGAACGCGGCCATGGCGGACGACCTGCGGGCGGCGCGCGCGCTGGCGGCCAATTGGGAGAAGCAGGCGCAGGATGGCATTGTGCAGGTGCGCCACGGGCCAAGTGCATGACAGAGCTGTTGCTACCGGACGTAAACAGTATCCGGGAGAGCAGGCGGCCGGTTGGCGCGGGCGTGTAAGATAGTGGAATAGGGCGGGCTTGACTAGCCACCAGGCGGCGTTTGCCCGGTCAACACGTAAGGGCTCTGCTCCTGTGCTCTTTCTGATGTCTTCGTGCGCGGCCCCAAAATATAACCAGGTGGATCAGCTGAAGGACCTGCTTGAAGACTCGGCGCGCTGGGAGGCCGCAACATTGGCAGAGCACCAGCAGCAGCAGGCTCAGGGTCAGCTGACTGCGCCCGGCGCCAGCCCCGGCAACGGCGCCATCGTCACGACGGCACCGGCGCAGCAGACGCTGGAGCGGCTGCGCGTGGAGCTTCTGGGCGAGAAGGCGCGGGCGACGGAGCTGGAGCTGCAGCTGCGGGCGGTGGCGGCGGAGTTGCTGCGCTGCCAGCACGGCAGCCTGGACCTAGGCAAGAGCTTCTTGCCCATGATGGCAGGAGTGGAGAAGCGCTTGGCGGAGCTGTGCCGCAAGGCCCGCGCCGGCACGTGAGAGCGGGTCAGGGGAGGACCAGGAGAGAGACGAGGGAGCTGGCGGGAGGGTCCGGCGTCCGTAGGGCGGATGCCAGGCATGCGCGACGTGTGGGTCGTTGGCAGTGGTTTGTGAAAGTCGTTGCAAGGGAAATGGTCCACAGTGCCGTATTCATTCGGTCAGGGTTGGGCATACGTGGTGTGCGGGTCGCTGTGGACATTATCAATGATACCGGCAAAGGGCACCAGCATGGCGAGAGATGGTCGGCTGACCTACTCAATCGAACACATCATGCACAAGTTTGTGATGTCTGATTGTGAGGTCCTTCCGCGGGTGAGGTCCTTCCGCAGTGAGGGCCCGGTGCGCCTCTCGTGTGCCTGCGTGGCCTGGTGCCGCCGCTGACACTAACTGCTTTCGTGATGTTTATTGCTAGCCTGGAGCTCACGACGGCGTCTTGCATTCGCATTCACTAGCAAGCACTTCGCTAAAATGGGGTACTTCCCCGTTATCCTCTTCTTGCTGTTTCGTGTTATGTTCTGTGAGTTGGGTTGTTGCTTGCCTGTGTTTTTGGGGCCCCGGTACGCCCTTGCTTTCCCCCGGAGGGGTGCCCTGGGGTTTTGGTGGCTGGTGCGGTGGCCTCCGGCGTTTTGCTTGTGGGTTGCAGGTTGCGTGCCAGTGTGATGGTGTGCCTTTCCCCTTCCTTCTCCTTTTCAACCATTCTCGCATGGGACAAGTGGGCTGAGCCCACATCGCGTCTCTGGTCCGAGGCCGCAAGTGTCTACCTATCTTCCGGACATAGCCGGGGTCGCAGGCAAATAACCCAACAGCAATGAGTCCCACCATATCCTATGGCCCTTTGCACGTACTGCCATGACTTCCTCCCGTCACATGGTGGCCAGGGGTGATGGTCGCTGGCAGTCTGACCCCGACCTTGACCCTGACTACGATGAGCTGGTCTCAACTCGGCGCTTGCTTGCGTCCCTACCTCCGTAAGGAAGAGAAGACTGTGGCTTGTGTCTTGGGGTGGGGGCTATGGCAGCTTGAGAGCGAGCAGGAGCGAGCACAAAGCAGGGACTCAGCGAACCCCTCAGCTCTGGACTGTACACACAGAACACGTCCAGCGCTCGTATCTTCCTTCGTTCGGAACGAAATTTGCCCAAAAAGGCCTCTGGCGGACGAAATTTTTTTGATCTTGACTTGGAATTTCGGCCAAAACGCACGGGATCTTGGGGGGTCTTTCGGCAAACAGACGAAGACATTTTTGGGATTTCGGCCACTTTTGGCAAAGGTTAGGGGGTTCCAGCGGCTACTCCACGGCCCAAACCTGCGTGGCATATGGTAAGAAGGCTCAAAGGGCTGTATCTATGGGTGTTGACGGCGGGAGAGTGAGGTTGGGTCGGCAGGAAGCAGGGGAGGAGTGGGCGTGTCGTGTCGGTGTCGACATCGTGCGGGTCGGGGGCGGAGCCCCCGGAAAAATTTGGGTTGTTTCGTCAACTAAACGAAGCTATTTTAAGGAATTCGGCCACTGACGCCGCCCCTGCCTTCGTAAGATACGAGTGCTGAACACGTCCAGGAACAGCGTGAGGAACAGGGGTATATGCGCTAACCAACGAAAGCTGTGCCTTGAATTCTGTGACCACAATCGACCGAACCAGGGGGCACTGTCGGTACAGTAACGCCGGCGTTCGACCAGCCATGCACTTCTGCTCTGCCACTGCAAACTGTTTGCTGTCTGCTTACGGGTCTGAGCATCGGCTGCACCCTACGGGACCTCGCCAACCTGCCTTGAACCCTGTCCCATCACACACCGAACCAGGGGGCAGGTTGGGCTGGGCGGAGGCCGGGACGGGAACTACGGCAGACTACGGGGACCTGTGTCAGGCGTCCTGGCCATCGGGATGTGAGAGCCATCTCGCGGCCGCAGGCATCCCGATTAGTGCGGAGGATCGCGACGGCCGGTGACTGCAGCATCACTCTATTCGGGGTGCACCGACCTCTGTAAGATCGCCAACACCCGCCCGCAATCCCCACCCTCCTGGCCGTTGGCCAACGCTGCCATCCTTGCGGCGCAATCCCCACGTCCGTTGGCCCCTGCACTATGTTATGACGCTAAGACCATGTGTACTAGGCAGACACGAGCGAGAAGGCTTAGGTCACTTCCGGTCATGGCATGCTGCGACAGACTTGCGATGTCCCGTCGCTACCGTGCAGGATCGCCTACGACTACAAGGTAACTTCCTTTGAAAACCCGCCAGGAATTTAACGCGTTTACGGTTGTGAGCAATCGGGCCCGCTCCATGAGATCAAGAAATGCGATAAGCAAGCATACACAGTTGGGGCAACCCGAGTCCTCTGCAGAGGGAAGACGACCTGGCATAAAACCAATTCTCCAGAGTAGGTAATGTACCGCAAATGTGTTCCGTGTGAGAGCCGTCTCGCAGATTCAGCGCCAGATTGCGTGCGCCCGATGCACGCGGGCCTGGACGCCCCCATACGCCAGCGTCCGCCGCAATACATCATACAACGTCCAGTTGTAGGGCCCTTGCATTAACGAAGGTTAGGCATCAGGCGGAGGCGCCTGAACTATTTCAACGACTGAAGACCGGTCGCTCATTCCTTGCGCATTGCTGCTTTGGTAGATGCGTGTTACCGCATAGAGCAGCCTGCTTGCAATTCAGTTTTTGATCTCTAAGATAGAGCAGCGCCTGCAAAAGGCGCAGACGCTTTCGTCAGATGCTTCCTGCGTCGCTTCAACGCAAGGCCGCTGCCGTTGGCGGTCGCGGCCCCACCAACCAGAGTCGCGTGGCAGTTCGCGTCTCTGCTCAGCCGAAGGAAGCTCCTCCCGCCTCGACACCCATCGTTGAGGACCCGGAGAGCAAGTTCCGCCGCTATGGCAAGCATTTCGGCGGCATTCACAAGCTGAGCATGGATTGGCTTGATAGCGTTCCTCGCGTGCGCGTGCGCACCAAGGACTCTCGCCAGCTGGACGATATGTTGGAGCTGGCAGTGCTCAACGAGCGCCTTGCGGGTCGCTTGGAGCCCTGGCAGGCTCGTCAGAAGCTTGAGTACCTCCGTAAGCGGCGGAAGAACTGGGAGCGCATTTTCGAGTACGTGACGCGTCAGGATGCGGCCGCGACCCTGGCCATGATCGAGGAGGCAAATCGCAAGGTACGCGCCACAACCATTGACCGCGCGACCTCCATGTATAAATGAGGACGAATATGCTCACTCGCCGGGCAAGGGGCTGTTTCAGGCAGGTCGCGCGCGTCCTTCCGCTCACGCACTACTACATCTCGGTTTGGCAAGGCGCACGCAACTGATCGCCGCATCTGCATTTTGTCGGGGTCCTTCATGCGTGACGCGGCTTACATGGCTGCAGGTGGAGGAGTCGCTGAGCGAGGAGGCACGCGAGAAGACTGCTGTAGGCGACCTCCGAGACCAGCTGGAGTCGCTGCGCGCGCAGGTGGCGCAGGCGCAGGAGCGCCTTGCTATGACGCAGTCGCGCGTGGAGCAGAACCTACAGCGCGTGAATGAGCTGAAGGCGGAGGCGGTGAGTTCTCCTGCTCGTTCCTTTGGTGGTAGGGGGCACGCCGGTCCCCCGTGCGGGCGAACAGGAACGGTCGGGACGGGATCACCGGTACATTGCCGTACGTACCGGTGCAACCGCTCCGCTTCATACCGATACCTTGGCGTCGTATGTATACGCATTATGCCTTTACTCAGCTTATCTCTTCTTGACAATGCTGCTTCATCACATTTACACAGACCACGCTAGAGCGCATGCGCAAGGCCTCGGACCTGGACATCAAGGAGCGCGAGCGCATCGCCATCTCCACTGTCGCCGCCAAGGGACCGGCCTCGAGCAGCAGCAGCGCCGCCGCCGTCAGCGCCCCCGCCACGTCGGCCACGCTGACGGTGGAGCGCCCCGCCGCCACCACGGTGACGCAGGAGGTGCCGTCCACCAGCTACGGCACCCCCGTGGACCGCGCGCCGCGCCGCAGCAAGGCGGCCATCCGGCGCAGCCGCGGGCTGGAAAGCAGCATGGAGATTGAGGAGGGCCTGCGCAACTTCTGGTACCCCGCTGAGTTCTCAGCGGTGAGTAGCGGCCGGTGTCAAGTGTCGGTGGCAGGGCTTGCAGCACATTTGGGGCGCGAAATTGCAGGGACAATGCTTGCAAGGGTTTAGAAAACGTTTCGGACAACACGACAGGCCGCGTTGCCTCCTCTGATGCGACTGACAGCGTTGCCCCTGCCCTGCTTCCCCCCCCCCCCCCGCCCCACGTCCCCCACAGCGCTTGCCGAAGGACACGCTGGTGCCCTTTGAGCTGTTTGGCGAGCCGTGGGTGATGTTCCGTGATGAGAAGGGGCAGCCCTCCTGCATCCGCGACGAGTGCGCACACCGCGGCTGCCCGCTCAGCCTGGGCAAGGTGGTGGAGGGACAGGTCATGTGCCCCTACCACGGCTGGGAGTTCAACGGCGACGGCGCCTGCACCAAGATGCCCTCCACGCCCTTCTGCCGCAATGTGGGCGTTGCCGCGCTGCCTTGCGCGGAGAAGGATGGCTTCATCTGGGTCTGGCCCGGCGACGGCCTGCCAGCGGAGACGCTGCCGGACTTCGCCCAGCCGCCAGAGGGCTTTCTGATCCACGCGGAGATCATGGTGGATGTGCCTGTGGAGCACGGCCTGCTGATTGAGAACCTGCTGGACCTGGCGCACGCGCCGTTCACGCACACCAGCACCTTCGCGCGCGGCTGGCCTGTGCCCGACTTCGTCAAGTTCCATGCCAACAAGGTAGACAGGGCGTAAAAGGTCATATTGCTTGATTAGAAGCTACCGCGCTGAAATCTTTGATCGTGTCTCGGCTGTCTCCGGCACCAGTCTAGTCTTGAGCTGTCGTTCATCCTCAAACGCCTGAAGTGTTACCCGTTGCCTTTCCTTCGTTCTCTGCCGCAGGCGCTCTCGGGCTTCTGGGACCCCTACCCCATCGACATGGCCTTCCAGCCGCCCTGCATGACGCTGTCCACCATCGGCCTGGCGCAACCCGGCAAGATTATGCGCGGCGTGACCGCCAGCCAGTGCAAGAACCACCTGCACCAGCTGCACGTGTGCATGCCCTCCAAGAAGGGCCACACGCGGCTGCTGTACCGCATGAGCCTGGACTTCCTGCCCTGGATGCGCCACGTGCCCTTCATCGACCGCATCTGGAAGCAGGTGGCGGCGCAGGTGCTGGGCGAGGACCTGGTGCTGGTGCTGGGCCAGCAGGACCGCATGCTGCGCGGCGGCAGCAACTGGTCCAACCCCGCGCCCTACGACAAGCTGGCGGTGCGCTACCGCCGCTGGCGCAACGGCGTAAACGCCGAGGTCGCACGCGTGCGCGCCGGCGAGCCACCGTCCAACCCCGTGGCAATGAGCGCGGGCGAGATGTTCTCGGTGGACGAGGATGACATGGACAACTAGAAGCCACGTGGCGTGGATTGGCGAGCGGAGGTGGCAGGAGCGAGCATGGGCGTGGTGGAGGATAGAGCGGCGAGGGCAGCTAGGGCCGTGGTGCAGGCGGCGGGGTGTACATGGCTGAGGTGGGCAGCGGCAGGCGCAGCAAACGCGGCTAGAGACCGAGGCCAATTCATGCAGGAGCCCGTCGAGAGCGTGTTAGGGTCAGCTTCAGGGTATTACGGGTGCATGAGTGTGGTAGGTACAGGTGGTTAGGCGTCCATGTTTGAGCCACTGCGTGTGCAAATAGTGCTTGGACAGCCGTGCGCCAGGTGCGTAATAGTATGTCCATGGATCACTGAACAATGAGAAGATACAATCTGTGGACTCATACATAGTGCGGGGTTTGTTATCAGATGTCGGGCGGCCGCGCAGTGTGTGTCGCTGGAAGGTATCGGCAATGTGCGAGGAAGTGTACACTGTTGGTGCCTGTAGCTAGTGCGCTTGGTGCGTCGCGTGTGTGCAAGTCATGGTTCCTGGCGGGAGTCAGCGTGCAATGGACCACTTCATCCGCTGCCCGGATGTTAAGGTACGTGTGCGTTGAGGATGAGAGTCTGGTTGGAGAGCCAGTGGCAGAGGGGCAAGGCCCTTTGCTACTTTGTGATCGCGTGCTCATCGTTGCTATTGTTTTTTGCCGGCGTAAGCGGCGTGGTGGAGGACGCAACGTGTGCTGCAGCTGGGTGTTGAGATCGAGGGACCCGAAGCACACGGCTCAGAAGAACGTTTTCATCCAGCCTGGAGAGGTGTGCGTGTGCTGCGGTCAATGAGTTTGCGCTGGCGTCCAGAACGACTCTTGGGGATGCGTTGTTGAGACGTAGGGTTAGGGTTTGGTATGAAGTGCACCGAAAGAGCAGCAGTGAGTGGCAAGTGCCCCTTTCTGCGCTGTTCGGCCCCTGCAAGTTGAAGTAGTTCTTGGATGCAGTCCCAACCCGGGCATGCGGTCGGTGCTGGTGTATCAAACAATCTGGAGTTTTGGTGTCCGGCCATGGGTGTCGCTGTGTGTGTTCATTTCGGGGAGGCTGAGTTCCAACGGCCCCTAGGCCGCCGCTTGGGGGTCTCCGCTGTGTACCATTGAATCGGTCTGCAGACTGGGTTCCGTACCCAATTAATTTTGTTTCGCGGTCTTTCATAACGCGTAAGAACCCGCGTCGGAAGAGTGGAAATGGTTGGTGGTGAGAAGGAGCGGCTCGTCAGTACGGAGGTGTTGACGGAGCTCCAGTGAGAAAGTACAGCGAAATACTGTAACGCTAGCTGCTGAGAGGTGCCAGATCCATTCATGGAGACATATTGCAGCGGCTTGCACGCGACTGGCATCAGGGGTGGCACAAGCGCTCAGCCAGGGGAGGCCTATCCACAGCTATACTAGCAAGCCGCGGAATATTTATGTGGGCACGGGTGGGAGCCACACACATCGGGACTACGCTTTCCTGCCCCTTGCCATGTTCCATCACGAGCAAGCCGCGGAAGCTGCGCACGCAGCTGCTGCTCCCTACCTACAAGCCGTGACATGTCGGGCGCTAGCACTGGACTGAGGGGGCACCCCATGGCCCGTGCCGGCATGGCCGCGTGGAGCGCGGATAGGTAGCATTGGCGCCTCGCAGCAGCAGGGATGGGTTGTAGATCCAGCCCAAACTAAACCGAACCCAATGCAAAAGAGCGTGGAGGAGAGTGTGGCGCCGTGGCCTATGCTACGGGTAGGAGGCCGCATTCCAGAGGCCAAAAGTTCTGCATAGTGCGCCCGCCTGCGGGGCTTGCGCCACCTGTGTGGGATGTGGTGTGTCTCGCTGCTATGTCTGCCCTGGACTTTGGTCGGCAGCGTGTGGTTATGGCCGGGTTGGCGGCGCGAGCGAAGCTGCCGTCGGCCCGGGTGCTGAGCATTGGACTTGCCGTCGTAGCTGACTTCTGGGGTCGTCTCCAGACGTTTGTGACTTTGGGTATCAGGCCAAAGGGTTGGGACGCTGTGCCGTTTGCGCATCCCTTCATGTCTCGGGCTGTTGGTGACGGCATGGTTTTACGCTTGCCGTATGACGCTGATTCCCCGCCCCCCTCGCCGTGAGAGGTTGTGCGTGGTTGGTGGCTCTGTGTGTGGGCAGGATGCACGTGTGGGCGACCGTTCTAGTACCTGGACGCTTGCGCCCTGGTTAGTGCGTGCGCTGTGCGTGTGTCCTGCGGCCTAGACGTTTCCCGGCACTCCTGTGCCTAGGCTTGTGGCGTTGAGGCACAGCGGTGGGGCTCTGGCGGGTTGAGGCTTGGCTAGGACTCACTGTGCGCGGAGTCACACGGACTTTGCCCGCGGGAGGGTTTGCAGCAAAGTCGGGGTTGGGCCCTGATAGCATGTGATGGCTCGGCGTCTTCGGGAGCTGGGACTGTCCCCTCTGTAACATCCGCATCCATAGTGTGTGCGTGCTCGTGTCTGCTAATGCTTGTGCTATTGGGCGGAGCGCTTGGATGGCAGTTTTGGGCATGGAGACGAAATCTGGCAGTCCACCCACATTCTGCGTGACGAAATATTGGGGACGAAACCTTGGGGACCCAAAAGTGGCGGCATGCATGTGCGTCGCGGAGGAGGCAGGCAAGGCCACGTGGAGGAGGACTGCGCGGTGTCACCCAAGAAGCGGCGGAAGCGCGCAGGTTGAGGCCGGCCCGTGTCTGGTTAGCGGTCCTTGCTGGCGAGCATAGCACCGCACAGTATGTGGTAGGCCGCAGCAGTGAGGAGCGTTGTGGCTAGAGGATTTCCTGCTGTTTGGTTTTTCGCTGGCTGTGCGTGCGCTTGATAGCTGGACGCGGTTGGATGCATGGCTGGCTGTGTGCCTGTACAAACCGACCCCGGCTATGTCCGGGAGATGAGGTAGACGCTTGCGGCCTCAGACTAGAGGCGTTCTGTGGGCTCAGCCCACTTTTCCCTTGCGAGGGGAATCACATATCTTGTTCCAGGCGGGGCAGAGCAGCAGGTATCGGATGCAGCAACGCGCTGCACGTGCAATGGCAAATGCAAGTGCATAATCACATGCCGCACGGCCTACCGTATACCGTATCAGCCCTCTGTGACAGTAACGGTCGCGGGCATCTGTTCCGAGTGCCGGCGGCATTCAGAGAGCAACTGCCAACTGCCAGACCAGACCGTGACCGTGACCTTGTACGGCCTCGGCAGCAGTCGGCCGGTGTCGGCGGACGGCGGAGGCACACTCACATTCAGCTGCCAGAAGAACAGATCTTCGCTACCGTTTATGGGCCGCGCAGCTACTTCGATGGCGAGCCACCCGCACTGAGTTACAGAGCTGTCTAAGCTTACAGCGGAAGGCAGCATCATCCTCCGGCTGCAGCCAGAGCCTCAGGAGGAGGCGGAGGAGGAGCAGGAGCAGGCGTAGGAGGAGTGCAGTGCGGGCGCGGTCGGCGCTGTCAGCGCAGGACGGTGGCAAGGGCACGGCTGGACTTGTGACGCGCCGTAGGTGGGCGGGCGGGCGGGGGGAGGAAGGGGCGGGTGGTCAGGTCAGCGTGGGTGACAGGGCGGGTGACAGGGCGGGTGATTGGTGAAGGTTGGTGACAGCAGGGTGGGTGACAGGGGCTGCGGCACCATGCGGTCGCCGAGAATGCCCGGAACACAAAAGTACAGTCAGCGACTTTACCCGTAGGGACTTTTACTACCACACAGTCCATATTAATCATCATCGGGCTGTATTTTTGCGTCCAAGAGGATCAACGAGCCATCGGCAGATTTCGTGCTCAATTTCTGGGGATGTCCCAGTTGCATATGCATAAGAGTTCTCTGCTGCAGCAGGCCGCGGAGTATGACTCTCAGCAGGCAGCGGGCGCAGGAGCGGGGGCCGGGGCGTCAGGTGCGTGTGCGAGTGCCCCCACCGCAACAACCCAGGGGGTTGCGCCCGGCTACACTGCCGCGCTGACACCGGCACACGTGGCCATGCCACCCGCAGACTTTCAAAGCTTCACCCGAAACAACACGCAGCTTGAATACCTCGTTAGCCAGGCGAATCCCTCGCTGCTGCGACCACTCGCCTTTTTCGTCAGCTGGAACGGGTGAGCGGCGCGGGGTCCCAGTTGCAGCCCCCGACCTTGACCCTTTTCCGCCTGGACGCCTATGCCCTGATCCCTGCCGCCTGATTGCTGGCCCGTTACGTCCTTCCAGGGTCCTGACGCTGGCGTACAGGTGCGCATGCTGGGGGAGAATGCAGATGGGTACCGCGCTGCACGTGCTGTGGCGTAGGCTGTGCTGGTCCACTGCAGGAACGGCCATGCCCGCACCATCCCCACCTTTGCACCTGCCTCATAAGTGGTACCGTAGTGCGAATGACAGCTGCCTGTCTTACCGTGCCGCATGACACGCGACACAAGTACTAATACCCATGCGTCCGCAGCGGCTTTCCGCCCGCGCTGACGGCGCTAAAGCAGAGCATCAACGACACGGTGTCCGGCCTGCCCGCCGAGTATTCGGGCTCCAAGTGGCCCAAGACCTCTCTGGGTGCACTGCACGACAAGGCGCGGCTCACGCCCCAGCAGCTGGAGGTGCTGAACGCCATTTGCAAGTAAGGCACCGCGCGCGGTTGCCCGATGAGGATTCCGGTAGCAGGGAGTTAAGGGGCAATGGGCCGTCAGCGCGTGGAGCGGGCTAGAAGGGCGGTGGCTTCTTTTGCGAGCGAACCATCATCACGTTGGCGTGGGACTCGATGATGATCAGCGGGTTGCGGCGGGCGGCTGGCCGCGGGCACCTACTTGCCTGTGCGCATGGAACCCACATGCATAGGATGCGCTATTGGGCTGCGGGTTTCTTATGGTTTCAGCCACGCCTAAACCAATGGACGCCCGCTGCTAAAGCTGCGTTCGTAACAACACAGGGAGGAAAGTGGCAAGTTTTCGCAGGAGGCGGATGATCAGGTGCGGGGAATAGGACTGCATGCAAAGACTGTGACTGGCGTTAGGACCGCCTAAGGAGGTGACATTTACTGGGCCCAAATGCGGCTGTCCACCCAACTGTCAGATGTGTCCTGACATGCGTACCTTCACAGCTGCAATCCTTGCATGCCTTGGGCTTGCCACCACTTGTCTTTCCTGTCCGCGGCGTTTGTAGGCTGTGCTTGTCGACAAGCTGACAGTCGTATTCTACGAGTGCCGGTAAGCAAGCGTAAGGCTTTGAATACGGCACTCCTGACACCATTACGCCCCGCTGCCCCCGACCGGCCCCCCTTCGGACGCAGTTGATTTGGGTCTGGAAACGGTTACAACCCGCCCCTGAGCTCTCGGCCACATACCGGTAACCCCCATTCCCCTGCCATGCAGCTGCCTGGAGCGCCGCATTTTGGAGCACGTGATCCCCATGCGCGGCGGCGGTGCCGGCGACGACCACTACCACTGCGATGCTGACCATGGAAACGGCAACGGAGCCGGGAACGGCGCTGTGGGCGCCTCCAGCAGCGCCTCCAAGCCTAGTGCGCCCAACACGCCTGCAGTCGACCCCCGCCAGCCCAATGCGGAGGAACGGGCTCGTGTGGCGGGCGTGGTGGCGGAGGCAGACGCGACAGACTACTGGTTCCTAGCCAGCAAGGACGGCAGCCGCGAGTCCCACTACCGGTAAGACGGAACCAGAGGCGGTGTTGCGGGGTTGGCACAGGTGAAAGAATGGGTGTGGACTATGGAGCAGCACCTTGGTGATGCGCGTGCAGAGGCCACAGCTGCGACGCCGCACCTGCTCGCGTGACTGAACCACGCATACCTCCAACTATGTGAGCTACTGTCTGTACACGCGCTCACAGGAATTCGGCGCTGGGGGTGACGCTGGTCCACGACCTTGCCGCGTTCCAGGCACCAGCTGGGATCACCCCAGGGCGGTACGGCGCCCGCCTGCCCGGTGAGCTGCTCTGTCCTGCACTGAGTGCCGTGTTGCCGTTCCGCACAGGACAGGACAGGACCACATGGCAACAGTGCGAGCTGACACGGTTTGGGGCCTGGCCTGCTGACTGTGTGTACGGTAACGAACTGCAAATGGTGTTGGTCACCTACAGAGCTCGTCCGGGCGTTCCGGGCGCGAGTGGAGGCCGAGCTGCCTGGGCTGTACCGCTGGTTTGCCGACACCTCTCTGCACAGCACTGTGCGGTCGCTGATGGGGTGATGTGCCTGCTGGGCGATGTGATGCGAAGTACAGCAATGTTCCCGGGCGATGTGCCTGCTCGGCGCCGCGGTGGCCCACATGATGTGACACGCTAAAGATGGTGGGATACGGCGTGCTGCTGGCATGTAATGATTTGGTGTCGAGTGCACTTTCAAGGTTGGGGGCCTGGGGGCTGTAGGCTGATTTATAGGGCAGCTTCCGTACGAGATTGCATTGTGCAAGCCGGCATGCAGCAGGTGTCCCGTGTCCACGGCTTGTCAGGAGGCTTGGCTAGTTGGCTGCCGCAGGCTGGCTTGTGTGAATGCTTTCGTGCGAGGGTGATCTTTGCGATCCCTTGAATGGACAGGTAGGCGGCGGCGGCCGTGTATGTGCCGGGGCCCGGGTCAGAGGAAGACCCACAGCAGCACAGCTGTAAATACTTGCGTCTTTCGGATGGAATCAAACGAAGGGGAGGGGGCATCATGTATCTGTATGGCTGAGGGCGCTACGGTGTGGTACGGTAAACTGGTACCGTCTACGCGCTTAGATAGGGGAGACACAGCTCGAGGCAGGAAGAACCCTTGCGAGTTCCGACCCGTTACACAGGGCGCTCGCCAGCGGACTAGCGGCGTGTCAAGGACACAGCGGCGTATGGCTTCAGGGGTGGGTCTTGCCCCGTTGCCCTGACGGTGGGGCATCCAGGGCACTCACCATCACGGCGTTCCGCTTGGCCTACGCCCAGCACCGGGAATAACCGGAGGACTACTCCGGCACAAACCCACAGGCATGACAGGATCGACAGCTCCTGACGTCACAGCCTTCAAGCAGACAGTAAATAGCAATCGAACTGCAGCTGAGTTACTGGACTGTGAGGACACGCGCAGTGTACTTTTAAGACTACTTCAAAGCCCACATGTCGTGGGACGGCACAAGTCTACTTTCGGTGCCCCCCCCGTCGCCGGCCTAGCATGTTGCACGCAAATATACGTACGAACCGTTCAAGTAGAAGACTAGAGTAAGCCTAGAAGGCAAATAGAGATTGCCTGCAACGCAACATCCCACATCCCCCGCTCCAAGTGCTACCAAAGCATTGAAACAACCAAACTCGAGCAGTTCAAGGCACGTGCCTTCCACGTAATCAACCAAAAACTCAATGTCCGAAGCTCAGGCTGCCCCCAGTCCATGTGATCGCATGCTTAGGCCCCAGGCATCCCGGGAGCGTCCCCAGGCATCCCGGGAGCGTCGTAAAGCACATGTACAAAAGATGCAGCGTCCTCTAGAAGAGGTTGGATTGCTGTATGTTGAGTTCACTCGTCTTGAGTGCATGGTTCTGCCCACATGAATTGTTAAGCACCTTGCCGCACTGGCATCACATACATGCACTAGACACATGTGCACACACATGGCATCCACGGCAGGCACATATACGAATTATCGTACCGAACAGGCTTTGCGGTGGGTGCGCCCGCCGCCTGTCTCACAGCCATGGCGGCGTTTCCAGCATCATTGCAGCGCGTGCCCAGAGTCGCGCTTATTTCAGCGACATTCCAGTCAAAATCATCGAAACCTCTCCGCTGCAGCCTGCATGCCACGGCATGCAGCTCCCGCCCGGCTGCGAAGCATTGCCCTATGGGTTGCTGTTATGGTCAATGCTCCCATCACTCAAATTGCTCACTGACTTAGCTCTTCTGACACCGCTCATGTGGCCGCCGCCGCTGTTGTTGCTGCTGCCGCCTAGCGACAACGACGCGGGGTGCACCAATGAGCCGTTGGACTTGTTGCCGCCGCCGCCGTACATGGTGCCCCAGATGGAGGCGTGCACGAACAGGCGGCAGGTGGTGAACAGGGATACGGACAGCCCCACCACACCAAACACCACACCCTGTGTTTGAGGAGGCGGCAAGGGTCAGGGTGCAGGCGCAAGCACGTCAGCGAGGGCGTGGCCACTTGGGTATGTAGTGCACGCAGGCCGGCAGCATGACCGCAGCCTAGTCCCAGGCCCTTTCCTTTCCAACGCCAGGCTGTGGATGCACTGGAGGCGACACAAGCCACGTGCATTACTTTGACGCCGCACCGTGATGGCAATGGCTTCCAGGATCTGGATTTGCTTTTGGAGGTCTTCCATCTGGGACTGGATAGCGCCGCCGTCAGCAATCCGCAGCACGGTTCCGGTCGCGACCGTCGACGTGTTGCTGCTGCTTGCGTTAGACTGCTTGAGTCCCGCCAAGTTTTGTTGAATGTTGTAGGCGTGATAAAAGTCTGCAAAAGCTTGGCTGTTCACGTTCTCGTAGGAGTTTGCGAAGGAACTGAACACGTTGTCTCCACCGCCCTTGCCTGAATGGAGATGGGCGGATGGCCGTCAGACATTCGGCATCGTGCGTGGTATGTGCACCACAATCCTTGCTGACGGGCAAAGAATCACAGACAACCAAGGGTGGAGATACCATGTACGGCTTGCAACAGTTACGTACGGCACTTCGTGATTACGCACCGGCAGACAGGGTCGAGCCGCTCTCAAACACCCACGGCTTGGACCGCGTGTCCACCTGCAGCAGCGGCAGCGCGCGCTCCACCGTGTATTGCCGGACCTGCGGTGGGCCCATGCACGGATAGACGCAGCGGCACATACGCCATGTAAGTGCGTGGGCATGTAGGGAAAGCACGAACGCATGTGGGTGAATGAATGATGGGTAAAGACACGTCGTGCATGCGACGCCCGCGCAGCCGCGCTTACACAAACCCCACGTGATATACCGCCCGCATCCTTCGACGGTGCTCAATCTAGACCCCGGGGGCTGATGCGCAGCTGCGCACCTCGGTGGGCAGCGGCGCAAAGCCAAGGGCGGGTGCCACATTGTTCTGGGCGAAGGTGTCGAGCATGAAGGTCAGGTATGCCACCAGCAGCGCGCCGCTGTCGCCGCGGCTGGTCAGGTCGGTGCGCACAAACATGAAGGGCCTGCACGAGCACACAGCCAGGATGGGGGTTGGAAGCAACTCCCAGTGATGCGAAGGGCTCAAACTAACTGGCTTCATTGTATGGTATGCCGAACTCTGATGGCGGCACTGCGCAGACTCACATGGCCACGATGGGGAAGGTGTTGGCGCCGGGCTGGTCGAGGCAAGACACCGAGGCGAAGGACAGCAGGGGCGACTTGGGCCAGGCGTCTGACTTGAAGAGAGCTGAGGCAGCAGCGGGCACGTCGCCGGTCTGCGAAGCAGCAGATGGGTAAGAAGTGGAGACGGGTAGCCTTCATGCGTGTTGGGACGTGCGTGTGAGACGGTGCGAACGCAAAGCACACTGCTGGCTCACCTGCGAGGTGACGTAGTTGCCGTCCTTGTTGCGCACAGCCACCTCGATGAGGTTCAGATCCAGACCGTTCGCGGCATCCATGTACCCGATTGACCAGGGCGTGGTGAACACACTGTTGCTCATGTTGGCGGAGCTGGCTGTGGGCTTGAAGGTGGGGGGCCAGTTGGACAGCAGGCCGCCCGAACCCAACCGCCATGTGCCTGCGTGCATGCACGAGAATAGCAATGGTAGTTGGGGAGATGAACCGTTCATGTGATCTGCGAGCGCAACACGATGGAGCATTGTGGACAACAGCGGGGTGTGCGTAGGTGTGCAGCGCGCGAAGAGTCGGAGGTCTGCGCTTACCCGCGCAAGCGCGGTTGAGGTACTCCGTGATGACAGCTGCACACATGACAGGTATGGAGTTGCGTTATTAGCACGAGCCAGCCCAGGAAAGTCCAACAGTCAAACATGCATTGATAGGGGTGAACCGCACCCACCGGTGGTCCCGCTGCTCAGCTGGCGGTAGAACACGGTGATGGGCTGGTCGGGCAGGGCCACACCGCCGTTGTCGGCTGCGATGTCGGCGTGTGACCAGCTAGTGATATCAGCCTGTGGGCATGGCACCAGGCGGACAAGGAGGGGTTGCAAGATGTTACAACAAAGGACTGCAGCTAGCCGGATAGCCCACTGTGCGGCTGATGGGCCCCAGCGTTGCACCGCACCTGCATGATCTTGGCGATGGTGCACGGGCTCATTTTGATCTTGCGCGAGGGCAGCGCGCTCTCGGGGATGTTGACAAAGAAGTTCATGGGCTGCGAAGGCGACACACAGGATTATAAGGCGCGTGTGTCAGGCAGGAAAGGCGACCGTTCGCCAACAGGCGGCATGGTTATGAGCACGGCGAGGCTGGGGCGGTTCCTACCCGCCGGCATCTCTTCCAACACCCAGCCCTGCCCCAGCAGTCTCTACTCACCGCCAGGAGGATGGGGATGTGCACGATGGGGACCTTAGCGGTGTTGGTGAGCTCGGTGAAAGACGCGTCCGGCATGGGCGTGTCGCTCGCGCCGAAGTCCACAAGCGCCTGGTACTTGGCATCCTGTCCGAGTCAAAACACATACACACTGTCCGTCATCATTGACTCTGTTCTGCCCAGCAGATACCCAGCAAGCCGCTTGTTGCGTGGCGCAAGCGCTCATCCGCCTTGCACACAAGACAAGCCCCCGCATACGTGTAGGCCGCGGCTGCCTCGGCACTCACCCGAGCCACCACCTCGCCCTGGCCCGCGCCCGAGCCCGCGGCGCGGTACACCATGTGCAGGGGCGTGGTGCTGCGCCCCTTGAGCTCCCCGAACACACGCCACATGAAAAGCGACACGGCGGAGGAGCCCACGCCGCGCATGGTGCGAGAGGCGCCCACATCCAGCTGCTTCTTTAGTGCCGCAAGCTGCCAGGGGAGTAGGTGCCATAGAACAATGCAGCAGGGGGGCAGGAGGACGGTCGGGCCACGGCTCAGACGGCGCAGAGTCATTTGCGTTGACAGGCAGGGCGCGGCAGTGCAGGCAGGGCCTGAATATACACGCATTCATGGGTCCCTTCTGGTCCGGCGAACACGTGCCGGGCGCCAGCAGAAGGGTAGCGTGTATGGCAAACCCTGGGCGCCGGTTCCACGCACACGCATGGCCGCACGAGGCCGTGCGCGGCAGGCAGTCAGGCAGGCGCTCACCTGGGTCATCACGTCCAGGTATGCGACCACCTCGAATGAGGACCGCGTGGGGCTCAGCACTGCAGACATGTAGACAGGCCAGCAGCGTCAGACATGAACACGGTGGTAACGCTTCCTTGCTCCCTTGCGCTGTCCGCGTGGCACAGCCATTCGTCCGTGAGTCCCTCATGGCAAAGCTCATACTGGTTCCCCGCGCCGCCCGGGCATATGCCACGCCCAACCTGTGGCCTGTGACTTACCGTTGGGCGCAATGCCGTCTTGCAGCGTGAACGCCACTGCAGCTGGGTGGCGCACAAACACCGACGTCACGGACACACTGCACGAGGGGTGGGAGGAGGAATCACGTCACAGATTACGCCGGTCATAGTGTATCACCCGCCGCCCTAGTCCGTGCGTGGCGTGTACCCGCCTTAACACAGCATCGCCTTTGCTTTGACCTTGGCTTCGGCCTTCTTGTGCCACAGCCCCAAATCCCAATCACACCCTATATCTTACTTGAGTGCGGCTGTGAGGGTCGGGCCCATCGCCAGCAGCCCGGCATCTGCGAACAAGCCCAGCGCACTGCTGGTGCCGGTGCTGCCGCCCGCCACCGTGGCTGACTGGAAGAAGGCGCACAGCGCCCGCACCAGCTCGCCGCGCTGCCCCTCCTCCGGGCCCTCTGTGGACCAGTCGCTCTTGGTGACCAGGTAGCCCACCGTGAGGATGGGCGCCACGCGGTCGGCGGACAGCGAGACGGCGCTGGCGGTGGAGTAGTCACCGGACAGGCCTGCAAAGTAGACAAACAAACAGCAAAGGGTTGAAGCAAGGCCTGCGCAAGTGGCGAGGCCTGAGGAAGGCTTAAGGACAAGGGCAAAGACCAGCGGTTGCTGCTGCCACCGCTGGCTACTCACTGGTGGGCAAGGCGGCCGCGAGCGCGGCCTGCATGTTAGTGGTGTTGGTTGATCCAGTCTGCAGGTACTGTCCTGCCGTAGCGGTCTCAACAGCGAACTCGCTCACGGACGCGGCGCGGCCCACGCTGCCCATCGCGTAGCCAAATGCGAAAGCGGTGGACTGCAAGGCTGTGATCATGTTGGACCCGACAGCCACCGCGTCTGTGCGGATCGTGCCCAAGGTAACGAGAACCGAGGGGCAGGCTTTGGCCAGCCACCCCAGCAGCGCTAGTGTGGAGCCAGAAGTCGTGGTGTCCATCAGCACAGTGATCTTGTACGAGTCTGTGCCGGTCTGTCCATGGGGACAAGGGGTGACGTATATAGTTTGGCCATTGAGGCGCGCGAGAATTGCACACTTGCGCACTTCAAGCGGAAACCATGTACGATAATGGTGCCAAGGTCATACAAGGCGGGTGGGGTGCCAAGGCTACGGGTGCAGGTCGCCGCGTGTGGTTTGAGGTATGATTCCTACCTAAAGTGCTTCGGAGTGCTACACATGGTTTCCCCTGGCCAACGCACCTTGACGAAGCCCGGGTTCTTCTCCAGGAAGTCTGGGTGTGTCCAGTCCTGGATGTCCTGTAAGGTGAAGCGACGACAACTTAGGCATACACACGGCGGGTCAGGACACGAGCCCAAGCCCAAACTGTGGACTGACTATTGGCCCAGTGCATAGTGGGCCTCCCTGGCATGCAGGTCAAGCATTGCTCACCCCCGTCAGGATGCGCGCCGCCAGACAGGCGGTGATGTTGAGCGGCGTCACTCGGTTGCCGGGCACGCTGTAGAACAGGCCATACGAGTTGACGTACACCGGGAAGTGGACGGAGCTGCCGACCACCGCCGCATTGCCGCTGAAGCTGTGGGTCAGAAGTTTTGGGGCTCAGTAACAAGCAGGTGAGCAACAGCGCACAAGATCACCCGCACACGCGAGGTGATGCCCGGGATGCCGACCCTACGTGTCCGAGTTCATGCCCCGGGACTTCATGGAAAATAAAGGATTTTGATTTACATGCCACCACCCGCCACATGTGGAATGCCCCGCCTCCCAGCGCGCACACCTGGCGCGTTGCGCCGAGCTCAGTGGCTGTTCCGTGATGGCGAACTGGAGGGGATGGACAACGCGCGTAGTGGGAGGACAGTTTGTGGGCACAGCACAAGCAAACGAGTGTGGTGGAGTATCGTCAGCTGGTGCGTAAGCAGTAGGGAAGGCAGAAACGGGATGAGGTGTAGTAAGGGCAGGCGAGACACAAGCAATGTAACGACTAGCGCGCTGAGATGCTATGGCTACGTGCAAAACTGTTCGTCATTACGGAACGCCCCCTCAAACGTTGAGGATGGTTTCGGCTCCCCCCCTGCGTCATTGTTGGGCTTGTAGCCGCTTTACTATCTATACGCCGTGTTCTGCATCTGCGTGTCTCTGATTGCTAACTGAGAATGGTGGTAACAATTCCCGCCCGTTCCCTGCCGCTAGTTGGAATACGGTACCTGCAGTTGACTGGTGGTTGTGGCATTCTGCACCGCTGCGTCCGTGGTGATGCTGGCGGTCGCAGACACAGACGTGGTGACGCGGTAGAAAATCCGCGCCGGAACGCCCAGGCGTGTCTCAAAGATTTTGAGCAACTGAAGGAGCGAAGGGGAAAGGTTGGGTGGGCAGCGAGGGGCAGCGTGTTACAGCAGACAGCAGCAGACTTGTCTAGGGGAGTTATGGAGGTCCCCCCAAAGTGCACACGGGCCCGGAGCTTACCCTCAGCATGTATATGCCAGCCTCTGATGGGCCTTCTCCTGAAATAGTGAGCGTGCCAGTGTTGCCCTGTTGCCCGTTCGCGACATGTGGAAGCATCCACACGAACAGCACACAGGCGGCGAGTAGTCGGAGACTGCCCGCCTGCTGCCGCACCTTCATGTATTGGACAAGAGACAGTCGCGTTAAAGTTAAAAGGAAAGGCGTTCGGACGATTGAGAAATCACGAGCGCAGCCTTGTACTGAACCGGCTGGCGCTTCGAGCCGCTACTCACCGGCGCCCTGTTCATTTTCATGTGCGCTGATTCACTCGAGAGACTTAGTCACGATTCCAGCTCCTGCTGGACTGGTCTAATAGAACCGACCGAATTGCAGCGGGCAAGTAAGCGTGGCAGCACCTGACAGCAAGATACAAGCGTGAAGCTATCACTGCTCACTCTATAAATATAAGCGACACCAAGCATGCACATCGGCAATGGCACTGCAGGTCGTAGGCTGATATGAACCAACTTCCCAGGATTCAAGTTCGCGGCACGGGAACATGAAAGGGGCCGAGGCCAACGTGCCGGTGTTCCTATGGCCCGCATTCAACATCTCATAAATATAAATTCCTTGCGTATTCATCGAGCAGCCCGCAGGACGTGCAGTATGCGTAGCCCAGCCGACCCCACGGCCGACCAGCGGCCGACCCTAGCCCGCAACTTTCCTGCAACCTTACACCCTTCTGGTGGCGTGCCCATGTTGTCCCCTTGCGTGTTGCGTACGACAATTGAGGCAGCCTTGCTTGTGTTCTGGTGGCTGTTGTCGCAGAAACACTGTACCGTAGGTGCCTTCGAGCCACGCATGCTCTCCAAATGGCAGGACACCGCCCGACAGCGCCCTACTCACATAGCCACTGAACGCATGAACGCATGAAATAGCTCGGGGACGTGCTTGATCAGTCGCATTCGGCACGCTTGCGCCGGCCAGGGGTGCGGGTGACCCGGGCACCGGCGACCTGGGTTTGCCAAGCAATCCTGCCCGGCCACCAGGCCCAGCTCTCCCTTCCTCTCTCACTCGCCAATGCTTACGGGCTCAGCAATAGTCGGGGCACCTGCCTGCAAAATCCCACTCCTTTGTCCCCAACGTTTGAGCTTGCGGGTCGAGGCATGCACTAGTGTCTTCAAACTTTGGCAGTCCGCTTGCGACCGGAGTTGGACGTGCAATGAGGGCATTTGTGATTGCATGTGCTATGTGTGGGAAAGGGCTGCAGGGAAGCGTGGCTAAGAAGCAAACAACTAATCCCAGGTTGGATTTAGCGGGTTCGATCTGGCCTGGCTCACGCCTATAGGGTGTAATTATTTTGCGCACGAAAAGGTGTTGACTCACTTTCCCTTTGCATACGTCTATTTACAATGGCCATGCGCGCAACCCTTCCCCAGCGCGCGGTGCTCGCTAAGCGCACCGGTGAGCCATTGCTTGGAAGGCCCAGATAAATGTTGTGTGATGTCATGCCCACGCTTGCCTATGCCGCAAGGGAGACCTCGTTCTACCACCCAGTCCATCGTCAGGTCCATCGTGCTTGATGTCGCCCACCTGCTTGGCGCATCGAACTTTTCTCGGGAATCTAGCGAACACCCATCTGCATATTCCATAATAGACCTAACCTACGCCACCTTGCCACCTACACGTCAATGTGCGCCTACAGCTTTCTGCGCCGCGCCGGCGCGCCCTGCTGCCGCGGTCCGCACCTCTCGCGCCTCTGTGCGCGCGCAGGCGGGCTCCTCTGACTCGGCGAATGTGGGCACTGCCGGCCTGGCAGCCATCGCCCTGGGCCTGCCCGCCAACGCCATCATGCTGTGGTGGGTGGTTTGCGAGGGAGGCCTTGAGGGAGTGGAGGGGATAGGCGCCGCTGGAGGCCCGGTGCCAGCAGCACAGCCGGGTTGCTGGCTGCCTTGACAGCTGCACAGACGGATTTCCACCTGCATCAAACCAATGACCCTGCGCACCTGAAAATTCTAGCGCCTGGGGAGGCGTTTCCGTTGTGGCGGGCACTGATTGTGGGGGCGGGGGGCAGGGAATCAAAATGTGACTTCTGCGAACCGGCCACACCAGCGCCCTCCTCTTGGAACTAAAAGAGGTTACCCACAGTGACTTGAGGGGTCCTAAAAGTGAGAAAAATTGCTTAAGGTGCCGGTGTGTTTTAGGTGAAGTCGCAAACTCTCCCTTACGTTCAAAGGCACCTTCGCATCACTGCTGTCTGGGCCATGGGTACTGCCTCCACCACCCAAGTTGGAGTGGGGGTCTTGACCTGTGTCTGTAATTTGTCTGTCATGAAACATGATCGACCCCGCCCGCCTCGTCCCAAAACGATAGGTCGGAGTACACGCTGAAGACCACCGGCTCCGGCCTGCCCCCGGGCCCCGGCGGTGCCCTGGGCGCAGCTGGTGAGTGCTGCAGAGGCGGGGCGGCCACTGCCAGGCGCCCTCAAAACCAGCTCAATCATATGGCCTTGCGGTGTGCCACTGTCTGCTGTGGCCGAGGCACATCACAGCTGCGAAACACCTGCCTTGTGCAGCCTTTTGACGAGGCAAGCCCTGAAGAGAGCCTGTGTGTTGCTCCCGCATGCCGCACGTGCAGAGGGCATCAGCTACCTGGTGGTGCTGGCTGTCATTGGTGAGTGGGCGCGATGCGGCACATGATGGCACTCACTCATGTAATGCTGGCAATCTTGTCGCTGACTGGCGCACGCCCATTTGGGCCTTGGCTCAGCGCTGCACTAGCCGTCCGTGGCGCATTGGGACGCCGTTCCAACCGGATGTTGTTTAGCTCAAGTGACATGCGACCAGAGAGTCTGTTTGTCTGCCTGCGACCCTGAGCCCATACATCCTGCTCAACGCTAAATGCTGCGCACGCTGTGCTGCTCGTAGGCTGGTCCATCTACACCAAGGTCAGCACTGGCACTGGTCTGCCTGCCGGTCCCTCCGGCCTCCTCGGTAAGGAAAGTAGCGTGGAGTGCACTTTGCCAAGCTGAGCCCTCAACAGCTCCACCTTACGGCCACACCTTAATAATCAGCACGTCGTCATCAGGATGCCCCGCGCTGATGTCTTGACCAGTCGATCATATGCACTTATATCTGCTGACTTTTGCCCGGATTCCCTGCTTTGCCTTACCGCACACCCATACAGGCGCCGTGGAGGGCATTTCCTACCTGTCCCTGCTGGTCGGCATCGTTGTGTTTGCCCTCAAGTACCTGTCGTAAATGCAACAGCTTGTCAACCACACGGACACAAGTTTTTGCAGACACTGGCTACCTTCAAATCATGTTATCATCTGCTGATATTTTTGATCTGAAGGCCGTGGATTTTAAAGTGACCATGCAGTGTCTACTGGCACAGAGGAGTGGTGCGACACGTGTGCCTTGGCGTGTAAGTGTGGCGGCCGATGAAGGCTGTTTCTGAGCTGAATGGTGTGCTAACACCAGTGTCAAGGCTGGGCATAGTAAAGAGACGTGTGCCTTGTGTAACACAATCTGGCGACACCTTGTCCTCCTCCCATCCACACAGCTACCGTCGGAGTCCGTGTGGGCCCACCAACTCAACTGAGTCCGGAGGCTCGTCCGAATAGCTAATTACCATCTGCCTGCCCTTCACGCTGCCACGTACGGGCCCAGGCAGGCGCATGCATACCGTTTGATAGTCACACACGTATGCGGCGACGACAATGCAGTCGGAGACCTCTAATTAGGAAGCCGAGCAGTACCAAGACTCACATACAACACGCATCTTCAAAACTACGAGCATATCCCATGGTCCATGGGCACAGCGCGGAAACATGCATGGGATTAATGCCGCCTCAAAACCGCAACCGTCTGTAGAAGGGAGGAAAACTCACCAAGTCATCTTTGCACACTTGGGACCCACACGGCCTCACCGTTCCATACGCCTATAACTCAGTACTGACTTTGTTATCTTCCGCATTCTCCGCAAGCCGCAGCTAGCATTTCACCCCCACGACCACAGAATGGTCATGCAGGTACCACCAAAACCTTCACAAGCACGTGTTTGCAACAATACATACTGGCTCATACACCATGTAAGTTATGGCTGCCTTGACAACATTAAGTTACCTTCCTTGAGGCTGGTACTCACACTCACAACCGCGGTACTGGCGCCCCTTGCCCCGGGGCTCGATGCGCCAGTGGGCGACAATCAAGTCCTCGCAACCATCTAGCAAAGTTCGACATACGCAGAGCTCAAACAGAGCTAATACTTGCTAAACACGAAAACGCGCAAGCAATGAACATGCCCAAGGGGCCAAAACTATCTTTCCTCCTATGGGGACCCAGGGCAGCTTTGCCCTACGTACCAGTTCACAGTTCAAGCATTCAGCTATACGGGTGCCGCATGTTGTGCAAGTTCTATATGCTACAGGCTGTCACAGCGCGGAGCGCGCGTGGGTAGGCGTCGGCCACGTGCACGTTACCCATGGCGCTGTTACGAGTCCTGTTACGATTCGGTGGGGCCAGTGTCAACACCGGCCGCCTCGCCGCCCTCTGTAATGCTGCCGGGTGCCGCCGAGGCGCCGCCCGTCACGCTCCCAGTCCCGCCACCAGAAGGCCCCGGGTCAGCTGCAGCGTACTTCTGTATCTTCCGTCGCAGCTCCATCTGTGCCGACTGCGCCGCCATCAACCGCTGCTGCGCTGCCGTGTACTGCGACGTCAGGCCATCGCGCTCGCTCTCCACCCGCCGCGCCTCTTCGTGCAGGGCGCGCTCTGCCTGTTGCCGCTTCAGCTTGCTGCGCTTGGCGCTCTCCCGGTTGGCCTGCTTCCGCTTCAGCTTACGTGCGTCGCGCTCCGCCTGTTCCGCACGCGTGTCAGTAGCACCGATTACTGCTGGCGCCGAGCCGCCGGTGGCATAGTACTGAGGCCACATGCTCGTGAAAGGTTGTGGTACTTGCACGAGTCCAGGAGGGGGCGCCGTGGCACCAGACAGGCGCGGCTGAGTTCCGTTCATTGCGTCAGCTCTTTGGTCTGAGAAGGCCAGGAGGCAGCAGGCTAGCCCATCTAAGTCCTGTAATCTTTCTTTCAAGCTTTCTAGGCCGGTGCTTGATAGGTCTCAACAGGCACAGCAGTGACTCGTCCTGAACTCTACGTCACTACGTGAACTTACACAGGCCCTCGCAGTAAATTGTGAAAGGATTAAGCTTTTGATAAGTTACAGTTTATCAGAAAGCTGTAAAGGCCTGAGCGCGTGGGAATGAAGGAAATTCGTGATTGCGCCCGAATCCCAGTTTGGGATGTTGCACCGACTGCAGTTCCTTAAACATATGGCCACACGATACTCTCGACATGGCTGCCTTACGCAGCTACCGATTGGTGACACCCGCAAACTCCGCCGCGCAGCCTTGCTCTCGGGGCCGAACCACGCGGATTCCTTCTTCTTCAGCTCACGCGAGCTGGTGTAAGCAACATGAACTATTAAAGGACTTGGCGCGTCCTCTTGGAGTGGCTACCGCGTGCCAACCTCGGGCACGCCTTGTTCGTGCAAGCGCTACTTCGCCCTCACCCTCCACCTCCTCCGCCCCGGAGATAAGCATTCCACCCACGCAGTGGTGGGTGAGGGAGAGCGCTAGTGCTCTGTGACTGTCCTTTTACGAAGATGCACCGCCCGGAACCTTGTTACGGCGGCGATACAGGGCAGGGTACGCTCGTGGGATCCTGCGGGATGCCCCACGCCCTAAGCCTCACCCCTCGCCGGCGCAACCCTGACATCCCCGCCCCCCGCCGACCACACAGGGTTCAGAAAACCATCACTCTACCGCAGTACCCCCGCGGCTGCCACGTCATCACACGCCGCATTTACGAGGCGCTGCCCGAGTTGGGGTCATTCGAAGTCGGCCTCGCCAACATCTTCAGTGAGCAGCGGGAGAGGCGGTGGGGGCGTGGGTGGCGCCGGAGAGCAATCAGGTTGCATGCCTTTAATTTACGCCTAAGGTTAGAATCTTTCCGGTCCAACTAGAGTGTACATGGACATTGCACGGGCTGGGCGAAGGGTTCCGTTCCCTTGATAACAGGCATGCCCTAGCAATCACTTGGTCACCCGTTTTCAACACCACCGCTCTGCCTGCATCTCGCGCGCTGACACATGCACCTGCACGCCGCGCAGTCCTACACACTAGCGCTTCTCTGACCATTAACGAGAACGCCAGCCCCGAGGTGCCCCTCGACCTCAACGTAAGCGCTATGCAGCATGCCTCGCGACTATGCTGCCGGGGTGGAAGGGGTGGCGAGGCACCCATTGGCTGCTTGCTTTGGGGCTCACGAGGAACAATGGATTGTGCCTGTGTCTCGGCACTGTGAGCGCACCCATGTGTCACCTTTGGATGTTGCACCTCATTGTCTACGTATACTGTGATCTGACAGTTGTTGTGCTGGTTCGTCTCGCCGTTGCGGCTCAGGATGCACTCAACCGCCTGGCGCCCGAGGGGCCGCACTACCGCCACGACGATGAGGGCTCGGACGACATGCCAGCACACATCGTGAGCCTCCTCCCGGGGTGTAGGCCCAGGGCGGCCCTGGGCGCTGCTGCTGCTTTTGGGACGTCGAGGCTTTGGCGGGATGCCTGTACATTGGAGCTGGCTAGAAGGCCAAGGCCGGGGAACGATTACAGGACGATCTCAGCTTGCATTCTACAGAACAAAGACGCCGCAGATCTGTGTGCAACTGTATGAATGTGAGCTGAGCCCTGTCTGCTTTCGCGCGCCTGCGCCTGTGCTAACACCTGGCATTTGTGCCCCCTTACCGCCCCGCAGAAGAGCAGCATCATGGGGCCCTCGCTGACCGTGCCGGTGGCCAAGGGCCGCTTCGCGCTAGGCACGTGGCAGGGCATCTACCTGAACGAGCACAGGTAGGGGCACTGCACGCATGCGTACGTTCCTTGCGTGTATGGATGCGATATTGCACGTACGGCATGCGTGGGCTGGTGGTGCTGCGGAGCGTTCCGGGCTGGGTAAGTCCATTTTGACCACCGGCCTCCCAGCCCCGCGCATCCCACGTATGTGACAACTCTGCACTCGTGTGCAACCACGTGACCCGGGCTGTCCCTTGTGTCTATCCGCTGCAGGAACATGGGCGGCTCGCGGTCCATCGTGATCACAGTGCAGGGCCAGATGCGGGCAGATGGTCGCAAGTACGCCGCGGCCTGGCACGCATGAACTGCATCGCTTGTACCGTAGACTGACTCCCCTTGGAGTGGGGAGTATTAGGACGGTATGCATGTCTTGAAGGCGCGCTGAAGTTTGGGTGCCTGTGTGAAACGAGGAAGTAGTGGGTGCTGGCGGGTGCGCGGGGGCAGACCGCGAGGAGTGGCCTGGGCTGAAGATTTTTGGGCGCTGCCTTCGCACGCCAGCGCGCACAAAAGCGCTTGCTTGAACAAGCTTAAGAGTGCCAACGGATATCTGGAATTCCATTTGGGTGGTGCCACATCGATCGGGACTTTCCACGTTTGCACTTCAGAATCGGCATGCTACTGTTCACATAGACGAGCCATAGACATATCTTTGCCACAGCATCACATAAAGCAATCTGCGCGTGGACAAAGCCGAGCCAAGCGCAAAAATACCGCATCGTTTGGCGCCTTCTGGCGCGCCGGTCTTATTGATTTTTGCAAGTGGCATACCCACACTAGGCCTGAGCGCTGCTGGGCTTAGATTCTGGCCCGGCTTGGAACCTTCTCCCGGCAAATGTTGAAACGATTTAGCGTGAGCCGATTTTCTGGGCCCGCTCCATCGCGAAATCTCCTGACTCTGCCATTGATAGCGCCAGCAGCTGGGCAAGGGGCCCCACGGACGCTCCAGCTGGCGCCCGCGTTGCGGGCTGGGCCGCAAGAACAGCCCAGTAACCAGCCCACAACAACAGCATCGCTACTGTCCGAATCTGGGAGCGAAACTGACGAGGAGCAGGATGACCCTCTGGCGTCAATACTGGACGCCGAAGTGCAAGGCGATGAGGGCAACAAGCCTGCGCTGGGGCCGCTCGCCGGCCTCGGCTCCATAGGCGGCATCGTGCTGCTGCTAGGTGTCGGAGCCTTGCTCAAAGACAACGTCCGGGACTTCCTGGTGGGTCCAGGCTCCCGCGCAGGGCCAGCAGGCCGCGGCGGTTAGTGGATGCTTATGATGCCTGCCTCTGCTGCCAGCGTGCGCGTGCAGGCATGCAGCAGCGCATGATGTTACATTACAGTTGTATGGTGCTATACACGTATGCGTGGTGGAGCCGAGGGGTTTCGGGACGCTGGCGTTGGCAGACGGCCTGAGCCCTAGGCCACGGCGCGGGGTTGGGAACGGCTCTGCCAACACTCACACCGCACCCACAGCCCTTCATGGGCAGGCAGTCCACTATTGCGCATGCACAACAATCCCACCGCCCTCAACACGTCCAACGCCTCTGTCAAGTGCACCTCTAACACACTCGTTTCCACACACCCTGAGCAAACCTTGATTACCGGTATCTTCCGCCCATCGTGATTTCCCTTGTTCACCCACTCAAGCCACGCCACACGCCAACCCTGCAGGAGTTTTTCATCGGCGCGGTGGAGAGCTGGGGCCCTCTGGGTTACCTGGCGTATGCGGGCGTGTACACGGGTCTGGAGGTGCTGGCGGTGCCGGCCATACCGCTCACCATGACCGCGGGTGCGTGCCGGTGGCGGTGACGTGTGGAAGCAGCTTGCAGGGCGGTGGTGCACCAGAAGGGGTGGACGGGGGCGGAGGCAGGGGCGGGGGCGGAGCGGGGGCTGTCGTAAGGGTGGTGATTCACAGGAAGCTGGGGGCTGGGGGACGCTGTCCGCTGCAGGCGGGTGCCGGGTTGACGCCCTCAACCCGCACGGAATGCGCCACCGCACTTTGTGACACACCCCACACTCCACAGGCATCATCTTCGGTCCCATCCCGGGCACCATCATCACCTCGCTCTCGGGCACGCTCGCCGCCACCATCGCCTTCCTCATCGCGCGCTACGCCGCGCGCGACAAGGTCCTGCGGTTCGCGCGTCGCAACACCCGGTTCAACGCCATCGACAAAGCCATTGCACGGAACGGCTTCAAGGTGCGGGCGGCACACGCGGGGCGGCGGCACAGGGCGGGCGATGGTGTCAGACTTATGCATCCCACCACCGTTTGCAGCCAAGCCGCGCCACGGGTCACGCCGCAACCCAACGCCTCCCATTTTGCTCCCCATCCTGCAGTTCGTGACGCTGCTGCGGCTGAGCCCGCTGCTGCCGCTGGCCGCCTCCAACTACCTGTACGGCCTGACGTCCGTGGACCTGGGCTCCTACGTGGCGGGCAGCTTCCTGGGCATGCTACCCGGCACCTATGCCTACGTCACCACTGGCCACCTGGGCAAGGCGGCGCTGATGGATGGCGAGGGCAGTCTGGGCGTGGAGTCGTGGCAGGTGGGAGGCAGGGAGATGGCGGGGGGGGGGGGGCATGGGAGCGATGGGGATGGTGGGAGTGGGCAGTTGCTTACCGTCCCAAACGGGAGGGTGGTGGTGAGATGACTTGGACGGACCACAGGAGTGCCACACGGGCGAAACGATGGTATATAGCGAACGGCCTTGCAGGCTCAGATTCGGGGGGGGGGTAAATGTCTGCATACGCTCACCTGGACACTGCCCCGGTGCTGCCGCTGCTGCCGTTGCGCCAACTGTCGCTGCGGCTGTTGCTGCTCGTGTGTGTGGTGTGGGCCCAGGTGGCGCTGGGTTTGGGCGTCACGCTGCTGGCCATCGGATACGTGGGGCAGCTGGCCAAGGGCGCCCTGGAGGAGGCGGAGAAGGAGTCGGACATGGAGGAAGAGGAGGAGGGCGAAGCGGCAGCCAGCAGCAGCAGCCGGAAAAGCCAAAACGGCAATGGCAACGGGGCGAGCCATGCGAACGGCCAAGGCAGCAGTAACGGCAACGGTAACGGCAAAGGCAAGCCGTCGTCCCGGTAGCTGCGGGTAGCTGCGGGCGCATGCGCAGGGCCTCACGGCTGAACCGGCGGAAGGTCAAGACGGGTGTTCATGGCACAAGGAGGCGGCGGTGTTGGTGGCTGTCAAGTGCAGAGATACGGCTCGTGGGCTGCGGACGTGGCGCACAACTCAGTGCCGGGCAGCAAACCTGGTTCGCCCGAGAGGGCCAGGGTGTATGTGTATGAGCTGGTGCGTGTATCCTATGCCATTGCTGTTGGTCCACCTCGTAGATGGGTGAACAAAGTACAGATGGATCGTGTGGGAGGCAGTGCGGGCAGAAGTGGATAAACGACAGCAGAAAGGTCAGTTACGGTGCATGCAGGATTGCAGGTTGGAAATGAAATGGCGAAGGAGGACCTTGAATGCGTGTTGGGTCTCCTCGAAGTATACCGCCAGCATGCAGTGTGGACTGAATGACATCTTTTGCGGCTGCTTTGGGAGTGCTGGGCCATGAAGGCGGTGGTTGTTGTGCGCATGGCTTGCCCGCTGGGGTAGGCTTGGGTGCGCATAGCAGCCGGGGGTGCATACTGTACAAAAGCGAGGTAACGTGGTGGACAATGGCTCTTGCGTTTTACAGGGCAAAGTTTAGGTGGCACGGCTGTGCTCATCAGGTAGGCAGGGTAGGATGCAGACGGTCCATGTGTCGGACAGCGCCAGCAGGAGCCAGCGTGGACAGGAAGGCTACAGTCTGACCGTCATGGTGGTGTGTGCGTGGCTTAACGGCGCCAGTGAGTGGCGACATTTTTGTTGCGTTGGGGATTGCATGTCGCAATTGGTGGGCCAAACAGGATGATGCGTAGGTAGAAACGACAAATGAAGTTGTCGGAAACGTTGCTGGAAACGTCGGACCTGCCGGACTGTGGTGTACAGCTGGAGCGACACCCACGGGCGGGCCTGTTCAATACAGTGTCGCTTTATATGCATACGTGAACCAGTGTCCGTTAGGGCAGAATTCCCATGGCGACGGGGCTCGCCCCTGCGGCGTAACGCGTGCGGTATCCGGCATGGGTGCGGGCACATTGCCGCTTAGCCCGCATGGGCTCAATGCGGGGGATGGTAGCCTGGGGATGCGCAGGCCAGGCGCCTTTGCCTCAACTCTGGGAGGCCACCCCGCCCTGCAAGTGCACGACAGATCCCCTGGCCAGGCTCGGCGTGGGGATGGGTATGAGGGGGTGCTGGCGCAGCAGCCGCCACACCCGGCGTGGGCTTCGCTGTCAGGAGAGGCGCCCCCGCCGTTCGTGGCCAGCCAGGCGCCAGGCAGCCCTGCCATAGCCGCGGCAGCAGCGAGGGCGGCCCATGCCCTTGGAGGGACTCCCAGGTCGTCAGCGTCACCGCTGCGGCCGCAAGCCTTGCGGCTGCAGCGCAAGGCCTTAACATTACGGCGTCTGCACCTGTCGATGCCGGTGTGGCAGCCGGGTCACGCAGGCAGCCCTGGGTAATCATTCGGCTGCCGCCGCCGGCGGAGCCTCCGCCACCTCCGCTGGCGGTGTCGGCGCCTAACCGGGACTCAGCCCCGGGCGCGGCACCGCTGGCTGACAGCATGCGGCGGTTGGGTGACCTGATCAATCCCTACAGTACAGCGAGCAGACGCGGCAGGCAGTGCCGGCAGGTGCAGGGCCGGCGCACGGTGTGCTGGAGGGATGGGCGGCGCCTCACCCGGCAGGAGCGACGCTGAACGCAGAGGAACAAGTACTGTACACACCAAGAGCCCTCAAGGGCATGGCTCAGGAGCTCGAAGTATACACACGGTCTGGCTTCCCTTGTGCTCTTGAACACAGGGCCTCGGCATTCTGTTCTGATGCACTCATGGTCGACTGCGTTTCTCCAGCCTCCGTCGTTCACTTGTGCTCTCCAACGCACAGACCGCGGGACTGATTGGGAGTGATGCTGTGGTCGTGTGTAATTGTACTGGGCATGCGACATGATGTGCTTCAGCAGCGCTCTCGGAAGAAGCCTTTGAGCAGCACTGCAACTGAGTGCGATGGCCTTGTAAAGGGCTTGAAGCACATTATGGGAACTGAGGCAGCCGTACGGTTTTCCGGTGCCCCTATGTGAGCGGTAATGGCGCATGATTTCATTTATCGCCCACCACTGCTGAAACAGCCAGGAGTCTGGGTCTGTCCTATGTCTTACATCAATCCATTTTCACTGTTTGGCGCACGGATAAAACGGGAAAAGCTGTGAGACGGCGTGAGGCCGTAAATGCCACCGCACTGGGGATAACGTGAAGCACTGCGTGCTCTCCATACGTCCACTGTAAATGACGGGCACCGCTCTCCGCTCTTCAGTCTCCAGCCCTCAGCCTTCAGCCCTTGTGCTGGTCGTGCTGATTCCGCCCAGCTCTCAGCCGCCGCCCACCAAGCGAAGCTCCTCCGCCCCGTCCCGCCCAACACTACACACTCCAGGATTCCAGCACCACACAGCCCCTCCTGTCCTCCACCCCGACCCCTACAGCGGCTTCTCGAACTGCGGCAGCGGCGTCTTCTGGAACTGGTTGCGCAGCTGCCCGCATGCCGCCGCCGCCTCCAGGCCGCGCGTCTCGCGCACGGTGCAGGGCAGCCCCGCCGCCTCCACGGCGCGCGTGAAGGCGAACACGCGGTTGCGCGAGGGGCGCTGGAACTCGGACTCGTCCACTGGGTTCCAGGGGATGACGTTGACCTGCGCGTGCGTGAGAGTGGCCAGGCAAGAAAGCATGCGGAGGTGATGGAGCTGGTGATACGCGAGCGGTGCTGTCCGCGGGTGCAGGAGTTCCCGCAAGGCGCATGTTGTTTCTTCCCATATCCCGAACCAGCACACGGGCAGGCGGCCACCGAAACCAACAACACCACAACCCCCCAAAAGTGCCTTCGCGCCGCACCACCTCGCCACGACGCCGCCACGGGGCAGCAGCACTCACGTGAGACATGAGGTTGTAGCGCTGCAGCAGCGCCACTAGCTCCTGCGCGTGCGCCACCTCGTCGTTCACGCCGCTCAGCAGCGTGTACTCAAACGTCACGCGCCGGCCGGTGCGCCTGCGCGTGCGAGGGAGGAAGAAGAGGGCGGAGAGGGAGGCAGCAGTGCGGCGCTGTGTGAGCAAAATGACATGCCGCTACCTGAGTTCGACGAACCTCTGTCTACAAGACCCCGATTCCCGTCCCACAGCCCGCGCCCAGCATGCGAGCACAGTCAGCCCGCAGGTAACTTGATGGCCGTACAACACCACGCGGTACACACGTCAATGCCATGCGACACATAGCCAGGGTTGCACATTCAAACACATACACGCACTTGAAGTACGCTGCGCAGTCCTCCAGCAGCGCCTCAATGGGGTAGGCCTTGGCGGAGGGGATGATGGACTCGCGCAGGGCCTGGTTGGGCGCGTGTAGCGACACCGCCAGCGTGGCCTTCAGGTCCGCACCCGCCAGGCGCCGGATGGCGTTGGGCACACCTGCGTGTACGTGCATGTGAAGGCATGCACGTGCCAGGAAGCGTATGTGAGGAAGCGCGCAAGGCAGCGTGTGCGTTGCGATACTATGCTGTTTGCACGTGTCGGCTTGTGTGTGCGCTTCAGTGCATCAGTCGGAGGGCTGGCGACAGGTAGAGACAGGGCGAGCCAAATGGCAGTGAAGGGATTGCGACTGGCAGCACCGCGCGCGTTCACGCACCGACGGTGGAGATGGTGATGAAGGCGCCACCGATGCCGATCTGCTTATTGAGGCCGTGATAGGCGCGCGTGACGGAGGGCAGGTTCAGCAGCGGCTCGCCCATTCCCATGAACACTGCGAGAAGGAGTCGCGGGCGGTGGTGCAGGGGGCGTTGTAGGTGCTGAGGTGGGTGGCGCAGGTGCAGGTGCAGATGGGTGGCGGTGCAGCGGTAAAGGTGGAAGGGTGCACGAGCGGGCGACACGGAAGTGGGGGCCAGCGGAGATTGGCTGCACACGCGCCAGTTAGGTGCGTGCGCCAGCGTGCCAGCCCCTGGCGACAACCTAAACGCTGCATGCGGGCTGCCTGGGTGCCCACATGCACCCCGTCTCTTTGCTGCCCTGCTCCACCTTGCCCTGCTGCTTGCCCCGCCCCGCCCCGCCTCCCCTGCCGTGCCCGCCAGGGGCTTCCGCCGCCACCCACCGACGTTGCTGACTCGGCGGCCGTACAGCTCCTGCACCGTCAGCACCTGGTCCATGATCTCGTGCGGCGCCAGGTTGCGCGCGAAGCCGCCCTTGCCGGTGGCGCAGAAGGTGCAGCGCATAGGGCAGCCCACCTGCGGCCAGGCAAACAGCAAGGGAGGAGGCGTGGCGGCTCAGGCTTTGAGGAAGGGAGGATCAGAGCCGACGGCAAGCACTCGCGTAACTTGGCTTTCTCTGTAGAGACGGCCGAAGCATACTGCCACTTGCGCTGCGCTGCCCTCTCCTGCGGTCCCTGCCTGCGCCCTCCTCCCCTCCCTGCCCTCCTGTCCCCCGGCCCCGCCCTCACGGTCCGCCCCTCACCTGTGACGACACGCACACGGTGAGGCGGTCCTCCGTGGGTATGCCAACCGTCTCCACGATGCGCCCATCTCCCAGCTGCAGCAGGAACTTGCGAGTGCCGTCGGCGTCGCCCACCGAGTGATGCAGCAGCGAGCGGCCAGTGCGCACGCCGTCCGCCAGCAGCTGCGCGCGCCACTCCTTGGGGATCTGCAGCAGAGGGAGGAGGGGTTCCATGCCCGAGCCCAACATTCAGGTCGCAGTTGTCAAGGGACCGTCGCGTCGGGGGAGGAGGAGGATGTGGAGGAAGTGGAGGATGTGGAGGATGTGGAGGAGGACTGGCAGGGTCGTGAAAGTTAGGAGGGTTGAAGGAAGGGACAGGGCCAGGGGGAGGTCTCGGGCGCGCGGCGGCGCAGAGGGCAGCTTGGGACGGCGCGTGGAGCAGGTGAGCGTCTGACCCACATGCCGCGACCACCGCTCATCAAACACCTGCGCCATCCTTCGCACTCTCTTGCCTTCACCGCCTCTACCACGCCATTTGCGGTACGCCTGCCCTCCTGCTGCCTCCCTCCTGCTCGCCCCTGCCTCCCGCCTCCTCCCCCCCTCGCTGCCCCTCACCGTGGTGATGTCCTCCACGCTGCGGGCGCCCTGCAGCACGCCCTCCAGCAGCTGCTTGGCACGGAAGCGCGGCTGGCCGTACCGCGCAGCCAGCTCCTCCAGCTCGGCGGTGTCACGACCCAGGATCACGGTGCCTGGGGAAGGGGGGGGGGCGCAAGGAAAGTACGTGAGGGTTGCTGTATAGGAGAAGCGGGTTATGACCAGGAAGGCTAGGCGTAGCAACTCTGGTACTCCGGCGCTCACCTTTTCTCCTCAAAACGCACCCACAAAACCACAAACGCCACATCTCCCACTGCCAGCCTCCTCTCCAGCGCCCTGGCCCCCCCCCCTTCTCCCAGCCCCTCACCGTGCTGGTCCAGGCGCGCGGGCTTGACCGCCTCCGCCGCGTCCTGCTGCGCCGCCGTCACCATCTCCTTGTCGCGCGCGTTCCACTCGCCGTCGCTGATGCCGGGGTTGCGCGGCACAAAGGTCGGGTATTGCCCCTCCGGAATGGCAACCAGATCCGCCGCTGGCGCCGTCACGCTGGCAGGCACGCTGGCAGGCGCGGGGTCGTAGGGCGCTACGGCGGTAGCTGCGGCTGGCGCCACCTTGGTTGCCGCAGCCGCAGCCGTCACGCCTGCGGCTGCGGTGGCGGCGGCTAGTGCCGCAGGGTCCGGGGCACGGGGGCGCTCGGCACCGCGGACCGAGGACCTGGATGCAGCAGACGAGGGCGCAGAGCCGGGGCGCCGCTGTGATGATGCGCCGCCCCTGTCGCCGCCCCTGTCGCTGCCCCTGTCGCTGCCCCTGCGGCCCTCGGGGCGGGGCCCGCTGCTCGGGCGCCGCTCCCGCTGCTCCCCGTCGCGCTCCGGGCGCGCACTGCCCCGTCCGCTGCCGCCGTCGCGGCCTCCTCCTCCTCTGCGCTCCTCCCGCTCATACGCCCCCCGGCCACTGCTCGGTGCAGCCGCACCGCTGCTGCTCGCACCCCTTGCTGTGCGCGGCGAGCGGAAGCTGCGCACCATACCCTCATCGGAGGCTGCGGCCGCGGCGGTAGCCGCTGGCGCCGCGGCGGGTGCGGTCGGCCTACGTGGGCTAGTGCTGCTGGTGGCGCTGGTGCTGGTGCTGGTGTTGCCACTGTTGCTGCCGCTGGCACTGCGGGGCCCGCCAGTGGACGCGCCCCCAGCGGTGAACCGGCCTGACGTCCTGGCGTCCGCACTCCGGCCGACGCTACTGCTACGGCTGCCTGCGGCGGGGAGGCTGGCGCGAGAGGGGTCCCGGTCAGGCGAGCGGGAGCCCTCACGCACTGACGGTGCCGCACTGCCGCTGAAGCTGATGCCGACGCCACCGGCAGGTCGGTAGCGGCGTCCCGACACGCCCACACCAAAGCCTGCGCTGCTGCTTCCTGGGCCGGTGCTGCTGGAGGTTGCAACGCCGTCGCTGCCGGAGCCGCTCAGGGAAGCGGATGTAGCGACGTTGCGGAGGCGGAAGCTAACTTCGCATGCGGCCCGTGCAAGCGCCGTTCCAGCGACGAGGGAGTAAGCCCTGCCCAGATCGATGCTGCTGGTCGATGGCCCAGCCGCACACAGACAAGCACCTTTGGCACCCAAGAGAGGCAGCCCAACTGTGCTTCCCGAAACATGGCTGGCGGCCAAGCTCGCCACGGCACGAGGAGGCCCAACATGCACCAGGCGGCTAGCCATGGCCGCAAATCTTGCGACGCTCGTCTTGGGAGCACAATTTGGTGCGCGGTCGGGCTTGTGGCGCTTGGTGGAATTATCCCTTTTCAGCGAGCCAGACACGCCAGTCGAGTCTGCTAACACCTCAGCACAAACGATGTATGAGCCGTGAGACAAGCCTGAGAGCGAACCGTCGGTGAGTGACCTTTTTCCAACGAAACCTGGGCCCATGCATAATCCTGGCGATTTGCACAGCCCCTTTGCAAATGCTCTGGAGTCGTTACCATCCTTAACTTCTTCCAAATCTTCATCGTGCCATATTGGCGGAGCTCGCGCGAGGCACTGCTTGTCCCTGCAAAATCCTGCAACACAACGCCTCTTTACCCTTAGCCAGAGGTTATCAAAATGTGCAACCTGAGGGCTGAGTACTATATAAACCCTCAAGTCATCCAATGGTGCGTCGGAGAAGGACTTGTCTCGGCGATTACTACGCAGCGCGCGAGTGGCTTTGAGCCGAGAGCCGCAGCAGTGCAGACGATTAGCGATGGAAATGCATGTCTGGGGCGGCAGAGGGTGGCCAGTGGCCGGCTGGCCTCTGCCGTGGATGACACGCGCATGCCCATCTCCCTGAGCTGATCCTTTTTCTCACCTATCAGTCCTCCTTCTTCTTCTTCGCCGCCGCCGCCGCCGCGGCCTCCGTGTGGAACCTTGCATGCGAAAGACAAGCGGCAGCCTAGCTGAACAGAGCTAAACAAGTGGTGTCCCGGACCTGCTGAAAGGGTTACAGGCATCAGGGCTAAGCAGCTCCTCCACCCTAACGCCGGGCACGCAGGCAACCCCTGAAACTAGGATGTCCCAGTGTGCAGCCCCACCGAAGCTCCTATGCCCTTTTGGTCTTGCTGCGCTATGCTGGTGACACTCCTACGTGAAGCGGGCCCTGCTGTGGCCTCTTATGTGTCACAGGTGGGAGGAGCGCGGCAAGATGTGGGGCCCCATCCTGTCGGGGGCCCTGTTCGGCGCGGGCTGGTGGTTCTGGGTGGATGCCGTGTGCATCAACCAACACAAGATTCCCTTTGACCAGGTGAGGAGTACACGTGCGATGTATGTACACAAAAGGGGGCCTGCAGGGGGGAGGAAGTCGCTCGTTGGGGCAGCTGCATGCGGAGTCGGGGCGGCAGCCGCTGCGTCGTGGCCCTGCGCGTCACGCACACCCCAGTCCCACCCTTCAAAGCAACAATCATCACAACCATGTACGAGGCACATGCCTGGCACACGGTGTGACTCCACGTCTTACCACGCCCCCCCTTTATGACAGCCCAAAGACCTCAGTGACCTGACCCTTTGCGTCGCTTGCCCCCTCTCCACCCCTCTCCACCCCTCTCCCTCCCCCCGCTCCTCCCCTTTCCCCAGTACCTGCCCGGCCTGATCGCCACTCTGGCGCTCATCATGATCAACTGCATCCGCCGCGACGACCTGGTGGAGATAGACCCCTTCGATGACGCCTCATTTTGCAGGTGTGGGCGTGGGCCGGGATGGGGGGCGCAGCCGTCCATGAGAGACGGAGCGCGCGGGCATGCAGGGTGCAGTAGATGAAGTCGATGGTGGGTATGGGAGAAAGGTTTGGGCTGGAAGCACCACCACCGTCAGCACCATGACCACCATCACTGCCCTGGCCAGCCTCCGCACCCGCCCACCACCACCACCACCACTGCCGCCGCCGCCACAGGTCCCGGTTGTGGCTGTTCGTGTCGTACATCGTGTCGTTTGCCTCCATTGTTGCGGCGGTGTGGGTCATGCTGGCGCACTACGGTGAGGGGTAGGGTTCGTGCAGCACGCGGACCCGACCCAGGGCGCGCTTGCCTGCCCTCTTAAGCTGGCTGTGGGTTGCGTGTGGTGACGGAGACGCTAGGACGCAGGGAGTGTTGCAAGCCGTGTGGGTGGCACGCAGGGTTCGCCGTTGGCAGGGTACGCGCTGACTGTTACACTTGTCCGCTTCTTATCGTGCGTCATCGCAGCACACAACGCTGACCTCTCACCAGCCGACAAGTGGCCGGGAGCGGTGAGTGCCTTTGCCGGACCCTGGCCCTGCTCTGCATCCACACCTGCTCGCGCCTAGAGCCTCACGTGGCAGGCACATACTGTATGTGTCTCCTGAGCAATAAGTGAAAGGCTCATGCAGGCCAACCATGCTGTGTACATGTGCTGCTGTTTGATCCTGGTCAATGTTTAAAAGCACAAGGAAAGGGAACCTGATATGTATGTGTGTGTTGTGGTGTTGTGCAGGCCGGCATCTTCCAGGTGACCTTCATTCTGGGCAGCGGGCTGTTGTTCTTTGTCAGCCGCACGCCGACAGACACAGGCGGCTACAGCTCGTTTTAAGCAGGATGGTGGTTGCTGGTGATGGGAATGGTCGTGATGGGGGTGGTGGTGATGGCGGTGGTGATGCATGGGACGATTTTGTACTGTGAGGGGCAGGATGTGCAAGCGAGTGTGGCGGTAGCGTACGATGAGGGGAAGAACCAAGTGTGGGCCCGGGGAGGCGGCAGGCGTGGGGTACGTGAGGGAGCAGGTGGGGGCTCGGCGGGGGGGGGGGGGTTCCCTGTGGCAAAGAGCAGGCGGGGCAAACTTGGGTGACCGGAGCACGCGTTGTCGTGGACATTGTGGGTACGGCATGGTAGCCATACGTCGGACTGTGTGAATTGTTAGCGGCTGCGCGTGCGCGCATCTTGGTAGTGGAGGGGGCGGGAAAGGCCACGTGGAATAAGAGAGCGCAGCGCCGCCCAAGAAGCGGCGCAAGCGCGCAGGCTGAGGAGCCGGCTGCCGGCTGGTGTCTAGGTAGCGGTCCGCGGTGGGGCTGGCAGGGCATGCGTAGCGGCATGACACGTAGTGCGGCTGTTGACAATTATGCTGCGTCTGGCTGCGGTTGGCTCTGCTGTGGCATCGCGACTGCTAGATAGGCACCTGGTTTGGCTATGTGCCTGTGGAAACCGACCTCGGCTATGTCCGGGCGATGAGGTTGTTCGGCCTCAGACTGTGGAGGGGCTCAGCCCCTTTTCCCGTGACCGGGGAACACTTTGTCTGTGGGGTCCGGCTGCAGTGGGACTGTGGGACAACAGGGGCACAGCCACCGCACGTGCTGTTGTGGGTTGACGCTGCGCTTGGACTTTGCCGACATGCGTGCGAGCAACAAGACGAAGGACCTAAACCTTACATCGTGCTCCTTGCATGTGTTGTGTGGTGGCCGTGTGGGCATCCCAGTACCGGGCTACCGGCTGTACCGCTGGGGCTGTGTTGACAAATGCAGTGAAGCCTGATGTGGATGCTCACAGAGTGCCAGGGGGGCATCGCGCTGATGGATAATACGGTAACAGGATGCGACCATTTAGACGCCTGTCCAGTACCGATACAACAGGGTAAGGCACCCCGCGCTTTGCCAGCTCGTGCGCAGCCTCGCTTCACACACGTGGCGCTTATGGCAGTTGCAGCAGCCGCACCATTCTGCCCCCGACCCACATCCGTGGCGCGCTGCGCGCATAACCTCACAACCTCGCTTTCACTCCTCTGCGAACCCCATCCCCTGGCTGCCGTAAACAGTGCCTGCTAACATCTTGCATCGTGCGTGCAACACGGCATCTTCCATTCTGCACGCCAATGTACATACGCTTTGCCGAGAGCCCGGAGCACAGCGGCAGAAACAGACGAACTGCTTTTCGGCAGTTGAACATTTCACAAGCGACAAATACCCACACCACAGCACCTCTCGATCCTGGGCAGCCACAGCTGCCACCCTGCCTTGCACACCCACCCACCCCTGCCCACACATGCACCGGGCGGGTCTCCTTTCGTTTCCGTCGTTTACCGTACATGCCGACACCTTGGCTCCCTTACCCAGTTACCCTTTCCCATCGCACGCGGACACACACGCCGACACACACGCAGCAAAGAACCTCTCCCCCTGCCGCCGCGCCTGCCTATCCTGCTGCTCCCCCACTCCCTCTCCCTCTCCGCCTCTTCCAATGCCTTCCCCCGTCCGCTACTAAGCGAAGTGTATCCCGGCCGCATTGAACAGCGCCAGCAGCTGCAGGAACTCCTCCTGGCTCATCTTGCTGCTGCGGTTGGTGTCCAGGCCGTTGTCCTCCAGAACCTGGGGGTTGGCCGTCCATGAAAGACGGAGCGCGTAAACCAGGGGGGCAGCAGGGGCAAAGGAGGTTGGCGAGGTGAACGGCTGAAGGGGGCTGAGGCTGAGGACAGGTGTTGGGGAGGGACGGGCGCAGAAGAGTGCAAAGGACACGGCGTGCATACCGCTCATGGGTGCGTCATGGGCTTAGCGGTCGCGCACCTCTGGGCTGCCCTGACCATCACCACCACCAACATACGCACACATTGGGGCGGGGCTTTCTTCTGTTTAGTTACTCAGCACATATGCACGCACACACACACACAAACACACACACACACACACACACACACACACACACACACACACACACACACACACACACACACACACACACACACACACGCCCCCACCTTCATGACCAGCTCCTTGAACTCGGGGCTGACCTTGCCGCCCGCCCTGCGCCCGCCGCGCCCACCGCCGCCGCCGCCACCCGCGCCGCCGTCCACCGTCATGGCGTCGTCGTTGTCGTCGTCGCCGTCCATGGCGTCGTCCTCCATCGCGTCGTCGTCCGCCGCCGCCGCGCCCAGGCTGGCGATGCCGCCGGCAGCGGCGGCCGGCGGCGCTGCCGCGCCGGCGTTGCCTTGAAGCGCCTGGTCAGGAGTGGGTTTGGACGGGAGGAGAGGGGCGTGCGTTGATTCCACATGCATAGCCCTTGCTCCACGCCCTTGCCTCCCTCGTCTCGCTGTGTAGTTGCCAGGCGGTCCGCCCGCCCCGTCCGGCCCCGCCCCCGCCTGCCCACCTGGTAGGTGCGCCAGTTGGTCTCCAGCGCCTGCAGCGTGTTGGTCTGCTTGAAGATGGCGCCTGCGCAGTGGCGCGGTTGCAATCGCAGGAGGGAGGGGCGGGCTTGCTTAGGCGACGCGGTCAAGTGGACCACCGGGTGCAGCAGCCGCAAGCTTGGGTCACCGGTGTTCGTTAGGCTCGGACATGTAACCCCGCCCTCCTGCCTCCTGGCCTCTCCCAATCCAGGCCTCCTCCGGACCTCCTCCCGCCCTTTTGCCCCTCCTCCTGCACTCCTCTGCCCTTCCTCGCCGTCCTCACCCAGCGTCTTGTTTTTGCGGCTGAAGCACAGCCGCACCAGGCCGTCCCACTCGAGGAAGTTGACGGGCGGCGGCGGGTGGCGCGGCTCAATGCGCACCACCGACGAGTCCACCTTGGGCGGCGGCCGGAAGTTGTTCTTGCCCACCTGCGGACGCGCGGAGTGGCGGAGTGCAGGGGGTTGCAGAACCAGGAGGCGGCGACATACACACACGCACGCGTGCTCCACCTGCTCTCCTTGTGGTGTTGTGCCGCTTCGCACAGGCCGGCACGCGCCGGGCGCTACCTTCCGTCCATGCGCTGGCGTGACCCCACCGACTGCGGCGCGGTATCGTGACACCGTGATAGGCACCCTGGTGATGCACTTGCTGTCCGTACGCTCGCCCCTTGCGAACAGCCACTACATACTCTTTTTGTCTCCCGCATGCATACCGCACTACAGCACAGGCAGCTTTCGTGCTCCGAGGCCATGGTCCCTGGCCACTCCCCCTCCACGCCCATGATTATCCCCTTCTCGCCCCTCCCGCCGCCCTTTCCCGCCACCCCCTCCTGCCTCCTGCCACTCATATTCTCCCCCCCTTTGATTCGCACCTGTCGCCTCCTCCCTCTCCCTCCCCTCTTCCCTCTCCTCCCTCTCCTCCCTCCCCTCCCTTCCTCCCTCCTCCCGCCTCCCTCCTCCCTCCTCCCCTCCCTCCTCCCTCTCCTCCCCTCCGCCCTCCTCCTCCTCCCTCCTCCCTCCTCCCTCCTCCCTCCTCCCTCCTCCCTCCTCCCTCCTCCCTCCTCCCTCCTCCCTTCTCCCTCTCCTCCTCCGTCCTCCCTCTCCTCCCCTTCGCCCTCTCCTCCCCCTCCTCGCTCTCCTCCCTCTTCCACACCTTGAGCAGGTGGCTGACTCGCGCCAGCAGCTGTGTGTTGACCGCCAGGCGCGAGTACAGGTTGTCGCCCGCCTTGGCCACCAGCCGCATCGCGAACTCGTGCTGGTACATGATCACCGCAGCGCGGAAGGCGGGCCTGTGCGCCAGCAGCTGTGCGGGGGGTGAGCCAGCGAGCGTAGGAAGGTACGGGAGTCAGTCACGGGAGTCAGTCACGCGAGCCAGTGGGGAGTCCATGGGGAGTCCCGTGCGCGGGACCGTCCAAAAGGTATCAGGGTCTTGTAGCACAGCGCCCATCCTGTTCACCAGGTGCCTAGACACGCTAGCCTGCTCACGACACGCGCCCTCGTGCCGTGCGGCCTGCCCTGAGAATGCCACGCTCCCCGCGCCCTCTCGCCGCTCCCCGTCCCCTGCTCTCGCTCCCTGATCCCGCTGCCTGCTCCCTGCAACCTGCCCTATGCTCCGTGCTGCTGCGCTGTCGCCGTGTCGCGCCTCCCCGCGACGCCGGCCCCGCCCCCACCACCCTTGGCCCCCACCTTGAAGGTGAGCGGCGAGGAGATATTGTAGGGGATGTTGGCCACACACAGGTCGAAGTAGGGCAGCTCCACACGCATGAAGTCACCGTGGATAATCTGCGGCGAGCACGGCAGGTAGCACGGCAAGTGAGCGCGCGTGAGTCCGCATCTCATCAAACTTGCCCGTCCTAGCCCGTGCGGTGCCCTGCCCCACGGCGCTGCTCCCGCAGTGACCCGCTCCGCATTGCCCTGCTCTACCTGGCCCTGCCCACATCCCCCCCTTCAATCCACCTTCACAACCCCAACCCCAGGGGATGCGCGTGAGCATGCACCCCACCGAGCTCTCGGCCTTCCTGGTCCGAGCCACGCTGTGCCCTGCCCCACAGCGTTAATGCAACCACAGTTCGCATGTTGCTCCGCCTAGCCCCGTTCTCTGCCTCCACCCCGCCTCCGCCCCGACTTCGCCCCCAAACGGGGAACGCGCGCTGTTCTGGGTACCCCCAACTTTGTGCTTGTGCTTCACCCCCGCCTTCACCCTCCCTCTAGCGCCCCACCTGCAGGTTGTTGGCGTACGGCGTGCCCTGCACACGCCGCTGCAGCTCCAGGACCTGGAGGGGGGAAGGGGCAGAGGTAGGCAGCAGCAGGAGCTTAGAAGGGGTAGCGCAGCGGCGGGTGAGTGGCACGGTTGGTTGGCCTACACCAGGTCGCCTGCTCGGCTTCCATTGGCAGATTAGCAGCCAGCCAGAAATCCATAACGTGGCAGCTCATGTCGCTTGGCTATGCCCACAAGAGGTATGTCACCACCCATACGAAAACCTAGAACCGGTACTGCACACGGCCTGCCGCTGCCAACCTCCCTGCCCCTGTGGTGTGCCACACCCACCATGCGTGGGTCAAGCTCCACGGCAATGACCTTCTTCGCCTTCTCCAGCAGCTTCACCGTCAAGTTACCCGTACCGGGACCGATTTCTAGCACCACGTCCGTGGACTTGACGCCCGCCTTGTCGACGATGGCTTGCACGACCAGCGGGTTCCGCAGAATGTGCTGGCCCTTGCTTTTATGGAACTCCAGACCTGTCACATCACACCGGCGCGTATTGCGTCAGGGTTCTAGCCGCCGCGACGCCACACCAAAAGCCATGCTGCCCTCCGCCGGCACTCTCACCAGACACGCCAGTGTTGGGCCCCTTCTTCTGAGACTTCTTCTGCACTCCTCCAGCAACGCGTAGCCCGCCATCTGAGCCTCCTCCGGCGCCCTTGCCCTTTGGTTTGCCCATTTTCCACAACGCTCACAAAGTTCTAGGGCCGATTGTATTACTGCAGTAGAAAACTCATCGATATAAAACAGCTAAATGGCAAATCGGCAAGGACATATGTCACGGCGAGGACTTTGTTAGCGAGCGAGTCTGTGCGGCAGGGAAAAGCAGGTAACAGCTGTGAATGAGATGTAAGTAAGCTATCTGCCAAGCCTAGCGCCTATGATAAATGACATTCGCTTGGGCTGCGACTGCTGAAATTCGCGCGCATGCATGGCGAGCAGCCGCGATTCGCGAGGCTGCTCGCTGCAACCTTGCAACTGCACCACTGCGTTGTTACTACACTTGAAGTTTGCCGCATATCACATCTGACGCAGCGCTGTCAGGGGCAAGGGCAGCAACAATGGAGTTATCTACGGTGCTTGCGCTGCTTGCGGTCGTGCTCCTGGTGGCCGTAATTATTGCCAGCACTTCTAAAAGAGCTCCTCCACCAAAGCCCGAGCCTTACAAGTTGGGCGACGTGACGCTCGAGGCGCTGCGCTACTACAATGGCTACGACTGGACGAAGCCAGCGCTGGTGGCTATCAATGGGAAGGTCTACGACGTTTCGAACAAATACGAGATCTACGGGCCGGGTGAGGGCGGCTGGGCTCTCTGAAAGCGCACGGGGGCTGCTGCGCGGGAAGGCACGCTCCCGGGGCGGTACAGAAGGGGGCCGGTGGCGGCTGGGTGCCGAAGTTGAGGGGTAACAACCTGGAGCTGGTCCCCTTGCTGTGGCGGCATCCTGTATGCCCATTTCATAGCTGTTTGTGACAGCGCGGGTTGCTCCTTGCTTACAGGCAAGCCCAGCAACGCCTTCGCCGGGCGGGAAGTTGCGCGTGCTCTGGCGCTCGGGTCATCCGACGAGAAGGTACGCCTGCACCCGGCCCAGAAGGCGCTGCGCACCGGTAACTGAAGCGCAACAGCCTTCTGTGAACACGCGGCTGCCTGCAAAATCTTCAAGCAGCGTCTGCACCAACACTGCCCTAGTGCCCATCACGTACTCCGTTCCGGCCTACACAACCTTCATGGCACACCGTCATGGTCTCATTCTGTTCATGGCCGCACCACCGCTTGCACGCACCCAATCCGCGACCCCTGTCAACCCCTTCATCCCCCCAAACGCACAGGATTTCACGGACGACCTGGCCGGCCTGACGCCGGAGCAGCTGCAGCGGCTGGAGGGGGCCGTTCAGGAGTTCGCGGCCAGCCACGACGTGGTGGGGCAGGTGAGCGCCAGAGGCGGAGGCGGAGGCAGAGGAGATAGGTATGGACACTGGTATTGGATGGCGGGCGTTGAAGTGGGTGGTGGTTGGGGAATGAGGAGCGCCTGCGTCGCGGGGGCGGAGGAGCGGATATGGACAATAGGCTGAGGTAGCAGGGACCGTTTGCGTGTAGGGTTGGTTTAGTGCTGCACGGCGGTGCAAGAGGAATCCGTCTGGCGGCGATGCCAACATCCCTCAACACGCTGCAGCACAGCATGCGTGGAACCCATGCGCGGTTTGCCCATTGGCCCTGGAGCCCACCAAGTACGAACGCGCGCATGCGGTGCACACACGGCAGGTGGTGCCGCCGCTGGAGCTGACTCTGGAGCAGCTTGCGGGCTATGACGGCCACGACACGGCCAAGCCCATGCTGCTGGCCATCAAGGGTGTGGTGTACGACGTTACCAAGGGGAAAGACTACTACGGACCCAACGGTGGGTTTGACACGGGATGCAGGGGCGCGGGGGAAGGGCGCTGCGGACGGTGGGTTTGACACGGGGTGTGGGGGCGCTGGGGACGGACGGAAGGACAGCCTCTGCACAACCATACTGCAAAGGGCGGCTGCCACGCGGTATTGCATGACTGTTACATTTGCCGCCAAGCCACCTATTGAGTTGTGACGTGTGGGGTTGCTAATATGCTATCGCTGCTTTGGGTTTGACAGGAATCTACCCGTTTGCTGGCAAGGAGGTGGCCCGCGCCTTTGCGCTGTACTCCACTGAGCTCTCAGACTGCAATGACAACCTGGAGGGGCTCAGCTACAGCGAGATGGAAGCCCTGCGCGACTGGATCGGCAAGTTCAGCTCCAAGTACACCATAGTGGGCAAGATTGTGGGCAAGTAGTTGGAAGCAAGGGAAGCGCGTGTTGGGTCCCATGCAGGCCGTGAGGATGTGTTGTGGGCGGCGGGCAGCAGGCGGGCAGGACACGTTGGGTGTTGGTTCTGCTGACGTGTTGCGAGCAAGATAGCATGGCGTGTGTTGGACAATGGCGGCAGGTTGTAGGACCAGGAAGGCCGGAGCCCGTGTTGAGGAACGCCGCTGCGGGCTAACGGAGCACGCTCTCCGGATGGGTGCAAGCGGGATGTTGCACAGACTCGACGTTCGACACCAGGCAGACCGCAAGTAACCAACATTTAAATGAAGTTGCTTGTAGTTGAAGCTGCGAGGCTGATGACATGTGGTAGATGTTGTGGGCAGGAAAGCGCCGTGTGGAAGGCAAGGTGGAAGGGGGTGGAGGTGGTTGAGTACCGTAAGGGGGGCCGTGGGGTCAGCCCCGAGTGCACTGATATGTTTTGCCCTTATCAAACATTTTCCCCTTAGAGTTGCCTACTGGGATTCCCGCGCCACGAGTCAATTGTCCATGGAAAATCGGAAAATCTCATGCAAGTGCGGTCGCCCAAGTGCGCTGTTTGCTGTTTCCTCGAAGCCAACATTTTGTTTGCTCTAGGATAGCCACAAAAATGCTGGCTAACAAGACTTCCGTTCGGCAGACTGCCGGCAAGGCCAGCTCGCGCGCACAGGCCGCTATTCCTCACCTGATCAGCAGCCGTGTGGAGGTTCGCGCCAGCGGTGTGGTTCCCTTCAGCGGCGTGAATGTGAAGGTGCGAGACAACTGACATATTGCCCCATCGCGACCGATTGGTCGCGGCCTCGTTCGGGCGCTCTGGGGCGTAAACTGCAGCTCTTGCGGTGCATGCATATTTTGCATATCCACAGCCAGGATGTGGGCTCGCTGCGCCCTTGCGTTGCAACGTGGTCAGCAACTGGCCAAGGCTCGGTGCACCCTTCCAAAAACGCCCCTCCCGATAGGCAGCCTCCGCCTCCGCGGCGCCCCGCGCCCGCGCCATGGCCGCCTCCCGCCAGGCGGTGCGCGTGGCCGCGGCTGTGGACGCTGACTACCGCAAGCGCGAGCCCAAGGACGTGCGCGTGCTGGTGGTGGGCCCCACCGGCTACATCGGCAAGTTCGTGGTGAAGGAGCTCGTGAGCCGCGGCTACAACGTGGTGGCGTTCGCGCGCGAGAATGCGGGCATCAAGGGCAAGATGGGCCGCGAGGATATCGTCAAGGTGCGGCACACGCGGGAGGCGGGGGGTGGGGGTGGGGGTGGGGGTGGGGGGCAGGTAGAGGCAGGTGGAGGCACAATCGGAAGACCGGGAAGGGCGAGACGAGTGGGAAGGACGGGGTGTGGGTTGCTTTGGTTGATTTGCAACGTGCATTGTTGCAGTGTGCCACGCGCCACCAACACGCTGCTTCTCGCCCCAACCACCTACCCACCCACTGGCCCGCACGCACCTACACGCACAGGAGTTCCCTGGTGCGGAGGTGCGGTTCGGCTCTGTGCTGGACCCCGCCTCGCTGCGGGACGTGGCATTCAAGGACCCGGTTGACGTGGTGGTCAGCTGCCTGGCCAGCCGCACAGGTGAGGGTCAGCGGTTGGGTGGCGCCTGGATGGTGGGGGCGGGCGCGCGGAGGCGGGTGCGGCGGAGGCGGAGGCGGCGACGTGAGGGGCTTGTAGGGATGACCGGTTGAGTGATGTGGGAGTGGGGTGGGGGTTGTAAGTATGCATGGTAATGTGGTAGAGCGCGGACGGGGTGAGGGTCGGGGCCGGGGTCATGTTTTGGGTCGAGGCGGCGAGCAGGGTTGTGGAACGCAAAGGGCAGGGCTGGTGGAGGGTAATGTACACTGTAACAACCTGAGGTGGAATGGCTAGTGAACATTCACACGAACAAGACAAGGGCTTGCCTCTAAGCGAAATAGTGGGCGATCGGTGTGTAGGTGGAAGCTTCCGGTGGGGAGGCGGGGGAGTCGTGCGTGCGCAGTGAGAAGCGCGCGTGACGCATGTGGGTTGGGTGCGTGTTAATTCCGAGCGTTGTCCTTGGCACGCGCGGATGATTGGATGTAGGGATACTACCTGGGGTCACATTACCTCAGCAACATGCCAACGCACACACGCTCTCCCGCCTTCGCCCCACCGCAGGCGGCAAGAAGGACTCGTGGCTGATCGACTACACCGCCACCAAGAACAGCCTGGACGTGGCCCGCGCCTCGGGCGCCAAGCACTTTGTGCTGCTGTCCGCCATCTGCGTGCAGAAGCCGCTGCTGGAGTTCCAGAAGGCCAAGCTCCAGTTCGAGTCGGACCTGCAGGTAGGGGATAGGGGGCATGGGGATGGGGGCGAGGGTGGGGGCGGGGCGGAGGCGGGGGCGGGGACCGGCCTGTGTAGGGACGGGGCAAGGAGAGCAGAGCGCGCGCACAAGACAAGCGTTAAATGGTAAGAGGCAGAGGAGGCAGAAGAGGCAGTAAGTTGGTGGGGTGGTGCCCAGCTTATGAGCGCTCATATCTGTGCGGCGGCTCGCTCCTATCTTCCCCTGCCTCCTCCGCTGCCCCCGCCCTCCCCGCAGGCTGCCGGTGACATCACCTATTCCATCGTGCGCCCCACCGCCTTCTTCAAGTCCATTGCCGGCCAGATCGACATCGTGAAGAAGGGCAACCCCTACGTCATGTTCGGCGACGGCAACCTGGCAGCCTGCAAGCCCATCAGCGAGGCCGACCTGGCGTCCTTCATTGCCGACTGCGTCACCGAGCAGAACAAGGTCAACAAGGTGCGCGGCTGCTTGCGCGTGTGGATGCTGGGTAGAAATGACAATTGAGGAAGACAGTGTCATAGATTACATGGAGGCAGGCTGCAATGTGTGCATGCCATGGCGGTTGGGTTTGTGCATGAGTTGGGCTGTTGCTTTGAGTTGCTGCCGTTTCACGCGGCTGTCGGACTGCCCGGGGCCTTCCTGGCCTCAGCGCCCACTGCAGGCCGCTTCGCGGAGGCTGCCCGCTCCGCTGCCACGCCTCTCACCACGGCCCTCCTCACGCCCCACCCGCGCCCTCCGCGCTCTCCCCAGGTGCTGCCCATCGGCGGCCCCAGCAAGGCCTTCACGGCCAAGCAGCAGGCCGACCTGCTGTTCAACATCACCGGCCTGCCGCCCAAGTACTTCCCGGTGCCTGTGGCGCTCATGGACGGCATGATTGGCCTGTTCGACTCCCTGGCCAAGCTGTTCCCGCAGGTGCGGGGGGGGGGGGGGGGATGAGTTACCGGGGAGCGCGGGACGCTCGTGGAGCAGGGGACGAAGAGAGCGCTAGGGAGCGGGCTCGTGGCGTGATGGTGAAGTACGGGCGCCCTGGTCGAGCGCTGTGTGTCTGTTACAGATACGGAGGAGGAGGCTTTGTCGGCCTTTCCAGTTTGCTCCGTGTGCTGCCTTGGTGCTACTGCACCCCGCCTCACGCCGCCTCCTGACACAAGAGGCATTACTCCTTTACCCATTTCCCTCCTCCTGCTCCTCCTGCTCCACCTTCCTTGCCCATGTGACAGCTGGAGGACAGCGCCGAATTCGCGCGCATTGGCAAGTACTATGCCACCGAGTCCATGCTGGTGTACGACGAGGCGCGGGGCGTGTACCTGGAGGACGAGACGCCCGGGTACGGCAAGGACACGCTGGAGGACTTCTTCAGGTGTGTGGCGTGGAGGGCAGGGCAAGATTGCTAGCGGCGTGGGGTAGGGGGGGTTAAGCCATCCATGGGATGGTGTGTATCAAATGTGAAGTGAAGGGGGGGGGTTGTAGATACCAGCCCAAACTAAATCGAACCCAATGCAAGCGAGCGAGGAGGAGAGCGTGGCGTATGCTTGACAACGGAGGGGCACGCGACAATAGTCCCATCATCCCGGGGGGCGAGCGGATGCCGTCGGGGTGGCGGCGGGCCGCGGGGCGGTGGCAAAGGGGGAGAAGGGAAGTAGGGGATTACGCGTGTGGGGGGGGAGACGGGTGGAGTGAAGGGCGGCTGGCAGGGTCAGGGCAGGGGCCAGTATGGCGCTCAAGTGCGTGTCCCTCGCACGGCGCTCATGCGCGTATCCCTGACACCTGTTCGTCCCCGCCTCGCATTAACCACTATGTTTTACAACCCCCAATCCACCCCTGCAGCCGCGCCGTGAAGGAGGGCCTCCAGGGACAGGAGCTGGGCGACCAGGCCGTGTTCGGACAGCAGTAAGGAGTATGGCGACTGAACTGCTGCAGCAGCGTGTCGCTTGCGCGGGCTGGTAGCTAGTACCGTTTGGTCGTCCGCTCGGATACGGACGGTTCTTGGGGGGTGGCACTCCAGTTCGGAAGACGCGGGGACGTGGAGAAGAGCAGCTTCGCGTTGTTGCCCGGAAGCGGAGTCTGTTGGCTGAAGTAAAAAGCGTGCGGCCTGGGTCGGCACCTGGGGCGGAGCGAGGGAGTGCAGGCGGGCCCATGGCGGCGTGGGCCGCGAGTTCAATCGAACAGCGGAGTTGACTATTTCATTTCGGGGCGCAGATCGTGGGCGCAGATGCTAATGTTGCATGGAGGGCGCGCACTATTGAGTGCATGAGCTTTGAGTGGAGCGTGCGCGGGCGGATGGCTATGGAAGGGGGAATGAGCTATGAGTCGGCTGCTGTGCGCCGGTGCTCAGCCGAGACGGCACTCCCTGAGGCACTCCAAGCGCCTGCAGTACAATTTTGCAGTGGATGTCGAATCGTGTGCCGTATAGCAGGTGGAACAATGGAGTTGTGAGTATTGAGCATGCAGTTCTGCAGCCGCAAGAGCTGAGACGCATGAACTGCATGAACAGAGCCTGACATATGGCCCCATCCGTGTGGGGGCACCGTGTGTCTCCGTTGCCGCAGCAAAGCACGCAGGGGGCTGACTGTCCGTCGCGTCGAAGCAATTTCTTTTGAACGCCGACTGCAATCGTGAGATACCGTTTTCGTTGCTTCGTGCGGGAACGCGATGAGTGCGAGGGAACGTCAGATGGCACCCGCTGGACAGTGTCAGTCTGCTGGCGCGGAGGCTGTAAGAACGCAGGGGGAGTCAAAGCATTGGAGAATCATGCGGTCTAACAACTTCTGCAGCCGTAGAAACCCGGCGCCCCACGCCTGCGCATTTCGGCTTACGATATGCCCACCCATCCAGGCCTGCCTCGCCGTTGCGCGATGAGCAGCACCTGCTCCTGGCGACCCGAGAGAGAGGATGCTGTCCCAGCACCGCTTGCGCAGCAACTTTATTGGACATTATCTTCAGCCACCAACCCTTCGGCAATGTGCCTTGTGCCAACACACGAGTACGGGAGCCCTCATCACTGCACATGTTACCATGTGGGCCTTTCGTCAGGGACGTACCATTTTAGCTCAATCTGCGGTTCCCGGTTTAATAGTGCTTAAAAGCAGCAAACAATCACCCCTCATGACTACTTGACTTCGGTGCGCATGGGGCACATACAGAGCGTGTAACAAACGCTGCAAATGGCCCGTAGCACTGTCCGCCGCACAGCCCCTATGCGTTTACCAACAGTCATGCACGCAAACCATCATAAGCTGCCGCCACCGTCTTTCTTTCAGCCTGGGTCCGTCAGCGCCGCAAGAACCATATTAGGCGACTGCGCCGCATCACGGCTGGTGGTCCAGCAGCTCCCCTGTCGATCCAGCTGTGCGACCGTGCGCGTTCCTCGCCTCCTCTCGAGCTTGCCGCGTGGCTCCAGCTCCGCTCCTCCCTCCAATTAAGCTTTTCCCCACCATGGGCGCTTCCCCAAAAGCGCTTTACATCTTGCCGGCCTTGAAGGCGGCGGCCATGGCGTTCAGCGCCGAGCCGGCCTTGAACCAGCTGATCTGGTTGTCGTTGAAGGTGTGGTTGACGGGGAACTCGTAGGTCGAGCCGTCCTTCTTCTTGCCCACCACCTTGAGCGGCACGCCGGGCGCGAAGGTCTTCAGGCCCACGATGGAGATGGTGTCGGTGGGGTCAATCTTGTCGTAGTCGGCGGGGTTGGCGAAGGTCACGGGCAGCATACCCTGCTTCTTCAGGTTAGTCTCGTGGATGCGCGCGAACGACTTCACGATGATGGCCACGCCGCCCAGGTGGCGGGGCTCCAGCGCGGCGTGCTCGCGGCTGCTGCCCTCGCCGTAGTTCTCGTCACCGACCACCACCCACGGCAGGCCGCGGGCCTTGTAGTCGCGGGCGGTGGCGGGCACGGGGCCCTCCGCACCGGTCACCACATTCTTGACGGCGTTGGGCTTGCCGTTCTCGATGTTGATGGCGCCGATGAGCAGGTTGTTGGAGATGTTGTCCAGGTGGCCGCGGTACTTGAGCCAGGGGCCAGCCATGGAGATGTGGTCGGTGGTGCACTTGCCCTTCACCTGCGAGCGACGAGTACACGGGGACCAAGCGGATTTCAAAATACAGTTGTCGGATCAACGTTGCAACCCAGCACCTGCTGGCCTCGGCTCTTCACTTGCGGTACCCAGGAACGTCCTCTTTAATCACCTCCCCTCCAAATCCCTAATATAAGGGCACCGCGCACCTTGATCAGCACAGCGGCGTCCTTGATGTCATCGCCGTTCCAGGCCTTGAAGGGCGACAGCAGCTGCAGGCGCTGCGAGGCGGGGTCCACTTTGACGGACAGCTTGCCGCGCTCGTCCAGAGACGACGGCGGCGCCTGGTACACGTTGGCGCCGGCGTCGAAGCCGCGCGAGGGCAGCTCGTCGCCATGGGGCGCCTCCAGCTTGATCTCCTTGCCGTCTACGGCGGGCGCGAGCACAGGTATACCATCAGGCAACGCAAGCGAGAGTCACATTCTCTCTGGGTCTCCGCCAGTGCCTCGGCCCTTGCTCCGCAGCGTGTTCCGCACAGCCCCACCCACTCCCCCGGCTGTTGCTGTCAGGCACTCACCAGCGCCGACCAGGGTGTCCTTCTCGGGGTTGAAGGTCAGGTCGCCGGCAATGGCGTAGGCGGTCACCAGCTCGGGCGAGGCCACGAAGCAGTGGGTGGCGGGGTTGCCGTCGTTGCGCGCCGCGAAGTTGCTGCAGGATCAGTAGTCACAACCTCAGACACTCCTGGTACACTCGCCCGAGCCACGCAGTCCATCTCACACCTGTCCCCCATTTCCCCGAGTGGTCAGCCCTCTCCCTTCTGCAGCACTCACCGGTTGAACGAGGTGATGATGGAGTTGGCCTCGCCCTTGGGCACGTCCGTGCGCTTCCACTGGCCGATGCAGGGACCGCAGCTGTTGGACAGCACGGTGCCGCCAATCTTGTCGAACACGTCCATGATGCCGTCGCGCGCAATGGTGGCGCGGATCTGCTCGCTGCCGGGCGAGATAGTGAACGGCACCTTGGCCTTGATGCCTGTAAGCGGAGGGTGGCGAATTCAGGGTCAGGCGCTATTGACTTGATGGTGAGTGCATTCCACACAATCTGCTTCCAGACGCTTTACACGTTGCTTACGGGCTCAATATTTTGGCAATACTTTAGCCTTCGCCTCTCAAAATTCCCCTCATGGGCCTTGCCTTCTGCCTTCCTGTCTGCATGCTCTCACCCTCGTTACCCCGCAGGCCCCGCTCCGCCCGCTGCCACCGCGCTTCTCACCCGCAGCCAGCGCCTGGCGGGCCACCGAGGCGGCACGCGCCATGTCCTCGTAGGACGAGTTGGTGCACGAGCCAATCAGGCCAGCCTTGAGCTCCGTGGGCCAGCCGTTCTTGCGCATCTCCTCCGCGAACTTGGACAGCGGGTGCGCCAGGTCGGGCGTGAAGGGGCCGTTGACGTGCGGCTCCAGCTCGGACAGGTTGATCTCAATCAGCTGGTCGTACTGCGCGCCCTCGTCCGCCTTCAGGTGCTCCCTACGGGTGGGTACGTTATAAAAAGCGGGCCGCATTCAATGGGAGCCGTGAAGGCCTGTACCTTGGCGGTGCCACCAGGCCACCCCATCGCCTGCCCCGCCCCAGCCCACGGTCACCGGCAGCCTATTCCAGAGTCAAGCCTCAATGGCGGTGCCGCTTAATGCAACTTCCTCGGGGAATGCCAAGGTACACGTCTGCCACGCTGCCACCCACTTGAACGAGTCGGCCAGCGAGGCGGCCGGCGCGCGGCCGGTGGCGACCAGGTAGTCGTGCATGCGCTTGTTGTAAGGGAACATGGAGGTGGTGGCACCGATCTCAGCGCCCATGTTGCAAACCGTTGCCATGCCGGTGCAGCTCATGTGGTCCACGCCCGGGCCGAAGTACTCCACGATGGCGCCAGTGCCGCCCTTCACCGTCAGGATGCCCGCCACCTGCAGGTTGCCAAAGCGGTATGGCGGAGAAGGTAGGAGAGGGGCCGGTCCGACTGGAGCGCGGAGGTTACGGTACCACCACAGGTGCATCACTGCCTCTCATCACCGTTAACCGTAGCGGTACCATCGTCCCAAACCAGCCCGTTCCGCCCTGGCTAGGGCCCTACCAGCCTGCGCCCGCGCCAACCCTGCCATGCCCCAAGACTACCCCAACCAGCAGCCCTGCCAGGCTCGCACCTTGAGGATGACGTCCTTGGGCGAGGTCCACCGGGACATCTTGCCCGTCAGCTTGACACCGATCACCTTGGGCGCCTTCAGCTCCCAGGGCAGGCCCGCCATCACGTCCACCGCGTCGGCGCCACCCACGCCCACCGCGCACATACCCAGGCCACCGGCGTTGGGCGTGTGCGAGTCCGTGCCAATCATCATCAGGCCGGGCAGGGCGTAGTTCTCCAGCACAATCTGTTAGGTTCAAGGATTGGACACACTTTGGGTGAGCACGCTTGGTTGTGAGGCGCATTACTGCTTGCCACACACAGCTATCGGCTCCAGTCGGGTGCATTGGATTCAGCAGGCTCCTGTTACAACCTCGAGAGTCATGCTCCCATGCACTGTTTCAACGTGCTGTTTCTAACCCACCACTTTACTTATACACATCCCTCTACTAGCACACGTCCCAAGTGCCCTGCACAGCAACACCCTACCACCCGCTAGCACTATGTACGTGTTAATGCCATACGCAGACAGCCCCCGCTGCATACACTATACGCGCTTGCATGGACAAGGCTGAACTAGGCGTGTACTGCAGCCAGCATTCCAATGTCCGCACCTGGTGAATGATACCGGAGCCGGGGCGCCAGAAGCCGACGCCATACTTGGAGCCGGCGGTAGCCAGGAAGTCGTACACCTCCTTGTTGGACTTGACGGCGAAGGACAGGTCCGCCTCGCCGCCGAACTTGCCCTCGCTGTAAAGGAATCCCGCAGAAGGAGAAAGATATCGTAACACTCCCGTGTCGACGCAAAGGGTCGTCCTTTAGTAAAGGCAGTCGACCCCGCCGCCTTCAGTCTGCCCGAAGCATGTTCATTCGCACACTTGATATCCCCCTGACTCTTCGCCCCTTAGCGGCGCACCGTCAACGCACCGGTCCGGCTGGGGCGAGGTGGTGCCCTCAATCAGGTGGTCGCAGTGGATGGTGGAGGGCACCATGGTCTTCGGCAGGCCCGAAGAGATGAACTGAAGCATGGCCATCTGCGCAGTCGCGTCCTGCATCGCCACGCGGTCTGCACGACAATGTACATCGAGCGCGACATTTACGGCGAGTGTGCGAGCTTGGGGCCGCCCCAACCGTGTACTGCCCCGACCACAGTCACTCGGTTAGTCAAGCGGTGTGTAGTGTGACCGCGCCCGCTCGGAATGTCCAGGCGCTCACCAGGGCGCAGCCTCAGGTAGGACACGCCGCGCTTCATCTCTGCGTTCTCGGGGTCATCCAAGTGACCATACACAACCTGCGCGCGGGCAGCAGCAGTGTCACAAAGCCTGGCCGACAGCTGACAACCCCGGCTCGGTCGGCACAAACCCGCGTCGTTGTGCACGCCCATGCCCGACGCCCCAAATTCACCTTCTCAGCCAGCGTCATCGGCTTGTTCAGCCGCTTGCGCACGACCTGTAATGTTCACACGAGCCAGCAAACCAATCAGCATCTCGCATTCGACCACGTGCAGGCCGGTGTCTCCCTAGGATCATGCGGCAGGCATACCTTGAGGCGATCCTCAATGGCCTTGTAGCGGTCGTTCAGGTACTCGTGCGGCTCGAACTGGCTCATGGGCACCTGGGCAGCCACATCCACGCTTCAGTCAGCAACAGCTCCCGAGCAGCCAGCGCACTGGCAGCCCAGCCAATTGCGACCCACCTTCTCAGCACCGGCAATTGACGAGTAACAGAGCACATTCCGCTCCCGAGCGAGCAGGCGTGCCTGCGAGCAGCAATCGGAACCGTCCGCGACGGTCAGGTTGACGCGTGAGCTGAGAGTGCTTCACCCAGCTGTTGCAAAGCAGAGACCTATCACAGCATGAGCCCCTGGCAGTCGATCATGCCTTGCGGCGCAAGCCCTGATGACGTTCCCGAAACTCCATCTCGGCGGCCTATTTCCTGCTTACCGGCCCAAGGCGGGCCAGCAGCACCGGTTGTTGTTGCATGGTGGCTGGGGTGCGACGAACGGAGTGTTTGCAGGTGGTTGTGTGCCGGCTGTTCACAAGGGTTTGCGCAGTCTGCATGGAGCCGCGCCCCAATCGCGCCCCGTCACGCAACCGGCGACCCTGCGTTGCGTTTCCCCAGTAGCAATTATGCGGGAAGATGACCTGACGCGCACACTGTCCAGTTTTGAGGGTCGCTCGACCCAGAGGCGAAAGAAGCCTAAGCGCAACGTTTGCTCTTAACGATGTGACACAACACTGGTTAGTTGACGTACCTTGTAGGTCAAGCTTGAAATTGATTGACGAACGACCCAAGGGTTGGCATTTGCCAGTCCAAAGGGAGCCCACCGTCCCCAGCTGCGCGCCCGGCCGCGGGCTTCCGCTGGCAGTTTGCCCCAGTCAGCCCTTCCCTTTGTGACCGGGCAGCAGGTGATCACAGGTAGCAGGAAGAGCTAGATATGGCAGGCACGAGCGCTGGACTTCTCAGGGATGCAGTAGTGGAGCAGCGTCAGGGATCAAAAGGAGCAGCTTCCCGCCTTTTCGGGGCCTACTAGGCCGTGCGGCCATGGTGGATGCAGCGGTTTACCTGGCATCAGCAGCTGCCCGCCACAGGACCTGGCGGTAGCAGCAATATGCGCCTCTTGCAAGCACAAACATTGCCGGAGGAACGGTATGGTAGGCGCGTGGCAAGGCCTTTGCGCCTCGCGTGCTGTGTGACCTGCAAGCGGGACGGGGTTGGGGGCCCACCTGCAGCTGCCCACCAGACCGTGGGACGTGGGAGGAGGGGCCTGGGGAGGGGCAGAAAGGGCATGTTTTAAGCAAATCGTGTGTCTCAGCTTGAGTGATTTATCATCAACGCGCCAGGGCGGTGGTTCTATTGAAAACCCAGCCAGAAGCAATCGTCCATGGGCACATTGACGTGCGCCAGTGGCGGCGGCTGCCCCCGACCTGGTGGTGTCAGCGTTCATTTTGGTCCACCGAGCGCCCAGGCTGAAGGCCCGCATTGCTGGGAAGTACCGACAACTAAGCCCCTCTGCAGCCGGGCCAGCTTCCCCCTCGCCCGCGAAGCGTGCAATCCATCGCGGCAATCTGCAATCGCTCTTTTCGCTGAGCGGTCGCTTTGGACCACGACGTCTATTTTCCGCCCCGGTGGCGCTGGTAGAGCAACACTGTGTTGCGGTCCGTCGCAGTGTTTGTTCCTGTGCCTTGCGGGCGGCCAGGGGTGCGCACGAAATCGGTGCTTATCAGCACCTTCATCTATGCCTGCGGCTTGGGTAGAGGCGGCGCAGGCGGCACAAGCAGCAGCGACGCCACGGCGGCACTATGGATCCTGCTGCGCCGCTGCCGCCGCGAACGTGACACTGAGGCCGCAAACGCGACACGCCCTGCCGGCTTTGCGCGGCGCCGCCATTGGTCACACCGCCTGATGGGCGTCAGGTGCGGCGGCGCACACCGCCCGGGCGTCCGCGGGCCACCCGCTGTGACCGCCCGGAACTGATGCCAATAATGGCTAGTAGCGACGGCTGGTATTTGCCTGGTCTAAACAACAGGGCTAGCGCCCAGCCTATGGTGATGCTCAGATTTGTTCCAGCTGGGGTCTACCTGTGACCCCCCACCACCCCGTGCAAGCAAACACATAATTCCGCCCCTTGCAGCCCCGACGAGCTGACAACAAGGTTTTGCAGCGGGGAAACGTGGCAGTCTCTTCACCCCGTCTCATAGGTCAATCACGTGCTGGCTACTGCTCCACAGCCTGTCGTAACTTGATGCCGGGAATGGAGCTGTGGTCCTATCTCAAGCCATCCCTTCCTGGCTGCACCTAGCCCAGCACATTCCTGCAGTCTTCCAAAGATGGTCATAAGCCCGTACTCCGCCTTAGCTCCCTTGAGCTGTTCAGAAGGATCCCGTATCTAGCCAAGCGCCTTGCTACGCATCATCCAGTAGCTCTGGCCTGGGAAGCCTTCCCTGGCTCAGGCTGACGGGGCTGTAATAGCTACGTGCAGCAGTGGAACCGTGCCTGACAACCCATTCGCTGCACGCGCTGACGCTGTGTTTGCCTCGCAGCCATGTACGGTTAGTAGGCCTTCAGGCTGCACAGCGGGGAACTACCGTGTCGGGTACGTTCGACTACGAACGCCTCCAAGCGCAGCCCCCAACTTCCGTTTGCGCAATCAGGGAACGCGCGCAGGTTGAGATCTGCCGGTGTCTGGTTTGCAGTCTTTGCTGGCGAGCATCGCGTGGCACGGTGTGTGGTAGGCCGCAGCAGTGAGGAGTGTTGTGGCTAGAGGATTTCCTGCTCGCTGTTTGGTTTGTTGCCTGCTGTGCTTGTGCTGGACAGCGGGACGCGGCTGACACATGACGGGCGGTGCCTGTACGAACCACGCCGGCTATGTCCAGGATGGAGGTGAGGTGGTTTCGAAACCTTCGGCCTCAGCAGACATTGCACCAACGCTGCGGGGCGGCACAGCCCACGTTTCCCATTGAGAGGGAGAGCTGTGGGATGCCAATGATCAGTCCGCGGTGTGTTGTCGTGGCACTGGGCGCGCTCTGATCCTGAGGTCCCTCCGTGGGGACGTCTGCGCCTGGGAGCGGAAATGGGTGGCGGACGGTGGCCCTCCCGTGTGCCCACGGGGCCTGGTGCCGCAGCTGCTGGAGGTCGCGGCGCGCGCGGACGCGGAGTTGTTGCGGGCGCTCTGGGCGGTGCCCTTCTAATGTGCTGACCCGGTTTGGCGTGTTAGTTCGTGTGTGCCTGCGTTTGGTCGTGCGCCGGCTGTGGTTCCCGTGCGGTAGCTGGTCTGCTTTGTTGTGGCGGTCAGTTCGCTGCTGCCTGTGTGCCCCGGTTTGCGTGGGGCCCGTGCCCTGGCTTGCTGCGGGTTGGTGCTTGTATCACTGCGCGTGGTCGTGCGCCTGCTGTGGTTCCCGTGTAGTCGCTGGACTGCTTTGTTGCTGGGTCAGAACACGCGGCCGCTTGGATCAGCGTGTTGGTGCGGGGGTGCTGGCGCTCTGTTTTGTGTGTGCCTGTGGGGGTTTCCCGTTCTCGCGGTGGTTTGGGCTTGGGTGCTGGGTGTCTCTCCTTTCGCGCTCTGTCCCCTGCGTCTGTTTGCTGCTCTGTTCTGTGAGTTTGGTGGTTGCTTCGCCTGTTTTTTTGGGGCCCCAATAACTGCTTTGCCCCGGAGGGGTGCCCTTGGGTTTCGGTGGCTAGTGTGGTTGCCCCTGGCGTTCTGCTTGCTCGCGTTGCAGGTTGCGTGCCAGTGTGGTGCTGCGCCTTCGCCCTCCCTCTCAGGAAAAAAACCGCCTTACTTGTCGAAGGAAAGCGGAGAAAGCCAGGGGTCAGGGGTACCCCGGGAGGAATGCGTGCGGAGGGGTTCAAGAAAAGCGAAGAAGACCCGAACCTGGGACAGAATAGCAAAGACCGAAGGGCAAGACCAGGGGAACCTCTAGGCAAGACATCCAAGCGCGCTCCGTGGCCCAGGGGTGGCCTGCCGTGGCCAACTGGCCAACAGCGCCGCTAGCGCTCCCACATCCCACACCACCTGCTGCACTCCCTGCGTTAGTTCCACCAGGTGTTGGCGGGCGATGGCACCGTACTCGCCACCGCAGGATTGATCGGTCCTGGCGTAGGTCGAGCCAAAGGGTCCTCCTAGCTAGAATCGGGGTCGTGGGTTCGTGCTACACCAGCTTCCCCCACAATCCCCAGCGGCCATTTTCGCGCACTCCCAGAGCAGCGCACACGAGTCGAGCACGATGTGCCGTGACCGCATTCAGACGTGCAACGTTCACAAGCCTCCATGTGGGATCCGCTGACGTTGCAATATCTAGGCAACAGCAGCCCCTGCATTGTCAGCCGCCACAAGATCTCCATATGCTGGCGGGGTTTACGCATCTAAGGAGGAGGGGACTGAGGCGTGTGGACAGGGGGCTAGCCACTGTAAAGTAAACCGTGCCGTGCAAATTCCATGAGGCACTGAGGCTCGGCTGTAGACACAATGGATACCCATCAAATGTCAGTAGAATGCGTTGGATACACGAGGGACCTGCTGATGCAGCTTACGAGCCAGCGAACACGCACTAGTATTGCGGACGCCTTGCTCTAGACCTCAGGGTCGTCCATAGCCGTGCCTGCTGTAATGAGCCCCACTGCGCCAGATGGCCTACGGAGAACGTACTCATAGGAGCGCTGAGAAACGGCTGGAGGCGTGTCAGGGGCAGGTACATACGATGTGTGGGGTGGGGTGCACGGGTGGGGTGGGGTACGGAAAATTCAAACCAAACCCAATACCGTATCCCCCAACCCGGGAAGGTTCCTCCCCTGCCCCAAACCGAGACCCAGATCGTAATAGGATGTTGCCTTAACCTTAAGGGGCGCATTGCGGGGACATGACAGCCCCCTATCCCTAGCCCCCTATCCCTCGCGGTGCAACACACACTGTGGTTGCGGGCAGCACTGGAACTCCGCCCTCGACCCTGGCCGCTGCTGACCTGCTGTCTGCCCACGCGCGAACGAGGCAACATGGCATGTGCGTGGTGATCACCGCCAGAGGTGAGCTGGGGGCTCATGGCAGAAGCGTGGGATCTGGAACAAGGTGGGAGGAACACGCCGGTGTCTCTAGACACCTCCAATGAACGTGGTGACAGGGCTCATAGCATGTTGAGCGCTACCGGGGTGACAGAGATAGTTGTGGGGGGGTAACCTCCTCAGGTGGTCAGGTTCAGGGGATGGTCCGAGCAAGGTTACCCCACGAGGTTACCCCCAGCATGGTAACCATCGAAGTGGAGGTAACTAGTAATGGTTACCATTGTTTGGCTGCTGACATACGGCACACGAGCGCCGACTGCCCCATTGACCCAGGGGGGGGTACGAACTAAACCTCCAGAGCCCATGTCCCAAAACCACCCGACCCCCCCTCCGGACCGACCGACCGACCCCCACCACCGTGCAACCCCTCAAAACCCCCTCAAAAACCTTTGGTTTTTAGCCAGGTCGGTGTCAATCGACTGCTCTCGGCGAGCTCTACAATTGTATACCTCCGGTTCAGCTGGAGGCACAACTTGACTGGCAGCCATGCCACACATGTCAATGTGTCCATGGCCGACCACCGACCCTTCTGTCAGACAACCGGGGCGTGCGCTTAAGCTTACAATTGCGCTGTGCATATGATGTTTGGGATTGTGTGCCGGAAGAGATTGGTCGACTTTCTCCCGGGATCATGTGAAGAATCCCGGGATTCATGTCACGCTGGATGGCCGGCAGCAGCCTTGTCGCCATGACCCACACGAAGCCTTGGCCGTTACACGTTAGCATCAGATCGCATAGTCTCCATGACACCAGTGAGAGACGCTCGAGTGGGGCTCTACGCTACTACAATGCCGATGTGGATGGACATGCGGCCGCTTTCCAGAGGCCAGACGTTCTGCAAATGCTTTATTATGTGCATGCTAATGTGTGCTAGTACTTGTGCTAATGGGCGGAGCGTTTAGAGGGGCGTTTAGGGCGCAGAGACGAAATCTGGCAGTCCCACCCACATCCGCGTGACGAAACCTTGGGGACCCCCAACCCCGACGACCGACCCTGAACTTTGAGGGCCAATAACTTTGCAATTACTACCCTGATTGAAACTCTGAAAGTGGATTTGGAGTCCTCTCGTCAAGCTCTTTCGTTTTAGGACATGGGGCCTTTCCCAGTCGAAACTACCCCCCCCTGATTGACCTATTGTGTTGGGCAGGTGCGGGGGTGGGTGCCTCCCCTCCCCCTCAGGCAGGGCACCAGCAACGCACCACCGTCTCTGCGTGTCTGCGCTAACGTGGTGCGTTGTTGCGGTTTGGTGACTGTTGAGGCGCCACATACTTCATAGCGTAGCCCTTGACTTGCATGGCCTGGCCCTTTACATCCCAACACATTGATTCAGATTGATTGAGGGCGGACGATGCTAGCTCTTCCCCATCTGCTGCTGATATGCGGTCTGAGAAGTGGCTTTGGGCCTGTGTTGGCTCCTCCCAGGAATCCTTTGGATGCGATCTGACATATACAGTCCTGGACCTGCCTGCTGGACACAGCAATAGCTACATTCGTCCTGAGCAAGGAATGAACCAGGTGATGAAGCCCAGCATGTCGCGCCCTATGATAGGACAATGAACGTTTCGTGTGCCTGACGGCGACCAAGATGTTTGCAGGTCTGTTATGTCGGCCTCTGCAACTGGCTGGCCGTGTTGGCCACGGTGTAGGCGGCCTGGAGCGCATGCGTAGTGAGCGAGAGGGTGGCGCAAGACGATCACGTTCCGGCTTACATGTTGCCAAAGAGTTTAACGTCCACTAGGACGGGTCCCTCATATAGAACGGTCAAAGACTATCTCGCCTAGGATCGGAATGAGAGACGGCTCTAGCCGCTCTCAGACGCGACCTATATCCTCTCTCGGATCACCCGTACTCCGACCTCCCATGCAATACACCGTGTCGGGCCAACCAACCTCGGGCACGTTCCCCTGTTCCCACACGCCAAAACCACACCCAAATCACTCAGTCACACGATATGCACGGTCACACGCCAGGTCACGACAAGCAAGCAAGCCAAGAGACAGACTCACCATATGGCGTAACAACCTACATCTGGTGTCTGCGCACAAAGCACTATTTGAACAGCATACACCAGGGGGCTCTGGGGGCGGCCACTGGGCGGCAGAGTCCCGGCCTGCCACGGCAGGTCCAGGCGGTGCAGGGCTGCGCCCCATTGCGGCTGCGCCCCGTCGCACGCCAACCACACGCCAACCACATCGCTGGATGGGTATGACGGCCTGCACGGTGACCGCCGTATAGTGCAGCGCGTTTTTCTATCTCTAAAGGTATCGTCTGTTGTGTTACTGACAACACGCTGCGACGAGTTTTGGCTAACATGGAAGCAAAACAAAACCCTACTAGGCCTCTATCTGTTCAACATTGTTGCAACATACTGTATCCACTGATAAGTGACTGTAACTTGTTTTTGCATCAAGAGTTTCTTGGTCCCCAGCAAAATGGAGAGTGGGACAAGCGAGCGAGGCGCACCTGGAGGTGCACGCCTGGCTCTGTTGCGCCTTGTCCAAGTACCTTATGATGCACTACTGAGGTGGTAGCAAGAAGCAGGGGCCAAAGCTCGTCTTCGCCGTGCCTTCACAATCACCGGACTTGAAGAGCCCTCCATGCGTCGCCAGTTTTCAGCCCCAACGCCTTCTCTAGCAACACGACTTTACAACAAAACACACAGCGACCATCTTGCGTGCTTCTAAGAATAATTAGCCGAACGGGCAGGCTTTCAAGTGGTCTTCCGCCGGTCACACAAGAAGAAGTCACACACCACCCAGCGACGACAGGTGCGTAGAGCTATTGTGAATGTAGATGGTGCGTGATTAATTGTTCAGCTGAAGTGCGCGCGGAGCGGGCCTCCATGGCCAAAACGACGCAGCAAGCTGCCACGTTGCGCGTTCTAAGTGCACCGCGGCCCGCGGTGATCAGATTAGCAGTTCACGACATACCAGCTCAGGCCAGCGGATGGAGGCGTTGCGGGCATCGGCAGAGGACCCTTGTTGTCGCCATGGTCTTGTTGCCGGAGGCCGCGGCTGCTCGCCCTCAGAGCTGCAAAAGCAGCTTAGCTCGGCTCTATCAGTAACTTCGGGCTTGGACAGCATAGATGCACATCTTTAGCTCGCTGTTTGACCGCTGTTGCTCCCGCCCGCCCTTCCGCAACACAGCGCCATGGCCCCGACTAAGGGCGGGGACGTGGAGGCTGCTAAGGATCTAAAGGTGGAAGTTCCAGATGGCGAACGGAGCTCTCCCAGCGGCGGAAACCAAATCACTCTCGAACGTAGGTTCATGCGCAAGTTCGCAAATGCTAGTGGATGGTACCGCTTCGGCACCGTCGTTCCCATTGCGCGCTTCAACACCTGAATGCCTTGGGATTACGCCGTCCAGCTCGCCGCTTACCATTTGCGCACCCGCTAAACTCCTGCCTGTCTTGGTTCCCGTGCTCGGTTCCACACTTTCAGGCTTCAACACGCCTACGCGGAACGTGTTGAAGAAGTTTGATGACAACGGGGGTGAGTCGCAGCAGCCGTGCAGGATGGGGGCATGGGGCAGAAGGGGCTGCGTGCTCGAAGCAGCTCGGGGAGCTCCAGGGGCACGCGGGTCCTGCCCACGCTTGTGCCCACGTACGGGTGTCCAAGCAAGCCTCATCGCATCAGAGTGCCGTCCCTTCTGCTTCCCTCAGACGGGCGCATCGACGCCAGCGAGATCCAGGCGGTGGTGTCCACGCTTGTGGCTGAGAAGTTCAAGTCCAAGGCCTTCAAAATCGGTCTCATTGTCCTGGGTGTCTTCACCATCATCCTGCTGGGCGCCATGTTTGGTCTCACGTGGGCGGTGGTGGCAGCGTTGAAGGACACGCAGGTCGACAACAGCGGCGTCATGACCACCAATGATGGCGCGTCCACGCCGGTGCTGACGGCGAACCTGGACATGACTGTGTCTTCGGACGGCAAGCTGGTGTCTCGCGCCTCCAACAGCACCATCGCCACCACGCCCGCGGTCACTCGCAGCGCCATTTCTTCTGAGACCTCCTTTGACCTGCTGCTGAAGCTGCGCAACCTGGTGGTAAGAAAGCATTGCGGGATCCACCAATGGATATTGCTTGCGGAAGTGTTGAGCCCAGCACAAACTACTGGCGCCGTCAAGTAAAGTGCCACACGCAGACTCCTAAACGCCCGGGTAACCCTCTTTGCCATCCGTCCCCCGCAGTTTGTGAGCCCCGGCGGCGGCCTGTACTCTGTGGACGTGCAAGGCGTGGCGCGTATCCCCAAGACCACTGGCGGCCACGTGGTCCGGTTTCAGACCGCCTCGGGTATCCTGGTTCTGGAGCGCAACAACTGGGAGCTGGTGAACGCCACCAACGCGATGCTGGACGGGCTGTTCTCCACGGGCACGTCGGGCCGGCGCCTGCTGGATGATGGTGTCAAGTACTGTGAGTGGCGGGCGCTCGGGGCTGGTCGTACCACATAGCATGCCGCATGGGTTGTTGGTTGGAGGCTAGAGGGACAGATGCTGTCATCAACAAGCCGCACATTTGGTGACGCTTTATTTCGTACATGATTCTTGACCACAGACCTTGAGGCGGAGGGCGGCGCTGTCATGAAGTGCCCTGACCCGGACAACTACATTGATGACTGCCCGACCGACGAGCAAATCTACAAGTGGGTGAACTCCGACTACACCACGCCTCTGACGCCCGGCCAGTCCGCCCCGCCGCCCCCGCCCAGCGGCGACCAGTCGGTGGGCGGTTCCGACTGCTCTACCGGCAGCTCAGGCTCAGTATCTAGCTGCTACGAGGCAATGGCCAACTGCAATGCCAACACGGCTGATAAGGTCAACGCCTTGCTGGACAAGACGTATTGTGGCACGTCGTGTGGCGGCGCGAACCAGGAGGAGGTTTACTTCGGCGGGTACAACGGCATTACAGTGTCGCGCACCACGCAGTGCGCAAAGAGAGCCTCGTCTACCAAGACCTTTGAGTTCTGCTGCCCTTAAGTGGGTCTTTAGCTGTTTCAACACAACGTTTTGTGATGTCTCGATATTTTGATTTACTTTGCATTGAACATGTTTGGCATAGTACCGCAGTGGATGTTCATGTCCGCATGCACAAGGTGTCTCACTGAGCGGTCGTGCTCTGGCGACCGTGCCTGCCCTGGTGCCTGTGCTGGTCTGGGCTGTCAGGATACTGCATCCATTCTTTTATTGATAGACTCAGCCGCTGCCTCATGCTGCCTCATTCGTTTTACGACCTTGCACTAACCACAAAGAGTGTCGTCCCGGGGTTGGGGCGGGGGTCCACTGACAAGCCACGCACTAGAGCCCCTGGTGAATGCGTTGTACCGCTGGAAGGACTTGCGCATCATGTACGTTTACGGCTGCCGTGTAGTATTAGTAGTTTTTTGATTCTGCAGAAGCTTGGTATGCAGGGGGAATGGATAAGCAATGTGACTGCTGCGTTTAGACTATTCTGCGGGCGGAGGCTCGGCCCAAAATTGTGGCGCGCCCCCGGCAGATAGACCCAGCTGGGCTGCATTATATGTAAGTGCGGTGCGGCTCGTATGGGCTCGAGCCTCTACTTGCTCCAACAGCAACCGGCATTCACTGACTACATGCACCGCGGCCATTTCATCTTCTCCTGTCTGCCCCTGTCGACGCGCCCGAATGCCCCAGTCCCGTTGGGGTGTGGGGCATCCGGGGTTTGTTAAATGTGCTAAAGGTTCAAGGGGAGGGAGGCTTGGGAATGAGTGGAAAGGGATGGCACGCGTGGATGGCATGTGGCGTGTGTGCACACCGTGGCCAACTACTTGGGGTACACGTGAGGCCATACATCATCTGTCTTGCAGTCAGTCCTCCCTGATGCTGCGGGGCTCAGCCCATTTTCCAGCTGTACAAACACCCTTATTTGGCATCCCTGCCTGCCCCTGTTCCGACAACGTCACAGGCGAATGAGACGATCCCTTAGCCCCCTGATGCTGGATTGTCGGGCCGCTGCGAAGAGACGGGCAGGGTAATTGTGGGATTTACTTGTGGCTTACCCTGCGGAGTGCGGAACCCTGGTTCACGCTGCATGTGCGTCTCCTGGCGTCTCCAGCTATACGAAATACCACCACGAGTGAATGCGCGTCACAGATGCCGCGCAAATGACGACAAGTTCCTGCCATGCTGCAAACTGCCAGTCGGCCCCGCCTGATGCTCAGTTCACAGTCAGCCTTCCGCAGGAGCTTTGGATTACCGATGGTGCTTTATGAAACGAATGCGCAATCAAGTAGTTTGGAGAGGAACGAAGTCGTGGCTTGCTTGCAGGCAGCGGGATTATGGTAACGCAGTACTGTAACGGGGGCGGTTGTCACGCCCATCTATCTGCCCGGGCGCCCGGAGCGTGAGGAATGCGCATCAGCAAACCTCCAGCCAGCCAGCAACTTTCGGTACAGTAACTCCGGCGTTCGACCAGTCGCGCACTCCTGCCCTGCCGTTGCAAATTGTTTGCCATCTTGTGGGGTCTGGGAATCAGCTGCACCCTGCGGGACTTCACCAACCTGCCTTGACACTGTCCCATCGCACGCCCATCTGTTGTGTGTGGTTACAAGGTGGTGAGCACGACGTGCATTCCTGTCCTTGTAGAAACCGAGGCCCGGGCCGGGGGGCCCTTATAACGCCTGCAACACTTATATATGCAGCTAGTTTGGTCCCCGAATGGGGGTGCTTATGCTCCTGTGCTCCCAAATGGAATCTAGTAACGCGGCTAACCTGGCTGGGTCCGTATTCTGCATGACGGCCTGCATTCCGCCTGTAAAATCGATCTCGCTACCCAAACGCAACTGGTAGTAGGCCGTACACCGCATGAGCACATGATTCTCATCTTCGACTTCATTTGCAACACATAGCGGGCAAATCCTCTCCTCCCTAGGTCGTCCATAGGCGCGGTTGGCAGTAAGCGGCCAGCAGCATAGGCGGAACCTCATCAAGGCCTTGTGGTGCGCAACTGGTATAAGTGCTCTACTGTGCCCTTGCATGGTCAGTGGTGCCGCTCCTTCCGCACACAGCCCCATCCAATGCTTGTAATTGCTCATCTGCACGCCTGGTTGCTTGTTGTCTGATGGGAAAGTGCTTGGCTCAGACTGCAGCCGCTCGTGCTTCCACGCCTTCATTGGACTCTCTCGAAAGGCGGATACTATTTGCCCTTCAGGCAGCGGGCTACCTGCTCGGCTCTCCTCGGCTCTCCTCCCATCTATCTGCCGGCTTAGAGCTAGCTGGTAACCTGTCCCTCCGTAGCGGCAGTGCTCGTATCTTCCTTCTTTTCGACAGAAATTTGCCCAAAAATAGCCTCCGGCGGAAGAAATTTTGATTCCTGTGGCCAAAAATCTGTGAAAATGCTTCAGATTTTGAGGGTCTTTCTGAGAATCGCAGAAGACATTTTGGGGCGTTTCTGTCACTTGTCCGGGCCCAAGGCAAGGGTGACTGAGGTTTCCCAGGATAATCTACGGCCGTGTCCTGCTGGTACCATGGGGGCGTGGGTACCACGATAGGTCAGCCTTCTACCAGGGGAGTCATGCCGTGGGTGAGTGAGCATGATGAGCATGGGTGAGGGCGCTGGGGTTTGGCGTGGGGATGGGCCACAATTTGCCATGGAGCCATGGAGCCGGTGCTTTTTTCAGCAACGTAGTGTTAACGTGGCAACAGCAACCTCACCCCGCAGGCTGTGACAACGGCACATCCCGTGCGGCGGAATATTTTGCTGTGCCGGAGCCGGAATGTGGGCTGGGGGCAACAGCAACCTCACCCCGCACGCTGTAACAATGGCACACGCCGTGCGGCGGAATATTTTGCTGTGCCTGAGCCGAAACGTGGGCTGGGGGCAACAGCAAACTCACCCCGCACGCTGTAACAATGGCGCATGCCGTGCGGCGGAATATCTTGCTGTGCCTGAGCCGAAATGTGGGCTGGGGGCAACAGCAACCTCACCCCGCACGCTGTAACAATGGCGCACGCCGTGCGGCGGGATATTTTGCTGCGCCTGAGCCGGAACGTGGGCTGGGGGTAACTGCAGCCGCATTTGGCACGCTGCAACAGGACAACCTTGTTTTGAAGTACACCGGATGCTCAGTACCAGCCATGGCGTGCCCCTGGCCACCTGTGTGGGCGTGCTCATGCCTGCTGCGGGGCAGCATGTGTAGCACAAGTGCCCCGGAAGCTGTGCGGCGCGCCTGGCCCGCCCCGCTATGTCAAGCTACACTAGGTGGCATGCAAACACGGCACTCAGCCCGACATTACTAGCAGTGCCCTGACCACGCGGTGGCCGGGCGCCCGGCAGCCCCTCACGGCGCAGTGCCCATAGACGGGCCCAGCGCCTGTGTGGCGGCCCCACAAATGCCCCAACCTGCTTGGACTAGGCTTGTGACCATAGACTCATGCCCACAGCATACTGGCTGAGCAGGGCGCACATCGCTGGTTCGCGTGTGGGCATGTCGGCATGGTCGGCGGGTCCGCATCTCGGAATGAGTCGGCCTACCCCCACTTCAAGGTATCTTGTTTGCGGTCTTTTACATGAAAGTATGTGATGATAGGGATATGGAGGAACCGACGCCAGGAAAGTGGCGACTTGTAGCCTGACCTTGCGTGGCTCGCGCGAGGGTTGCTCGCGCTGGAAAGGCGAAAACAATTCATTGCATCAGCCCCGAGGCCACTTGACCCACACGCAACATACATACATAATATATAAGTATTATGAAATACTCGCACAGGCAAGCAGCCGCATGGCGCAGGTGTGCCACGCCGTGCCGTCGCCGGCGACCCTCGCCGCGCCACCTCGGGGCCACCGGGGCCCGCCCGGCCCCTCCGCCGCGTCCACAGTCGTCCCCTGGGCTTCCAGCTAGCTTTTACTACGAGACAAGCAGCCGCCACTGCAGTCGCGCCCGGCAGGGCATAGCACGCGGGAGCCCAGGCCGCGGCGCCATAGATAGAGGGGCCTGAGCGCTGCCCAGCAGCCAGGCGAGCAGACGCTAGCTCTTGTGCCATAGACCGGCGCCAACAGGGGCCGTAAGCCTATGTGACAAGGCTGTGATATACATCAGGCACAGAGGACAGCAAAAGGGGTGACATGAAGCCCGCATGATGTACACACGTCCCTCTCTGCACCTTCCTCTCACCCTGCATCACCACCGCCGCCGCCCCTCGGTAAACCAGTCACGGCCCCGGCGCGCGACCGGGCGCAGGCCGGCTGCCAACGTCATGATATGGTACGGGAAGCACATGTGACATGTCAGCTGCTATGCACCAGAGGGTCCAGGCCATGTGGTTGTGGGCGCGCAGGAGTGCGCGCCTTTGTGGGCGTGTGGGCGTGCTCATACCTGCTGCGGGGCAGCATGTGTAGCACAAGTGCCCCGGAAGCTGTGCGGCGCGCCTGCCCCGCCCCGCTGTGTCAAGCTACACTAGGTGGCATGCAAACACGGCACTCAGCCCGACATTACTAGCAGTGCCCTGACCACGCGGTGGCCGGGCGCCCGGCAGCCCCTCACGGCGCAGTGCCCATAGACGGGCCCAGCGCCTGTGTGGCGGCCCCACAAATGCCCCAACCTGCTTGGACTAGGCTTGTGACCATAGACGCATGCCCACAGCATACTGGCTGAGCAGGGCGCACATCGCTGGTTCGCGTGTGGGCATGTCGGCATGGTCGGCGCGTCCGCATCTCGGAATGAGTCGGCCTACCCCCACTTCAAGGTATCTTGTTTGCGGTCTTTTACATGAAAGTATGTGATGATAGGGATATGGAGGAACCGACGCCAGGAAAGTGGCGACTTGTAGCCTGACCTTGCGTGGCTCGCGCGAGGGTTGCTCGCGCTGGAAAGGCGAAAACAATTCATTGCACCAGCCCCGAGGCCACTCGACCCACACGCAACATACATACATAATATATAAGTATTATGAAATACTCGCACAGGCAAGCAGCCGCATGGCGCAGGTGTGCCACGCCGTGCCGTCGCCGGCGACCCTCGCCGCGCCACCTCGGGGCCACCGGGGCCTGCCCGGCCCCTCCGCCGCGTCCACAGTCGGCCCCTGGGCTCCCAGATAGCTTTTACTACGAGACAAGCAGCCGCCACTGCAGTCGCGCCCGGCAGGGCATAGCACGCAGGAGCCCAGGCCGCGGCGCCGTAGATAGTGGGGCCTGAGCGCTGCCCAGCAGCCAGGCGAGCAGACGCTAGCTCTTGTGCCATAGACCGGCGCCCACAGGGGCCGTAGGCCTATGTGACAATGCTGTGATATACATCAGGGGTCGTATCTTGTTTTGGGGGTAATGTCTAGCTCCAGACAAAAACGGCCGGGTGGCCGCCGTCTTTTGTCTGGGCACATGGCGGTTTGGGGGCTTCTCCATAGGAATTCGGACAAAACCCGCCCCAAACCCGGGCCAACAAAGTCTCGCCCCAGACATTAGCCCCCGGGAGGAATGTCTAGGAAACGGCCAAAATGGCCAATTAATGTCTGGAGACATTAAGATAGGAGCCCTGCATCAGGCACAGAGGACAGCAAAAGGGGCGACATGAAGCCCGCATGATGTACACACGTCCCTCTCTGCACTTTCTCTCACCCTGCATCACCACCGCCGCCGCCCGCCCTCGGTAAACCAGTCACGGCCCCGGCGCGCGACCGGGCGCAGGCCGGCTGCCAACGTCATGATATGGTACGGGAAGCACATGTGGCATGTCAGCTGCTATGCACCAGAGGGTCCAGGCCATGTGGTTGTGGGCGCGCAGGAGTGCACGCCTTTGTGGACAGGGCGCGGAGGGGCTGAGCGACGTGCTGCAGCGATGTGCGCCCCTACTGGCTGGGCAGGGCGCTCATCGCTGGGCACGTCGCAGGGTTTCTGAGCGCGCCGCGGCCACCACCGGTGCGTACCCCTACCGTACTGCCAAAAAGGTTTCGGGTTCTTAAGTTGAGGCTTGGCTAGGACTCACTGTGCGCGGAGTCACACGGACTTTGCCCGCGGGAGGGTTTGCAGCAAAGTCGGGGTTGGTGGAGTCATGTTGGGCCCTGATAGCATGTGATGGCTCGGCGTCTTCGGGTGCTGGGACTGTCCCCTCTGTAACATCCGCATTCTTAAGTTCGGGGTGGGTCGCCGAAGTTGACGCCGAACGCCGAAACAATTACATAATATTTTTGAGGATTCCGTCCCGAGATTAAAAATCATATGGACATTTTCGCGGGTCGGGCGCGCTGTCGCGCGCGAGGGGCTGAACCGTGGCACGGGGGTTTGACACGCGGGCACGCCCAAAATCTTGCGATATCGGATCTCTTGTGCTGCTTGCTGTGTGCGTGTCACACACACGCGGCCATGTGCAGCACACGGGTACTGATTTGGAGGGGGGGGCTTGCCCGGCGCCCCCAAAATTTCGGAACAGTTTTGTTACAAGAGCCCGGACGCCCGGACTCCCCCCTGCACCCCCCTCCCCCAGCTTCCTAAGTGACGTGCCTCAGCGGCGGGCTAAGAGAATCGTATGGGAGGGGGGTGCAGGGGGGAGGGTGTCCCTCCCCCCGCTTGAGGGGGGGCGCAGGGGGGGGGGCACCCGCTCGCTAATTTGCATATATCGACCAGGAGAGCCCCACCCCCTGATACCGACTACAACAAACGTCGATGCAGGCCACGATCAGTCGGCACTGATAGCTGGGCGCAGGGGCAAAGTTCGTGTTGCTTCGATGATGTGGATAGTGTCGTGTTCGCTGGGAAACACAACAAAGTCCGGGTTTAGGGAGATGGAAGGGACAGTGCCGCTTCTAGCCGTCAATGTCCACTGCGTGCGCCTGCCAAGTGTACGACATGTCTCTTGCTCGCGCCTCTCTCATAGGCAGAATGCGGCAAGCCTCTTTAACCACTCCTGACCACTCCTACCAGCAATACACGCAGATACTGCTGCTTGCGTCGAGTTACGCCACGCACACTTACACCTACCGTATCCAAAGCACGGCGACGTTCTTGCATGTTTGATCGGGGGTTGGGAGTAACTTGTTCTCCGCGCTCAGCTATACCAGCCACGGGACTACACCAACCTGCCCCTTGCCCTGTCAATTGTTTGCCATCTGCTGGGGTCTGGGAATCAGCTGCACCCTACGGGACTTCATCAACGTGCCTTACCACTGTCCCATTGCACACTCCTGCTCTGCCGCTGCAAAACTGTTTGCTGTCTGCTTGGGGTATGGGCGTCAGCTGCACCCTATGGGACCTCGCCAACCTGCCTGAACCCTGTCCCATCACACTCCCATCGCACACCAGGACCGCGAGCTCAAAGTCCGCGCCGCGCGCAATAGCAAGATTCTGCAGGTCAGAGCACGTATAGTCCCGTAATTTGCACGGGGTATGTCTGTCATATGCCAGCGGTTTGGCCGTGGCTCCTATTTGCTCAGAAACCGCCATCGGCGGGTCGTAGAGAGAGACGCCCCGTTCTGTTGTGACAACGCTACTAGTACAAACAAATGTTTCTGTAGCACATGGTAAAGAAATAGAAACTTGATGAACAACAGTGACAAGTTGAGTGGTAGCGCCCGACTTTGACTCGTCACACCTCCTGAGTCCTAACAGGTGCGCTTGCGCTGACAGCGTCATTTTGATAGCCTGCTCAATCTATACTGTTGGCGGAACCTCCCTACGTGGGCGTTCCAGCGCCCACAGGACCTGCTGCCTTAGGCCGCCGCGCGAAGGACGCCTGCAATCATAACCACGCACTATATACGCCCGCTGTACCCTAGCCGCATCAAGGACTGAAACGCGGGCAGGTGAACTTCCTTTCCATGCTATGCGCGCACAAGCAAGCGGCGCTCCAAATAGCTGGGAAGCAAAGATTGTAATGCAGGAGGCTAGATGCGAGTTGGCGCCTGCTTTCGACTCGTTAACCGCGGTACACGTGATGCCCACCTCTTGTCACTCACCAGACAGGGCCTCGAGCCATGGCCACGAAGGGCGGCGACGTGGAGCAGCCTGCCAAGGGCGACAAGGCGGAAGTACCAAATGGCGAGCGGAGCTCTCCCAGCGGCGGAAACCAAATCACCCTCGAACGTGAGGCGTGGCAGGCATGTTTGGTGGGGATGGAGGCGAATAGATAGGAGTTGCACGGAGCCGCAGGTATCGCCCGCCACCCACGTGCCCAGTGCAGTAGGCCGGGGGAGCTGATTTCAGTCTGGCTTTCCAGTGACACGTCGCGGAAGTCGGATTGCAATAACTGGAAAGGGACACGTGGAGGCCGCGCTGTGTCGTCGCGTGTGCTGTGTGATTGTTGCGTGAGTTGCCGTCTGTATCCTTCGACGCCGTGTCTCCTAGCATGTGCTGCCACAACCCTTCCAATTACAGAAGTGTCTTTCCTTGTTCTCCCTGCGCAGGCTTCAACACGCCTACACGGAACGTGTTGAAGAAGTTTGATGACAACGGGGGTGAGTCGCAGCAGCCTTGCTGGATGGGGGCATTGGGCAGAAGGGGCTGCGTGCTCGAAGCAGCACGGGGAGCTCCGGGGGCGCGTGGGTCCTGCCCACGTACGGGTGTCCAAGCAAGCCTCATCGCATCAGAGTGCCGTCCCTCCCGCTTCCCTCAGACGGGCGCATCGACGCAAGCGAGATCCAGGCGGTGGTGTCCACGCTTGTGGCTGAGAAGTTCAAGTCCAAGGCCTTCAAAATCGGTCTCATCGTCCTGGGTATCTTCACCATCATCCTGCTGGGCGCCATGTTTGGTCTCACGTGGGCGGTGGTGGCAGCGTTGAAGGACACGCAGGTCGACAACAGCGGCGTCATGACCACCAATGATGGCGCGTCCACGCCGGTGCTGACGGCGAACCTGGACATGACTGTATCTTCGGACGGCAAGCTGGTGTCTCGCACCTCCAACAGCACCATCGCCACCACGCCCGCGGTCACTCGCAGCGCCATTTCTTCTGAGACCTCCTTCGACCTGCTGCTGAAGCTGCGCAACCTGGTGGTAAGAAAGCATTGCGGGATCCACCAATGGAAATTGCTTGCGGAAGTGTAAAGTGCCACACGCAGACTCCTAAACGCCCGGGTAACCCTCTTTGCCATCCGTCCCCCGCAGTTTGTGAGCCCCGGCGGCGGCCTGTACTCTGTGGACGTGCAAGGCGTGGCGCGCATCCCCAAGACCACTGGCGGCCACGTGGTCCGGTTTCAGACCGCCTCGGGCATCCTGGTTCTGGAGCGCAACAACTGGGAGCTGGTGAACGCCACCAACTAACGCGATGCTGGACGGGCTGTTCTCCACGGGCACATCGGGCCGGCGCCTGCTGGATGACGGCGTCAAGTACTGTGAGTGGCGGGCGCTCGGGGCTGGTCGTACCACATAGCATGCCGCATGAGTTGTTGGTTGGAGGCTAGAGGGACAGATGCTGTCATCAACAAGCCGCACATTTGCTGACGCTTTCGCACATGATCCTTGATCACAGACCTTGAGGCGGAGGGCGGCGCTGTCATGAAGTGCCCTGACCCGGACAACTACATTGATGACTGCCCGACCGACGAGCAAATCTATAAGTGGGTGAACTTCGACTACACCACGCCTCTGACGCCCGGCCAGTCCGCCCCGCCGCCACCGCCCAGCGGTGACCAGTCGGTGGGCGGTTCCGACTGCTCTACCGGCAGCTCAGGCTCAGTATCTAGCTGCTACGAGGCAATGGCCAACTGCAATGCCAACACTGCTGATAAGATCAACGCTTTGCTGGACAAGGCAAACTGCGGCACGTCGTGTGGCGGCGCGAACCAGGAGGAGGTTTACTTCGGCGGGTACAACGGCATTTCGGTGTCGCGCACCACGCAGTGCGCAAAGAGAGCCTCGTCTACCAAGACCTTTGAGTTCTGCTGCCCTTAAGTAGGTGTTCGAAAGTGACACACCCATGCATGATATTGTTGTGCTGGTATTCTGACACGCATGCAAAGGTTGCTGCTCATAGGACTGATGCGAGTCGAAATTGTGAACAACAACAGGTAGACACCCCGTACGGTCTGCGCATTCCATCAACCTCCCTGTACCTGATATTGACGCTTCATTGTTTTGGTTTTAGCTTATTCAATCCCTCGACGCAAAGTGGCCCAAAGCTTGAAACTTTATCGCAAATGCGAGAACAATGTGGACTGTGTATGGTAGTTACGCGGGCAGCCAAGTATGTAGGGATGGGGTTGAGCATTTTTGAGATGCGGGGGGGTGCGCATTTGGTGTGAGGGGAGCGGGGGCATGCAATGACGCCCTACCTTTGACTATTACAGACTTGGACGCACAGGCTATTGGTTGGGGCCACCATCGGGCCGCAAAATCTGAAGGAATACGAGGATGTAAGTTCACTAAGTTGATACTTGTACTTGGGCCCTCAGGGCGAGTGAGCGACTGCAACTGGCTGCATGTGCAGGACATCAGCAATTGCCACAGTTGCATTGTGCATAGAAGTCGCCACGCACAGCAAGTCTTTGAGTTGTAACATACGGTACATGCGGGACTATGGCTGATGGGCTGTCACCGCTTGGCCTGAACACGTGCGGTGTGGGGGGGGGCTGAGTCCGGGAGGTGTGATTAAACTATTATGGACATGGATGGGGACTGAGCGGCACGATTGCGCAGATGGCAAAAGCTTGTTGAGGGTGGAGCAGGTATGGCTGGCCGCAACAGCGGATGGCTGACCTAATACCGACTTGCGGGAACCCAAGAAGCCAATTTCAGTGGTAGGGACTTCATACAGTATGACAATCAGCGTGCCGGTCGGCCGGAGGCATCCAAGGCGAGGGGCACACGAGGCTCTCGCGCCCCTGCCATGTTCCCACACGAAGCACGAAGCAACAACGTGTTTGGTCTACGCCTACAACAGGCGACCACCGGAACAGCTTCGCCCAGAGCTAGCGCTGAACAGAGCTTACATCTTCCAGGGCTAGGCCGTACGCCAGGAGCACCCGTGAGGAGCACCCCTGGCTGCCGCCACTGGCGAAATGAGCCTAAACATGTTCTCGCCCACAGCATCCAGGGGCGGCTCTCCTGCGGCTCTGCATCGCGAGTGTGGCGTTGCGATGTGTCTGTGTGGTGCTATCGCCTGGCCGGGCGCCCGGAGCGTGAGGAATGCGCATCAGCAAACTCAGTGCTCGTATCTTCCATGTACACTGTAGAAATCTGGCCAAAATCCGCCGAAGGCGGAGAAAAATGTTTGGGTTTGGGTGCCACGCATCTACGCAGTGTAGACGGTTTTGGCCGGTTTTGGCGCAAAAATGGGGGAACCGTAGACGTTTTGGGGGGCTTGGGGGCTTAAGTGTAGATGCCGCGGTCAGGGTCATCTACGCATGTGTAGATGCCGGGTGCCTGAGGGCATCTACAAGATACGAGCACTGAGCAAACTTCCAGCCAGCCCGCAACTTGTCGATACAGTAACTCCGGCGCTCGAGCAGCCGCGCACTACCGTACTGCCCTGCCGTTGCAAATTGTATGCCATCTGCTGGGGTCTGGGCATCAGCTGCACCCTACGGGACCCCGCCAACCTGCCTAAACACTGTCCCATCGCTCGCCCATCGCTCGCCCACAGCATCCAGGAGCTCTCAGGAGTATTCCCGCAACTCCCGCCACAAAAGGCGCTTGAGCCCTATACAGGAACCCATAATTTCTCGCGTTCTGGCGCAGGCGTAACTGAGTCTCTAGGGCCACGCAGCAGCTTCATGACGCCTGACACCCCTGGCGGGGGACAGGGCGGGGTAAACCTGTCGGGTGAGCAACATCGGGTGTGCGGATGCGCTTCGCTTAATTGCAGCTTCATACATTGCATGTGGCCTCGAGACTTATCAATGGATACCCTGTAGGCTATCACCATCCATTGAGCGGTGCTGATACACAAGCATGACCCGCTAGTTCAACACAAGTCCTCCAAAATGCGCGGACCGCTTGGTGGCATGCATGTGCAAATTCTTCTAGCTCTCATTATATATGCCATAGTTGTAGCAGCTCGGTTTGAGGACCAGGCTGGTGCGTATGACTGGTATAAACAGCACATTGGCATAGCCACGTCTGCACAATTTCATCCCAGCAAGCCGCGTGTTTGCGTGGCGACGGAGCAGTCGGTGGTCGGCTGCTTAAACCTGCGCGATGGCAGCATCGCGTGGCGGAAGTCACTTCAGACAGCTCATGCAGCGCCATCAGTAGCATACGTTGAAAGCTCGAGCTCACTGGTGACGGCGTCAGGTGGCTTGGTTCGCGCGTTCGATCTGGAGGGCGGCCTCAAGTGGCAGCGCAAGCTGCCTGTGCAGTCAGGAGCATTTGTTTCGGAAGTTAAGGGCAAAGGCAGTGACAACTCCAGTGGCGCGATCCTGGCTGTCCAGGCAGGCGCGGTCCAGGTGAGGACTGATGGGTCTCGGGTGTGTGCTGGCCCACCGCGCCGCACCGCGCCCGGTCCAGTCCGGCTAGGGACAAGAGCGGGCTTTCCAGCAATGGATGCGGAAAGCATGAACACTACCAAGGCGCAGATCGGAAACCCTTGTCCCACCTGGGCGCTTTGTGGGCAGTGGTACGAGGCCGCTGGGGTGCCAGTGCCAATGCACGGGTGTGCCCGCAAACCCACATTTCCAATGTGGAACCTGCCAGGCTGGCATTCCTTAGGCATGGCCCCAGCAGCCCTGGCAGCTTTACCCAGCGAGGAATGATTTGCAGTGCTTGTCCGACAGGTCCTGGACGCTGCGGACGCGTCCCAGCTGTCGAAGCCGCATCAGCTGAAGGGCCTGGCCAAGGACAACATCGTTGCCGCCGACGGCTACCTCGTAGCGTACAACACCGGGTAAGGAGGTTTTGGCGGCTGCCCTCACTTTCCCGCTCATGCGCTGTGTACCAAGCCCCGCAACCCGGTGTCCCTGTCACACCTGTGCCGCAGGTCCAAGGCCGTGCTGCTTGTGTCGACGTCCAGCTTTGTTGCCGGCGACGCGGCCGCTGAGGTGGTGGTGGAGGCACCACAGAATCTGTCGGCAGCGGCTGCAGGCGGGCCGGCTGGCTTTGCGGCGCTGTCCGCTTGCGGTAGCTCGCTCTGTGTCCTGCGACTTGGTAAGGACGACCGGACAGTGGCGCCGACACTGTGAGCACCAGCCTTGTGCCGCGTGTCGTAACGCCAAAGCAAGCCCAGGGTACCTTACGGCCGATGCCTTGTTGACTCCTCGCAGGCGGCTCCGGGGATGCGGCGTTCAGTTGCCTGCGCCTGGACGCGCTTGTTCCGGAGCTGACCGCGGCCCCCGCGGTTAGCCGCAAGCTGATTGCCACCTCGGCAGGCTTCGTGCTTTTGAGCAGCGATGCGGGCGCTGCTGTGCTCTCCGTCGTTGATGGCGCACCCAAGCTGCTGCGCTTCAATGCTGCCGCCATGGGCGCCTCGGCAGAGGCCGTGGTGGGCGACGACACGGCTGTGGGGCTGGTTGAGGGCGCAACTGGTAAGGAAGGTGTCAGGTAGACAGCCCGGTCCTGGGAGTGTCTGCCGGGAGTTAGTGTGCAGGACCGCCACAAGTATTGAGTCTCTTGACCGCCCTGGGACGTCTGTTGGGACCACCGCTGCAGGCGACAAGCTGCGGCTGGTGGTGGTGTCGGTGTCCAGCGGCGAGGTGCTCCAGGAGGAGGACTTCCCGGCGGCGGCACTGAACCGTGCCGCCCATGGTGCCGCCCTGCAGCCCGGCTTGGTGGCGCTTGGCGCTTTCCGCAAGAAGGACAAGAGCTGGGGTGTCAGGTCAGCGGGCTCGAGCGCGCGTCCGTGCCAGTCGCGTGGTAATGTTGCGCACATCGGCCATCAGAGGCGGCGCATGCTGGACTGTTAGTCCTCTCTGGCTGCGGGTGATGACTGCTATCTGGCGCTACGGTGCTGGCACGCCTTCTGCGGCGCTTCACTGGCCCATGCTTTCACGTGCGCCGGCGGCGATCCCATTCCATTGTTTCACCGCACAGGGCACTGGTGGTGTTCCGCTGCGGCCTGACGGCGCTGCTGCAGCAGGGGGTGGTTGTGTGGAGCCGCGACGAGAGCCTGGCCACCATCCGCCAGACGCTGTTCGTGGACCTGCCCGCAAACGGCACCGCGCTTAAGGGCGACGCGGCCGCCAAGGCCGACATGAACACGCGCATCCGGTGGGTCGCGGACAGCATGGAAGGTGGTAAAGATGTAGAATGTAGAAGGGCGCCACAGTGGTGGCACGTGTGGAGGCTGCAGCGGCCTAGCTCTGTACTGCTTGCCGCGTTCAGCCACGCCTGCCGCGAGCACCCCCACGCCCCCACGCTCTTCCGCACAGGTACCAGGTGCTCGGCGCCAAAGTGCAGCTGAAACTGAACACGCCCGCCGAGGCAGCCGAGCTGCTGGAGCTTCGCGGCCTGCTTTCGGACAAGAACACGCCCACGCGTGACGTCAACGGCTTCCGCAAGCTGCTGCTGGCGCTGACCGGCACAGGTGATGCCGGGCGTGAAGCGCAGCAGCGGCACCGGTTGGGGTCGGCGAGCGACCTTGCGCGCGATTTTTGCGCGCAACTATCAGGTCCTCTGCTCTGAGCGTGTCTTTGTGCTGTCAATAATACAGGCTCGCTGTCTGCGCTGCACAATGGCGACGGCCGCGTCCTGTGGTCGCGCACCTTCGCGCCGGATGCCGTGCCCACGCGCCTGCTGCAGTGGCGCTCGTACCACGACATCACGCACGCGCCCGAGGTGCTGCTGCTGCGCGAGACCCAGCCCGGCGCCTACGTCTCAGCCATTAACGCGCACACCGGCGAGGAGCTCTGGAAGCAGCCGCTGACGCACGGCGTTTCGCGCGTGGTGCCCGTGCCCGCCCCGCTTATTGAGGGTTCGGCGGTGCAGAGCGTCTACCTATTGGTGGACCATGCACCGGCGCCGGGCGCGGTCCCGGCCGTCACGTTGCTGCCGGACACTGCCGCCGCACAGGCCCACTTTGCCTCATCGCAGCGCGCGCCGTACCTGTTCTGGGAGGGCTCGCAGCCGGGCGTGCTGCAGGGTTTTAGCCTGGAGGCGGGGGCTGCTGGGGCCGGTATCTCGGCCCGCCTGGCGTGGCAGGTGGCGCTGCCGGACTCTGTGCTGGCGCTGGCGACCCGTGACCCCACCGAGCCCATCCAGTCGTCCGTCAAGGTGCGCAAAAGCTTGTTTGGTTACTGAACTATGCGTAAGCTAGCGCGAACGTGTGGTGCTCTTGGCGGTCCGCTCTTTAGTTACTACGGCCAAATGTGTGCCGGCCGTGTTACACCATCTTATTATGGTTTCCGCCCGCGCAGGTTCTGTCCGACCGCACCATCAAGTACAAGTACCTCAACCCCAACCTGCTGTTTGTGGCCACTGGCCTGGCCAACGGCGCGGCCCTGGACGGCGACGACTCGACGGCCGTCACGGCGCACCTGGTGGACACCGTGACCGGCCGCGTGCTGTACAGCCAGTCCCACCCGGGCGCGCGAGGCCCTGTGACGGCGGTGGTATCTGAGAACCTGGTTCTGTACCACTTCCGCGACGTCGAGAGCGGCAGGTGGGCCCGGTGGACCCGGCGTCCCGGCCGGTGCAAACATGGGGACTTGAGAAGAGGCCAGTTGCATGCACACATGCACACACGTTGCACACACGCGCCCCTCGACAGCATAACCACAGCTGCGTTCGCATTTGCCAGCACGCCTGAGCTGCTCCTACGGTGCTGCTGCTAAACGGACCTTGAACGGAAAACGCGCAGGTTCGTGGCCTGCTCTATGGAGATGTACGACGCCACGCCCGGCCGCGAATTCAGCGTGTTGGACTACCTGTTCAACCCCAACAGCACGCAGCCCGTGTCTTCGCTGACGCCCACGCCCATCGAGGTGGTGAGCCAGTCTTACTTCTCCCGCATCGTGCCCACGGGCCTGGCCGTGACGCGCACGGAGCAGGGCATCACCGCCAAGCAGCTACTGGTCGTGACCAACACCGACCAGGTGGGTGGCTGGGTGCGTGGGTGGGTGGGTGGATGGGCAGCATTCCGTGCATGGCATGATTGCTTGTAGCGCTGCACAGGTGGGTAACAGTACTGACGATGTCAGCAAGGCGTGTGAACATGCGAGGGCGGTGCGAGCGCGGGCCCTGATTTTACTGCACGATTGAAGAGGCGTGTCATCAGGCATGGCGATGACGTTCCTACCTGGCCGTGGCTTCTTTCTCCGCAGGTTTATGCACTAGACCGCCGATGGGTGGACCCACGACGCCCCAAGAAGCAAAAGCTGACGCAGGACGAGATGGAGGAGGGCCTGACGCCATACCAGGCAAGCGCTTCCCTTGGCACCAGGCTGTCCCCTGCTCGTGAACGCGCGGCCCGCATCCCGGACGCTGGTCAGCATTGCAGCACATGTCTACTGTGCGCAACCTGCAACCGCTTGTGGATGCGACATTGCCGTGCAAGAAGAGTCAGTCCGATGAAGGACCAATCACCCACCCAGATAAAAACACCCCCTTCTCCTGAATGGCCCTCATGTCCAAAAGGCCAAGCGTACGTCCCCTTGGGGTGTTTTGTTTCGCCACACGCAGGACACTCTGCCCTTCTCGCCGCTCAGCTTCGCCACGCTGGACAAGCAAGTGCTGGGCCTGCGCGCCGTGACGGTGGAGCCCACCCGCCTCGAGTCGACCTGCCTCATGTTCGCGCACGGCGTGGACCTGTTCTACACGCGGCTGGCCCCCGCTAAGGGCTTTGACAGCCTGGAGGATGACTTCAACTACGCTCTGCTGATTGCGGCGCTGGTGGCTCTTTCGGTTGGCGCTGTCATCATGAACTACATGACCAAGCAGGCGCAGCTGGCGTGGAAGTGGAAGTAGTTGGCGGGCGTGGAAACGGCTTGCACGTTATGGTTAGTTGGCTGAACGCCGTGTGATAGTTTTGGCGAAGCAGGGGTGGTGACGTTTATGGGGTCGGCTAGTCTGAGGGATAATGGGCTTATCTCACTCTGCATCCCATGTCGCAGGCCTTTCCGCAGGGGCATTGCCAGAAAGCAGGTACTGTCTGCCGCAACGTGTGCCCGTGTGTGCTCCGTTATGTTCGGCGGCATCGTTACTAACATGGCCGTGCGTAAGATGAAGTAAGCTGGGGTATAGGGATGCAGCGGGGTTGAAGTAGACCGACGCTGAGCAGTAGGGCCAGTATTTGGAGACCGGGGGCCCAAGTGTAAGTTCACAGCGGAACTCGATCTCGCCCAAACCTAATACGGTACCGTGGGGGCATGTCGCACCCGTGGAGGCTGACTGCAGCCACTGACTGAGGCCACTGACCGGATAGGAGGCAGCTTGATGTTTCTCGTTTTGGAAGTACAAGGGACATGGAAGTGGGTTTAAGGGGATTTCAGCTACTTACGTCCAAGATGGGCGGCGCCTTACGCGCTTAGCCCTCCACCGTTCCAGGGGGGGTAGCTAGGAAACAAAGTGCCGGACCCTATGCCCCTGCGGGACTTCACCAACCTGCCTTGACACTGTCCCATCGCACACCTATGCCCCGAAATTCCCTGGGACCCCCCTGGGGGGACAGACGCGCTCATGCACTGCCGTTGCAAGGTCGTGCCGTGGGTCGTGCGATGTGCTTGCAGCTCTCAGGAGGACAAGGGACAAGAAGTTGATTTTCCCCCATAAAGTCAGAAACCACATGTCCCTTCTGCTGCCGCAAGCGTGTACTTACTGTACTTCATCTCCGGGGTCGGTTTGTACAGGCACCGCTCGCCATGTGTCCAGCGGTCCAGCCACGCCCCGCTGTCAAGCAAGCACAAGCACAGCCCGAAAACAGAGGAGGCCGGGGGGGGGGGGGGGGTTGTAGATACCAGCCCAAGCTGAACCAAACCCAATGCAATAGAGGGGGGGCGGGGGTTTGAACATATGATTTACATCTCACGGGTAGGGCAATTTCTTATGCTCCTCGCATCGATCGACCATCATTTGGTAATAGAACCGCCTTCATCCAATGCGTTATGACCACCTGGGGTCGGTTAGCGGGGTGCATCAGGGCTGTCGGCCGCCGAAGCGGCCTCCCCCGGATCGACGGACTTACGGTGGATGGCGTGTGCACAATCAATACTGTCTATCTAGCCATGTGCGCCGCCACCCTGCTGCACAGCTGCTGCAGCTGCAGCTGCAGCTGCAGCGCCGGCGGCAGCACCTGCCGCCTAGTGCCGCCACCTTTGCTGCCACTGCTCGCAGCGCTGCACCGGGCGCGCGCCTGCGTCCTCTTCCACCTCCACCGCCGCCCACAGCACCATCGCCGTCAACTGCAATGCATACAGGGATCAACTGAAATACATGTCCGCAACATTTGTATCTTCTAAAGAAAGCTGCCAGGGACCACACGTCCTGCAACTTGAGTAAAACAGAGTGCGCTCCAGGTCACAGGGCGAATGCACGCACACGCAAGAGCCGTGTATGCCGTCACAGGTGCCCATACATTCAACTGCTCTCTCAATCCTGAAACCCTTCATTCGGTCATGGAGATGTGGACCACAATTCTACAGGCAGCAGCATCCGGAAATCAACAAGAAAGACAATCTTCAATCATCCAGCATCACACAATAGCATTCATTGCGTCGCGTGCTAAAGCAACAGTCAAGCTGTTAGCATTTCACCAGGCACACCCACTCAACCTGCTCGTCCTTTCGTCAAAACACTTCATCTCGTACGTTTGTGTACTGTATACTATCCCAAATGCCAGGTATTGAATGACCCGGAAGGAATGGGGCGCAACCGTACGCTGTTACTGCCTGCCATGGATCAATTACGAGGTTCCAGAGTGTCCCTGCACGTGCATACCTGGAGACTGCTGGTGAGACACAGCGGTCCCGGTGCTGCCTCCTGCCTTAAATGTGCAGGAAATGTTAGGCACACCCTCAAGCACTGCGTTTTCTTAAATACCTAAGCAGGGTGTGGTGTGATTGCCAGCCTGCAACGGAATCTACCTATTTGCATAAATTCATGATTCTGTCACTGTTTCATACTCGAGGACCATGACAGCAATGTTGTTGATAGTCCGATGTAACATGCGCTGCTGTTCCGGCCGGAGAATGGCCCAAAGCTGTCCCAAGCAAGGGGCCTTTCCTGTCCAAGAGCCGTGCTGTCCTTGTCGGGAGAGGTCTTCCATGGTCTCGCATCCAATAGCTAGCTCTAACCGAGCGGCAGTGTAAGGACAGCAATAACCTGCTGCGGTGAACAACAGCAGAAAAGGTGCGTCAGGATCAAGGTACCTCAGCGGCAGTGCTTCAGACCAGGTGCAAAACTGGGTTACCTCCATCCACTTACTCGGGACAAATTAAGCAGGGCGACCGGAGCGGTTGCGGCGTGATGGCGGCGGTGCACTCGCCGGCGGCGCGTCAGGTGGTGGTGCTGGTGGTGGCAGTAGCGGAGGCGACTTGTCACGCCGCCGCTGCATCGGCGGCGGCGGTAGTGTAGGTGGAGTGGGCGACTCCGGCTGTGCAGGAGGCGGGTCCTCTTTTGCCGCTTGGAGGAGGGGCCGCGGCGGCGCCCGCCCACGAGGCGGCCGCTTGGGCTTTCCAGGCGGCGGGTAGGGCGCAGGTGGCTGCGGGCTGGGAGGTGATGGCGGGGAGCGACGCGGCTTGGGCGGCTTGGGTGACTTTGGAGGCTTTTGTGGGAAGGGCGGTTGCCTTTTGCGTCGCGGCGGCTTGGGGCTCCGCGCATGCGGCGGTGGGGGCAAATCGTGAGGTACCGGAGAAGGCACGGGCGATGCCGGTGGCTGTGACGGCTCCTGAGGTGCCGGCGAAGGGGGTGCCAGCAGGCTCTCCGGGACAGATGGTGCTGGCGATAGTGGTGGTGGCAGGCGCGGAGGGGGTGCCAGCGGTGGAGGTGTTGGCCAACCCGGCGGAAGGGGGAACGGCGGAGGGGGGCTTGAGGGGGACGGGGAAGGAGGCGTCTCTGGCGGCGGCGGCGGTGGTGGTGGCGGCGGCGACATTGACATGAAGAAGGGGGGTGGGGTCGGTGAAGGCGAGAACGGCGGGCGCGGCGATGGTGACCTCTTCAGGATGACAGACGACACTCGGTAAGCCGACGTGAATACGATGGTAAAGACGCCATTCGGATAGTCCAGCATCGACTGCACCACTGTGTCAAAGTCTGCCTGGCTGGTGGCATCCTGAGGCACGAGCATTGCACCCACGACTACACCGCCGCTGCCTGGCAGGATGTAGATGACCAAGCACAACTTGCTGCCCGAACTGGAGATGAGATCCGCACAGAACTCGACCTCGAACGTTGGCGAGCCAACAACAGCCGCGTACTCCGCACCCACGATAGTCGCCTCGAGTGCGGCGGGCAATGCAGCACCACTGCCTGCCGGCGGGCTGGGCGCAGGTGAGGGCGGCTGTGGGCTAAGCGGCGGCGGTGGTGCCGGACCAGGGGGCTGCGGCGAGGGTGGCGAGTATACCACGATCACCTCTTGTGCGCCCAGCTCTTGTGCCAGCTTGTTCAGATTCAGCGGCGGCGGACGCGGAGGTCTGGGCGGTCGGGAAGGCGGCCTCAGCGGGGTCCCAGGCGGCGCTACCAGACCAGGCGATAGGGGCGGCAGGGGTGGAGGCGATGGCGGCAGCTCCACCTCCTCGTACTGCACCACTGTGAAATCCACAATAACGTCAGACGCCGCTTCGGCCAGCTGCCTGTGCCGCCGCCCTTTGCTCGCAGCGCCGCGTGGTAGCTGCGGCGCCAGTAGCCGCCGCTCCTCAAGTGCTTTCAGCGCGGCAATGGTCTCGTAATCGCCGACGTACGCGCGGTGCTGGAGTAACGTGACCCGCCCGAATTTCTGGAACTCTGCAGATGGCTCCAACGACTGCCAGTCGCCGATGGGTTCATCCTCCTGCGCCCGCCGCCGGGCAAGCTGTTGTCCATCCACTGTAACCGCGCGAACGATGATCTGGTCGACAGAAAGACCCAGCGCAGCAGCCGTCATCTGCTTAAATTCTTGCAAGAACGACATAACCGAAGATGTGTTCGTAACATCCAAATCAGCAATAATTGTTGAATTTACGAATGTTGCTGAGAAATCGTTGAGCATCAGGGCCAGTCCTGGAGGTAACGGCGGTGGTGGTGAGGGGCCGGGTGGACGTTGGCTTGGCGGCACCGGCGATGGCGCAAACGAAGGCGGCACAGGCGGTGCAGGGCTGGGCGGCGCGGGGCTAGGCGGCTCCGGGCTGGGAGGCACCGGCGGCGCAGGCGTAGGTGGAGCGTCCACAGGCGCGGGGCTGGGCGGCTGACGCGAAGGCGGCACAGGCGGTGAAGGACTGGGCGGCGCGGGGCTAGGCCGCTCCGGGCTGGGAGGCACCGGCGGCCCAGGCGAAGGCGGAGCGTCCACAGGCGCGGGACTGGGCGGCTGAGGCGAAGGCGGCACAGGCGGTGCAGGACTGGGCGGCGCGGGGCTAGGCGGCTCCGGGCTGGGAGGCACCGGCGGTGCAGGCGAAGGCGGAGCGTCCACAGGCGCGGGACTGGGCGGCTGAGGCAAAGGCGGCACAGGCGGTGCAGGACTGGGCGGCGCGGGGCTAGGCGGCTCCGGGCTGGGAGGCACCGGCGGCGCAGGCGAAGGCGGAGCGTCCACAGGCGCGGGACTGGGCGGCTGAGGCGACGGCGGCACAGGCGGTGCAGGACTGGGCGGCGCGGGGCTAGGCGGCTCCGGACTGGGAGGCACCGTCGGCGCAGGCGAAGGCGGAGCGTCCACAGGCGCGGGGCTGGGCGGCTGAGGCGACGGCGGCACAGGCGGTGCAGGACTGGGCGGCGCGGGGCTAGGCGGCTCCGGGCTGGGAGGCACCGGCGGCGCAGGCGAAGGCGGAGCGTCCACAGGCGCGGGGCTGGGCGGCTGAGGCGACGGCGGCACAGGCGGTGCAGGGCTGGGCGGCGCGGGGCTAGGCGGCTCCGGGCTGGGAGGCACCGGCGGCGCAGGCGAAGGCGGAGCGTCCACAGGCGCGGGGCTGGGCGGCTGAGGCGACGGCGGCACAGGCGGTGCAGGACTGGGCGGCGCGGGGCTAGGCGGCTCCGGGCTGGGAGGCACCGGCAGCACAGGCGTAGGCGGAGCGTCCACAGGCGCGGGGCTGGGCGGCTGAGGCGAAGGCGGCACAGGCGGTGCAGGGCTGGGCGGCGCGGGGCTAGGCGGCTCCGGGCTGGGAGGCACCGGCGGCGCAGGCGTAGGCGGAGCGTCCACAGGCGCGGGGCTGGGCGGCTGAGGCGACGGCGGCACAGGCGGTGCAGGACTGGGCGGCGCGGGGCTAGGCGGCTCCGGGCTGGGAGGCACCGGCGGTGCAGGCGAAGGCGGAGCGTCCACAGGCGCGGGGCTGGGCGGCTGAGGCGACGGCGGCACAGGCGGTGCAGGACTGGGCGGCGCGGGGCTAGGCGGCTCCGGGCTGGGAGGCACCGGCGGCGCAGGCGAAGGCGGAGCGTCCACAGGCGCGGGGCTGGGCGGCTGAGGCGAAGGCGGCACAGGCGGTGCAGGACTGGGCGGCGCGGGGCTAGGCGGCTCCGGGCTGGGAGGCACCGGCGGCGCAGGCGAAGGCGGAGCGTCCACAGGCGCGGGACTGGGCGGCTGAGGCGAAGGCGGCACAGGCGGTGCAGGACTGGGCGGCGCGGGTCTAGGCGGCTTCGGGCTGGGAGGCACCGGCGGCGCAGGCGAAGGCGGAGCGTCCACAGGCGCGGGGCTGGGCGGATCAGGCGACGGCGGCACAGGCGGTGCAGGACTGGGCGGCGCGGGGCTAGGCGGCTCCGGGCTGGGAGGCACTGGCGGCGCAGGCGAAGGCGGAGCGTCCACAGGCGCGGGGCTGGGCGGCTGAGGCGAAGGCGGCACAGGCGGTGCAGGACTGGGCGGCGCGGGGCTAGGCGGCTCCGGGCTGGGAGGCACCGGCGGCGCAGGCGAAGGCGGAGCGTCCACAGGCGCGGGACTGGGCGGCTGAGGCGACGGCGGCACAGGCGGTGAAGGACTGGGCGGCGCGGGGCTAGGCGGCTCCGGGCTGGGAGGCACCGGCGGCGCAGGCGTAGGCGGAGCGTCCACAGGCGCGGGGCTGGGCGGCTGAGGCGACGGCGGCACAGGCGGTGCAGGACTGGGCGGCGCGGGGCTAGGCGGCTCCGGGCTGGGAGGCACCGGCGGCGCAGGCGAAGGCGGAGCGTCCACAGGCGCGGGGCTGGGCGGCTGAGGCGACGGCGGCACAGGCGGTGAAGGACTGGGCGGTGCGGGGCTAGGC